>NC_134697.1:37132365-37440093 GCF_050947455.1 Rhinoderma darwinii | reverse complement strand
TTGCCCTATATTTCCCATGATGCTCAGCGCGGCAGTGGCCAACAGAGCATCATGGGATATGTAGTTCAGATGCAAAACTTTGCTTTTCACATCTTGTCTTTATAAAGTTTGTATTGTTTTGCATTATCCTTTGTCTTCTTGTCTGCCGCCCTATTCTGTTTAATCTCTTACCCCTCATGTGTCTCACGTAGTTTTTCACATTTGGTTACTGATTATTAAATGCTTTTCTCTCCGGCTTGTCCTTTTCCTGGAGTAGGAGGAATTAGAGTTTGCAGCCATGCGAATTGAGGCTTTGACGTTAGCCAGGCGTATTTCCCAGTCCTCCCAGGGTACAGAGGTATCTGGGGTGCGTGTGCAGACTCTGCATCCATCTGCTAGTGTGTGTCCACTGATCTCCCGCTCTTCTCTCTCCGCCCAACCACATCGCCACGTGCCTCCTCACTGCTAACCCTAAAATGTCGTTAAATATCTTTATTTATAGGTTAAAGGGATTTTATGTAAATAAACTTCATCATTGCAACTTTCCAATATTCTTTCTAAAATGTGAAACTTTCTAATATACTTTCAAGTCCTGATACTTTTCAAGATCACTGTTTGCTCGCAATAAATAAGGACATTTTTGTTCACTGATGAGGGGTTGCTACATTTGTATTGAGTCTAGGCAATCGCCTGTGGGACCCCCCTTTATGAGCTAGAATGGAAATCCACTCTTGCCCTGGCGGACCCGGCCCATCCATCTATACATGGCCAGCGATTCATTTAAAAGCTACAGATTGTCGGGGGTTAGAGAAGCCAAACCGGCTGGCTTTGTTTATAACTCATTGCGGACTAAGGACGAGTATGCTTGTCAAGAGCAGCTGGACATTGCCACATCAGGACGCGGGCACAGCATGTGTGACCACACGATTAGAAGCATGGCAATGGCTGTAATACACAGCTGCAGCCCCGCTCTAACGGCATAGGAACCTCTGATCTCTGCCGTGAACCCCTTAAATGCCGCAATAAACTCTGATTGTGGCATTCAAAGGGAAAAGGTGAGGGGGTCCCCACTTCCATTGTGTCACAGGGAATTCCTGTGGTGCGATCGAGGCCCATACTTTGTATGGGGAGACAACCTAGGGTACATCGGCTAATATAGTTATATACCAGGACACTAATATAATTATGTGGTACATATACATTATCGTTACAAATTAAAAATCTAAATTAAAAATCTGTTTATGGGATTAAAAAAACAAAAAAGGTAAATTAATTAAAAAAAAGAATGTTAAATGAAAATAAAAGTAAAAAAACAAAAGCACACAAATGCAAAAAGCCTAAAACAGCTACGCCGAACAGAAAAGAATAAAGTTATGATCGCCGGAATGCAAAGAGGAAAAATTCTAAAAATAGTTCTTGTCCCCAAGGCCAAAATTTACCCGGGCCTTAAGGGGTTAGAAAGGCGTTGTTTTGTTGTGACAACCTGTTTAAACAGTCTGAACTCCATACTGAGATATTTAACCTACACTGAAGGGCCCTGTTCATATCTGCGCTCGGCTTTCCGTTGTTCTGTTCCGTCAGAGGAGCAGCACAGCCAAAATGCCGGAAGAGCCCGTTCTGTTGAACAACAGAGACAACTGGCACCTGACAAAACCCACTGACTGTAATGTACTTCATGTTTGTGTGCTGTCCGTTTAAATAAATGGGGCTATTCACACATCCATGTTTTTGCGTGAAACTGACTGCATGTCCTATTCTGGTGCGTTATTGTGGGTCGGACATTGAAGTCTATGGGTGCGTGAAAAACATGGACAGCACACAGACGACATCCATGTGCTGTCCGTTTTTTACGCATCAGATTCAGAGGGAAAAAAAAGTAAAACCAGGAAGTACTTGCAGAGGAGAAACCCGGACGAGAAAAACGGATAACACACGGAAACCAGACTGACGCAACACGGACAGTCATATGCATGAAAAATGGCCCATCATTTGCGGACTCAAGTTGGACATGCCCGTGTAAATAAGGCCTTAGGGTCCTTTTTAGGCTGGCCAATTTTGGCCGTAACAACGAGCGCCGATGAACGAGACAGCTCCTTGATTAGCGCTCGTTTGTTCCTTTGACAAGAAGCTATTATCAATAATGTATGGGGACGAGCGATCGTTACTAGAATCGCTCATGCCGATACATTTCTATCATGTCGGCAGCACGTTGTTTACATAGGGAGATGTGCTGCCGACAATGATAATATTTTCTGCTGCAGAGACGATACGATCAGCCGATGAATAAGCGTTTGCTCATTCTTAGGGGGGATTCAGACGAGCGCGATTTGCGCGCGTGCAGGCCGCGTATTTTCTGCGCATCACGCACAGCACTATAGAAGTCAATGAGGCCGTTCAAACAGTGCGTGATTCTTGCGCAGCGTTTGTTCGCTGCGTACTATACGCGACAGGTTCAAAAACTCTGCGTATTTCACGCATCACGCACCCATTGAAGTCAATGGGTGCGTGAAAATCACGCACACCACACGGAAGCACTTCCGTGGGACGAGCGTGATTCGCGCAACAGCAGTGAAAAGGATGAATGAAAACCGAAAAGCACCACGTGCTTTTCTGTTTCCGAACATCCAAACGGAGTGTCTTTGCGATGAGCGAAGCCGGACAAGCGTACCGAACTTCACCGGGTTCGGCCAAACTCGTTTTGGCCGATCCCGGCAAAAAAATTATCGGTACGCGACGTCAGGAGATAGTCACTGTCCATGGTGCTGAAAGAGTTAAACTGTTTCAGCACCATGGACAGTGACTTGCGATCCCAAAATACATTAACCTGTAAAAAAAACCCGAAGTTCTAACTTACCGATTACTCCTGTCTCCTTCCTGCAGTCCGACCTCCCGGGATGACACTTCAGTTCAAGTGACAGCTCCAGCCAATCACAGGCCAAGCACAGGCTGCAGCCAATCACAGGCTGCAGCGGTCACTTGGACTGCTGCGTCATCCAGGGAGGTGGGGCCCGATGTCAAGAGAGGCGCGTCACCAAGGACGCGTCACCAAGGACGCGTCACCAAGGCAACGGCCGGGAAGTTCTCGGTAAGTAGGAACTTTATCTTTTTTTTGTACAGGTTTTTCGCTGTTGTGTTCGGCATTCACTGTCGAGGGTGCTGAAAGATTTAGCTCTTTCAGCACCTTGGACAGTGACGGGCGTTGACAAGCCTCATCTCTATGATGCCGGCTGCGCGAAAATCACGCAGCCGCGCATCAGACACGCATGACACACGCAGCTGTCAAATGGTTTTTGCGCTCGCAAAACGCTGCGTTGTTTGCGCGCGCAAAAACGCAACGTTCGTGTGAATCTCCCCTTAGGCTGATCATTGGCCCATGTAAAAGGGCCCTAACTCACAGAGGATTATCTAGAATTGAAACATTTGTTGCAAACCCTCAGAAGTAAGATGCATCAGATCTGTGAGGGTTTTCAGCTTCTGATTATAGAACAAATGGTCCAATTTGTTGACAGCAAACAGAGATTTTAAAAATGATGAGGTATAGAAACGCAAAGCATATTTGAAAGTTGCAGAACTTTTCATAATATAGCAATTAAGAATTATTTACATATAGACAAAAAAAACAACAACTTTCATTCAGCCCATTGGAAGACAAGATATGTTACTCTGAATTGAACCGGGACATTTTGTCTGATATTTGTTTTCCTGGAGTTTAAAATTTTTCAATGGGGTTGTCCACTTTTTGTTAGAAGGGTCCCCCAATGATAAGCTGGACACAGTAGGAAGTGTTTAATTGCTCTGCAGCGCCACCACAGGAGAAATTAAGAATTACTCAGCTCTCATTGAAATCATCAGACTGGCCATGCCTTACATGTGCTGGGTCCTCGGGACCAAGAGACAATTTTTGTAGCCTTTGTTCACTCTGGCTACTAAATGAGGATCTCTAATAGGCCCCCCCCCCCCCCCCCCACACCTCCTATTAACTTATAATTCCCTAATAGAGTATTTGCAAAGAACCACTTTAAGGACCTGTAAATACCTAATATATTTTATGCTCATTATCCTGGTGAAATGCTTTTTCTCCAACTATATGCAGTGTTACAGAATTTTTCAGAGACATATTAATGTTTGGATAAGTGGAATTTTGTTTCCTCATTTTATATTACATACAGATAATACAGGAATTAAAGGGGTTTTTCCCATGATGTGTCATAAATGTCAGATGGATGCGAGTCCCAACTCTGGGACCCGCACCTACCTCTAGAACGGGGCCCCCTAAACCCCGTTCTAGCTAATTGTACTCAAGCTGCCCCCCGGCCACTCTCTAATTACTTGGTTGGGAGTTACGGAAACTGTGTGACTCATTGAGCTACGCTGTTTCCGTTGCTCCCATAGAACTGAATAGTAGTTACGGAAACAGGGTAGCTTGCATGCTACGCTGCTTCCATAACTGCTATTCACTACTATGGGACTATGGGAAACAGCGTAGCTCAGCGTGTTACACTGTTTCCGTAACTCCCGACTATGTCCCGCCCATGTAATTAGTAAGTGGCCGGGAGTCAGCGTGAGCACAAAAAGCTAGAACGGGGTTTATGAGACCCCGTTCTAGAGATAGGTGCGGGTACCAGAGGTGGGACCCGCATCTATCTGACATTTATGACATATCCTGTGTCCCTCGTGGGAAAACCCCTTTAATGGGAGCCTATATGTAAACTTAACAAAAGTGCTATGGCCATGGTTACACATGTGCTCCTATTGTAATAATAAAATTGACAGAAAAACAGTATATTACGTTTCCGAAATATAGAAAAACAGACAGAAGGTTCTAAACTCACCTCATAAACTACCATTTCATAATATACATGCAAAAAATAGGTTAAGATCCCAGCAGAGGGTCTAAATAAAAGGAAGACTTTTTTTTCTCTTTGCTGGGATCTCTTCCTGTGTTTCTGAGAATAAAAAATTAGGTTGGGAATATGGATCTAAAATACTCTCGTGTAAATGAGCCCTAGGGCTTCCTATAAATGGCAGGACCATGTGAAGGAGGCTGTACGGTGGCAAACAAAGTCCCCGCAGCTCTGTACTACGGAGCCATGGGCACTCCTTGTGTTTCTACATGGTTCTCAGTACGGAGCCGTATTGTGGAGATATTCTCCCTTTAGCGTTATGAACAGCAAACAATTGTTTTGTCGTCCGTTGCTAGTAATAAAGCCCCTTCTGACACTAGTAGACAACCAAATCATACTTGGTAGAGGGGACATCGAATTTTCCTGTGCACCACTGCCTGACCTGTTTTTGTTAGTTGCATGAGCATTGCAGTCTGGTGCATGTGAATTTACAGAATTGCATTATATATGCTTTAGCAAGACTCACTAACAAAATATAGTTATGAGTTGTTTGTGCCCTTAGAGATATAACAGTGGGCATTGTCTTTGCTTTTACCTTGGCGCTCTAATTGGAAGTGTGAAGTCTATTTGAATTAAAGGGGTTGTCTCATATGAAAGAAATATCCTAGAAAACTAGATAAAAAAAGAGGTATTATATCCTTTCTATACCAATTTCAACCAATTTAAGCCCAACTAGGAAGAAACACTTACACGTGTTTTACATGAAAGTAGTTATTAAAGGGGTTGTCCAGGTTGGGGGCTGTTTTTTACACTTCCGACACCTGGACCCCGCACCGATCCACTGTTCCGGCTCCCGGAAGCTATGCAGTGGTCGGTGCTGGAAGCAGAAGGCTCCGACCACAGTATAGTGGTTTTGCTGCAGTACTGTACACTATACACTCCAAAAGGGGCGGATTAAGGGTACCATGGGCCCCGGGCACTTTTTCAGGTCTGCCCCCCCCCCCGCGAACTCCGAATACGCTGTACCGTATATATCTGCAGATTTCTGTTTAGGCGGCCACAGACCTGGCACGGTTTTAATTTAGCTGTAAGAGCAGAATGAGCCATATGGAAGAAAGAAAGCAGAATACTTTGAGACACTGAAGTGGTCAGGAGCTTTATAACTTTTTTTTTTTTTTACGTCAATGGAGTGGTTTGTGAAGGATTATTTTTTTGCGGGAGGAGTTATAGTTTTTATTGGCACCATGTAAAGTACCATATAATGGGTGAATTGGAAAAAACTGAGATTCCTCCATGGTTTTTGGATTTCGTTTTTACTGTATATATTTACCTTCTCTTAAGGTAAAAGTAGATTTAACATATAATTTTACCTTAAGAGAAGGTAAATATATACAGACCCAGAACCAAGCTCAGCACATATATATAGCCCCAGAACCAAGCTCAGTACATATATACAGCACTAGAACCAAGCTCAGTACATAAATACAGCACCAGAACCAAGCTCAGTACATATATACAGCACTAGAACCAAGCTCAGTACATATATACAATGCCAGAACCAAGCTCAGTACATATATATAACTCCAGAACCAAGCTCAGTATATATATATATATATATATACAGCACCAGAACCAAGCTCAGTACATATATATATATATATATATATATATATATATATATATATATATATATATATACACACAGCACCAGAATCAAGCTCAGTACATAATAAATACAGCACAAGCACAAATACAGCTCAGTACAGAGATCATTTCCAAATTCAGTTAAACCCCTGCCATATAAATTTGTACATCATAAAACGACAGCTCCCAGTATAGCCTGAACAATGGATATGCTGGGAGTTGCTGTTTAACAAAAAGAATGCTACTATCCGTCATCTTGCTGCAGATCATACAGTGACTACAGTACTGATCAGTCACAGGTAGAATAAACATTTATATTGAGTGACTCACCGGTGACGCCTCAGATTCTTTTTATTCTTTTTCTCTTTTCTTCTCCATCCGGTCCAGACCTCTACGATGAATTCTCCCAGGCACGGCCCATTTCTGCAGTTTGCAGCTCAGATGTCTTCGGCTCCTCACTTTTCCAACATTTCCGCACCTGTAAACGAAGATAAAATTCTCATGATGCCACACTCTATGCTTCTAACTATAATAGTATCATACAATGAATATTATAGTACTATACACTGTACTGCTGAATATAATAGTACTATACACTGCGCCCCTGAATATAATAGTACTATACACTGTGCTCCTGAATATAATATTACTATACACTACGCTCCTGAATATAATAGTACTATACACTGCGCTCCTGAATATAATAGTATTTACACTGTACTCCTGAATATAATAGCACTGTATGTGTGTGTGTATGTGTAGGAGACAGCATATCTATAGCACTACGACCCTACAAACTATGGATAGGATTAGATACAGTGGCTCAGCACAGTATCACACATGATAGGATTAGATACAGTAGCTCAACAGACAGTATCACACATGATGGGATTAGATATAGGGACCAGCTCACTGACATTGCGGTTCCAGCGCTGGACCCAGAAAAGGTAAGTATAAGAATTGTTTTGCTTTTTTATGTGTTACTAATTATTTTTATGTGTTTGTGTTATTTTACAGGTTCGGTTGTTGGACTACGTCGGATTCGAGGACTACTTCAATGACAGTGTTTTTTTTATTCTCAATAAAATGGTTAATGAGAGTTGTGTTTGTTTTTTTATTTCAATAAAATATTTTTTCTATGTCCTTGTATTTTTTTAAACTTTACTTTTACCGCCTTATTAATAGCTGCTGGCTGATTGACAACATCCATTACTAAGGCGAGGCTTAATGTTAGCAAGCAGAGAGGCTAACACTAACCCCCATTACCCCGGTACCCACCGCCCCCAGTGGTACTGGGAAGAGCCGGGTACGAACCAGTACCCCACCATCTGTAGTGATGGTCGGGTATCGGGTCAGCCACAGGCTGGTAATATCAGCCTGTGAAAGGCCAAAAACAGTGACCCTTCCCCCCTGGTAATGCTAGGCTGCTGCTGTTGTATCTGGCGGGGTCCCCCCCATTTTTCATAACCAGCCAGGAGCAGCAGGTTAACATTACCAGGCGGGAAGGGCCACAGTTTTTGGCCTTTCCCAGCCTAATAATACCAGCTTGCTCTACAGATGGTCAGGTACTGGATCGTACCCGGCTCTTCCCAGCACCCCTGGTGGCGGTGGGTACCGGGGTAATAATGGGGGTTAGTGTTAGCCTCTGTACCGGCTAACACTAAGCCTCGCCTTAGTAATGGACGCTGTCAATCAGCCGGCGTCCATTACTAAGGCGGTAGTAATAAAGTTTCAAAAACAAACAAAGACAGAAAAAATATTTTATTGTAATAAAAACCACCCAGACAACCCTCATTAACCATTTTATTGATAATAAAAATGCCATCATCGAAGTAGTCCTGGAATCCGACGTAGTCCAACGACCGAACCTGTAAGAAAACGCACAAAAAACGATTAGTAACACGTGTGGTAGGCTTATATACAGGGCCCATCAGACAGGATCACACATGGGCCATGTATCTAAGCCTACCATGTGCTTATGTAAGATGCTTAGATACAGGGCCCAGCAGACAGGATCACACATGGGCCTTGTATCTAAGCCTACCATGTGATTGGCTTAGATACAGGGCCCAGCAGACAGCATCACACAATCTGTGATCCTGTCTCATGGGCCCTCTAAGCCTGCAACATCGTAGGCTTAAAGGGATTGTCCAGTCCCTAAACACCGAGCGCTGAGTCCCCTTCAAAACAGGTGATTGGCGGGGGTCCTGGGAGTCGGACCCCAAGCCAACAGCTTCAAGCAGAAGGGGTATCAAACTTACCCTGCTCTTCAGCCGCGGCGGATGTCCTGACTCAGGATGGTGGTGACATCATGCGCTGCGCACCGGAAACAGGAAGGTAAGTACTGTAGTTACTATAGTAACGGGCCGCGGCTCCCGTTACTATAGTAACGGGCCGCGGCTCCCGTTACTATAGTAACGGGCCGCGGCTCCCGTTACTATAGTAACTTTTTTATTTTGTAGTGTAGTGTATAGCCCGTTACTATAGTAACTTTTTTATTTTGTAGTGTAGTGTATAGCCACCGCTTCACTCCGGTTCTCTGAACCGGCTGTAATTTTAACAGCCGGTGAGGGAGAACCGGGGCGAACTGGGCCCCCTTCCAGCCTCAGGCCCCGGGCACTTGCCCATATTGCCCTCATTGTAATCCGCCCCTGACTCCTATACTGTGGTCTGAGCCTTCTACTTCCGGCACGAACCACTGCATAGCTTCTGATGCCTGGAGGCATCCGAACAGCTGATCCGTGCAGGGTTCGGGTGTTGGACCCTCACCAACCATGAACTGATTACCTTTCCTGCGTATAATCCTGGGAGTAGGATCAGCGTGAGTTGCCTTGTGAAGGCCTCTGGATGGCTTTGCCCACATGGTCTCCAGACCAATCTCCAGCTATCATTGCGTCCGAGACAAAAGAAGAACTCATCGCTGAAGAGGATAGACCTCCTTTCCAGCCCCCATTGCCGTCTTGCTGTGCACCATGATAGCCTTTAAGAGCGGTGGTGTGTGTTCAATGGAACACCTGTAGCTGGACGTCTAGCTCGTAGCCCATGTCGTGCAAACGGCTTCTAATGGTTTGTGTCGATACTGGTTGCCTCCCTAGGCTTGGGATGTGACGTCTAATTTCACCTGCAGTACTGAATTAATCACTACACGCCATTCTTCTAATCAGACGATCCGTCCGTGCAGAGGTTCACCTCCCCACACCTCTTCCTGTGACTCCCACTTGCTGCTGTTATCCCAACCTCTGGGACACGCAATGTTGAACAGTGCTGACATCTCAGCCTAGGTGCGTAGCGATCTGCCGGAGCGATAAACCAAGCCCTCTCAATTCAAGGATTCTGACCCTCTCAGTTTGCGAGAAGTGGCGATAACTGGTATGTCGACTAACAGGAGGCATCGCACAATCATCCCGCAACACTTGCTCCGATTTTTGAGGTTTCATGTGGCTAAAAAACTTTGCTTTCAATTTAGCTTTTATGCCCCTCCCACATGCCACAGATTGGAGGCATAAAAATAGGATAGCTGCTTGAAAATTTGTTAATTTGCAGATCTTCGCGACACCTGCTACTTTTTCGATTTGCATAACCTTACGGCTTGCCCTCCTTGGTGTTGCAATTTCAATGTTGAGGAGTGTATATCCTAAAAAAAAAAACTCCCGACTTATACGTTAAACGTAGGCTGTGATGGATGCCAAATCGTGGCGTCTGTCACCCATAGGCTATGATGGCATTGCTTTAAAGTATACGCTAAAATCGTCTACTACGCTATTCCATACCTTTTTTTCTGCGGTATAGTGACATATACCGGCCAGATGGAGGCCAAAAGGACACTTTTTTAGTCTCCGTCTGACAATGGAGCCCTATGGACATGTTTAGTGTGTATGTCTGGGACCCATCCCAAAGTAATCTAAACATAACCAGAAAACGTGATGTGAATAGTCCCTAAAGCAGTGGTCTATAACCTGTCTCTATCCAGCTGTTATGAAACTGCAACTCCCAGTATACTTTGGCAGCCGGACGCTGCCAGGCAATGCTTAGAGTTGTAATCTTGGGTTTGCTGTGAATTTTCGGTATATGATTTGTTTATTCACCGTTAATATCCCATATTACTAAGAGGCAAGGAGGCAGGGAACCAAGAAATAGGTAAACTACTGTATGACTGTTTGTCCTGTCCTGGAACTGTACCGGTTGTTCATTAACTAGTCATTGGGGACAGTGTGACCTTTGGGTAAATCACCTCTTGCAGAAATACAGTTGTCTGATTCTAACTGGACAAATACACGTTTGTCCTTTACTTTAGACCAGTTTGCCGGAATCTCCTGTAACAATAAAAGGAGACAGATTTTTGTGCCGTGCCCTGTGCTGCTACCTAACCAGAGTTTGTCCGCGTTCTGCATTACCTTGCACGTAAATGATGGGGTGTACAAAAC
The DNA here is from genome assembly GCF_050947455.1 of Rhinoderma darwinii. NCBI lineage: Eukaryota > Metazoa > Chordata > Amphibia > Anura > Rhinodermatidae > Rhinoderma > Rhinoderma darwinii. The sequence goes on along the minus strand of NC_134697.1, from coordinate 37,429,202 downwards.
AATAGCATTGCAAATGGATTGTAACCTCCTGTTCTTCCCATCTACAGTCTGAAGTGTTGGATTCGGCTAATATTGGTCTTTCCCATAAGTCACTATACTCCTGTTCGGTGGCTATGGAGACAGCTGGAAGTAGCCTCTTACACAACTATCAGCAACCTGACTTTGACGCAGCACTTCAGCTTGCAAGGGAAGAGGTAAATGGTATAATATCTTCTTAGTTTGTTTTTTTTGTTTTTTTTTCTTAAATCAGGTCTCTTTTACTTCTATTCTCCACTGCAACTAGATACCTTTTTATATATTTCATTTTTATATAGCATGTTTTTGCATAAATGGCTGCATTGGATTTGTAAATGCAGCCTTCCACCACTAGGTGTCACACCTGCAGTACTGGATTATTTTTCACCCCAATACTGCACGCATTTAAAGGGAACCTGTCATAATTGTAATATTAGTGACAACTTGCTTTGAGATATTTTATATTTACATAAAACCCAAAATAATTAAATCTATATGCCACCTACAAGCAAAAAGATAAAAAAAAAAAAAGTACTATAAGGGTATGTTCATATGCATCAGATTTGATGCAGGAATTTCTGTAAAAATATATCCCATATATCTAAATGGGGATATATTTGTAAAAATAACACGCACATGCAGATGTATGGGACAGACTTTTTAGTTGTCAAAATTTCTGCAAGAAATCTGCTACATGTGAACTTATCCTTCGAGTGCTGATAGAGTTTTCTAATTTCTACTGTAGAATTTGTATTTACACAGATCATAAAGAGGACCTGCTGATGTCTATTTTAATAAATACTTGTATTTCCAATTAAATAAAAATTCTGGAGCATCTTTTCTTAGAACTCTGCATCGTGCAGTTCCTCTGTTATTCCTCCTAGAAATGTATGAATAAATTAACGACTGGGTGTTACCATTCTTTGTGTCAAAGGGGCGTGTCCCTACACAGTCTCAGCACTGATTGGACATTGTTAGTCTGTCTAGGGACACCCCCCCAACTAGTAATACCCAGTTGTCAATTTATTCATACATTTCTAGGAGGAATAACAAAGAAACCGCATAACGTAGAGTTCTAAGAAAAGATGCTCCAGAATTGTTGTCTCTTGGGGAATACAAGTAATTAATAACACAGATATGACAGGCTAAGTGACAGCACCTCTGACTGCCATTCTTCTTCCATACATTAAGTTGGTTGTTACTTTATTACCAAGTTCTGACTTTCCTATTAAAGTGTTCTTAATATCCATTAGATTGCTGCCAAAGAACGGGAGACCATGGAGTGGAAAAATAAATATGAAGAGAGCCGCTGTGAGGTGGTGGAGATGAGGTGAGATGGCTTGGAGATTATGGGATCTAGACTGGGCTTTCGTGCACCCACTGGAGAGAATTATTCTGAGGGTCCACACTCCATCTATACAGAACATGTACACGTCCACTTTTAATTGCATCATCAACGATTTCATTATCATTGTACTCACAGGACGTATCATTTATAAGGTCTAAGGAGTTATGTGTGAATTATAAAAAACACATCCTAGTGGCAAGTGAATGGGGTTGTCTTCGGCTGGGACTATGAAGCCCCGTTGTATTGTAGGTCAATTGTGTCAAAGCCTGGGCATTTCATCCTATAGTAGCTAAAGCATTGTACCAGACCTGTCTACTTACAATGCAGCGTGGTTGCAACGTGATGGGACACTATAGCCCGGCGCCTATGTCCCATGATATCATAGACAGAACAGGCATATGGTCCCTGGGCCGGTGTTGTTTATTTGTGATATAAAACATACAATGCTCAGGTAGACAACTTGTGATATAAGCCTAGGATCTAGGTTTTAGTATTAATGGGTCTGTGAGCCTGAGCTGACTTGAGCAGAGCAGTCGATCTTCTTGTTGAATTTTATAATCCTGCTTTTTCTACCTCAGACGGCCTTACAAATCCTAAGCACTAAACCCATGTCCATATGGCAGTGGGATCAGTAAAACCATCAATCCACCTGCACTACAGACTGCTCTTCTGATGAGGGAACATAGAGACCTGCCTAAATCTGTCTATGATAAAATATTTATTTTATACAGATTATACAGATTTTATTTTCCGCATTGATGTTGAAGGATTTGTCCGGTTCAATTAATGTTATTTTTTGTATAATTAAAAGTTATATAATTTTCCAATATACTTTCTGGTTTAATTCCTCCTGATTTCCATAAGATCTGTGCTTGTTGTTATCCAGTAAAATTCTGTCCATGGTCATGTGATGGACACACAGGTGCTGGGATCGTGACAAGACACAGTTCTAATATACATAGAGTAGCTGTAACGAGCCATGCACCTGTGTGACCATCACATGACCACGGACAGAATTTTATCCACTGGAAGTAAACAATAATGATCCTTCTGACTAACAACAAGCACAGACCTTGAAAACCGTAAGAAATTAATATAGAAAGTATATTGGAAACTTGTCTTACTTTTAATAACATTTATTTGCTGAAACCGGACAACCCCTTTAAACATCATGACTTGATTAATAGAAAATATTCTATATCAAAATAATTTCTATATATTATTTTAAGTGGTCTCTTTAATGGAGAACCCAAAAATAGATTGATTTAAAGGTATAAAGAAACAAAATATAATCATCAGTCTATTCACAGGTTTTCTAAATTGCTGTGACTGCCCTTCCCCCACTGACTATAGCCTACCAAAAGCCATTCATAGCCACATACAGTCATTTAATGGGCTTCTGACTAGATTGGGTGTAGTGTCTGTATTCACTGAGGAATGGGTAACTGTGGGAATTTTTAAACCCTGCAACTGAGAGTAAATTGAGACTGATATATTTCTAAAACAGTATTAGGGTATGCGCACACACACTAATTACGTCCGTAATTGACTGTAATCATGTTTTCAGTACGGGACAGTTGTCCTGCAGCGAGGCAGGGACTCCTAGCGTCGTACATAAGTATGACGCTAGGAGCCCGGCTCCCTGCACTGTGTTCGGTCCGGTACTTGCGGCCGAAATACGTCCGTCAATTACGGACGTAATTAGTGTATGTGCACATACCCTTATTACTAATGCACATGCACTAAGAAAATACTATAAAAGCAGCTCTCTTGGTGCAAAGAGTGAAGAAGAAACACTTTTAAATGATGTATTAATTGAAATCTGATTTACTGATTGATAATGTGAGCTATTTTTTGTAACAATTTATTTTCTACTTCTTCTAGAAAAATAGTTGCTGAATATGAACAGACGATTGCACAGATGATCGGTACGTACCCTATGTAAATCTGTTAGCAGTAAAAACAATAACTCTGCTGTGCTTTACACCTTTGATTCACTGAAATTACCCATATACCTCTTCAGCTTTTACATATTTTTGCATAAAATATTATAGATCGAAACATTGTCTATAGCTAGAAATGCAACTAAGAGATAGATTTAAAGGGGTTGTCCAGATTGGACAATCCTGTCTTCTTCGTAGGGTCACATGTAGATAAACTGATCTCAAGGTGTCCCACTGCTGAGGCCCCCCCAGTGATCAGCCATAAATTGTGGGAAAACCAAGCAAAGGTTTAATTTCTCTGCAGCACCACCACAGGAGAAATTAGGTACTACAACACTGCCCATTAAAATCTATGGCTGTTCATGTAAATCACGGACGTACCAGATCCTCCAGAGCAAGAAACACTCTTTGTAGGGCTGGATTATAGGGAGGGCACAAGAAGCATGTACCGCAGGGACTTCACCACTTAGGGGACCTAGGGGACCTCCACCACACACTCCCCTTGCCTTGGCTGGTTCTTCCGATCCATTTGCTTAAATTGCCTCTGGACCGGAAAAAACAGTTGGCTGGCGTGTACATGGAAGCTGTTTTTGATGAGTAGAGTATACACTTTTCATCTAAGAGGGGGAGAGGTGCCCGGGCATGAGTGTTGCTCTCTCCATTGAAGTATGAGGGAGTCGTTGACTCTGCTGGCTCTGTAACTCCTATAGCCTTTAGTGGAGAGGACCAAGTGCACGCATGGCCACCTCTCCTATATTTGGCTGCGATAATGTGTCAGGACTCTGGGTCTCAGAAGTAGGATAGAGGCCCTCACCAAATATTTTGCCTAGGTGTCTCCACCACCCTTAATCCAGCCCTGGATGGAGGTCCTTAATGAGGGACCCCCTTTAGTAACTCAGAATTTCCTAATAGGGTATTTGATGAGGGTTTTCTAAACCAGACAACCCCTCTACAACTACATTATACTATACATAGTTTCTTTAAGCTTTGCACACTACAATCTATAGGAGACAGTTAGTATGAGTTCCCCACATTAGCAGTACTTTCGATTCCAGTAATGGGGGTGTAAAACTTTGAGTCCCAGTAAATCCATTGCGCTAATTTTTCTGGCCATGTGTATAACAGAGCTCCCAACATCAAGTGCCATATACTATACCGCTGTCCTCCTATATGGCATAGAGGCTGTTCGGGCTATTTAGACACCAAGGCCAACACGGAAAATCATCCTCTTCACTCCCTAGGCTATATTCACACGAACGTGTTTAACGTCCGTGATACACGCGTGAAAATCACTCGTGTCGCACGGACCTATGTAAGGCAATATTCGGACCTATTCAGACATTCCGTGATTTTCACGCAGCGTGTGTCCGCTGCGTAAAACTCCCGACATGTCTTATACTTGGCCGTTTTTCACGCATCACGCACCCATTGAAGTCAATGGGTGCGTGAAAATCACACGCAGCACACGGAAGCACTTCCGTGTGTCTTGCGTGATTCGCGCAACTGTAGATCAAGAAATTAAGGGAAAAATAAAACCACTTCCTTCATTTCTTTTTCTAAACATCAAAACCGCGTGTCATAAGGATGGCATATGCGTGAAAATCACGCAGCCACGCAGCAAACACTTATGACACACGGAACTGCAATGCGCAAAAAACGCAGCGTTTTTTGCGCACGCAAAACGCACACGTTCGAGTGAATAAGGCCTTATAGTTATGTTCTTGATTCTGGTTTGTCCTTGGCTTTACAGTTCACTTTCCCCTCAGCTCTGGCTCTAAAACCCCTCTAACTAATCTAATTTGCTTTGCCTTATTTTATTTTTACCTCCTGCTTTCTCCTTTTTTTGCTTGCAAACATAAGGCAGCCCAGGTAAGAAATGAATGTGCCCAGTATGTCCTGTATTTGTGAATAAATGTGTCGAGCAAGTTTACAGCAGTGTCCACTCAGTGGTAGGGATGTTGGCAATGAATTATGATACTGCACAATAGCCAAGTCAGAATACAGTTTAACCAAACAAATAGCTGGTCCCTATGAACATGACGGTCACGTTGCTGAAGTACCGAAAATAAGTAGTCACTTGTGTTGATAGGAGTATTCCCATGTTATAATGTTATGGGATGTCACTAGGATAGGCCATAACATTGTGATCTCTTGGACCCCTGCCAATCATGAAACTTAGGGGAGCCATGTGCCTTCAGCTTATTATGCCGCTGTGTTGTAGTTTCTTGCATAGCGGTTGGTGGGGAGCGTCGATGTGCAAGGAAAATCTGTGCAACTGGCAAAGCTGCGCCTTCATTCTGAGCATTGATGGGGGTCCAACTGCGATACGTCATTACTTACCATAATACCATAATAGAAAAACTTTGTTCTTGTAGTTCAGTCTTTCTCCACTCTAGTCCCCAGGTACCTTTATGTTTTGAAGAATTTCTTACATTAGTAATTTGCTCCAAGAGTTCAATGAGAAATTCCCTAATGCGTTTGATGTTCTTGATGACTGGAGTTGAGAAACATCGCTATACGGGTCAATTTGGACACTAGATTTTGGAGCATATACCGCCTTTGTTTTAAAAGGTAGAAATGAAAGTGGATTTTTCCTATGAGATACTTAGATGTTTTTGTTCGATATTATGACATTAAAATAAACTTGATTTCCTATCCCATAAATCTTACTTGTCTAAGGTCCTGCCAGCATGATAACGTAAGAGTGGTGTCATGATCTGCCCTTTATATAAATAAATACTCCTTCTGCTGGATCTCGTAATGTCTAGCGGGGTGGATTATTTATTTATAAAGACCTTGACCTAAAATGTAATAATATGGAGGAAGAAGGCTGGGAAATGTCTGAGTTCTTCCTGAACTTAGATTAAATACAATATCGGGGGTGGTAAGTGAAGGGAACTTGGTCAAAAATGGAATATTCAATTAACGTGGAAACTTTTAATATTTCTGTAAGAGATACAATTGTCATTATAAGTACAAGCTGCAACGGCATCTCGGCATCCCCTTCCATTTGTGGCCTGTCTTTTTGGCGCTAATTTTGTCAAGCAGAACCTTAGATATAGATTTCTCCAGCAATGTACATCTACAGTAGTCCATCCATCCCAGTGTAATATAGACAGGAATTATTTGGAAGAGTAGAAAACTATTACATGGTATTGGGTAAAATGACTGCACAGGTTCGTAATATCCAATAATATGACTTATGTGTCATTGGTGGTATTAGTTGTATGGTTAGTGCACTTTGTGTAGACATTTTGCATTTTGCTACCACTTTATAAGGAGGAGTGAAGGTGAATTTAATACAAGAGACTGATAATCCTAATTTATTTTTTGGGACAGAGGATGAGCAGAGGGAGAAGTCTGTTTCCCATCACACTGTTCAGCAGTTGATCTTGGAGAAAGAACAAGCTCTTGCCGACCTCAATTCAGTTGAGAAATCTCTGGCTGATCTCTTCCGGAGATACGAGAAAATGAAAGATGTGTTAGAAGGTTTCAGAAAGGTGAGTAATCTTTAAAAAGCTGCCCAGCCACAGAAATCTGTGCTCCAGTAGTATAGGATATGGTGATATATAAATAAGCTGTGCTTCTGCAGAATGAAGACGTACTAAAGAAATGTGCCCAAGAATATCTGGCACGTGTCAAGAAAGAAGAACAGCGGTACCATGCTCTGAAAATTCATGCGGAGGAGAAGCTGGACAGGTAAGGCTCAATATAATTCTGTACTTTTAGTATTAAATCACTCAAACATCAGAAGTTATTTTGTAGTACAGTTAGAGGGCATTTATTATAAGTGTTTGTGAAGTGCCGAAATGAAATTCAAATTAATATTCTTTAGGGAGTCCTTAATGTGAATGTCCACCTTTGAATACCATCTGTTTTTTTTAAAAATCTAAATATGTTCAAATTCTGCACTTATTACCTTTTCAATATATCTTCATATCGGTCAGATATTTGTTTTTCTGATACAGAGCTCCAAATTTCCTGCTGTTTGCAGCCACCACTAGAGGGAGCTTAGGAGCTAACTGCAATTCTTTATTTTTATAACTCTGCATTTGGGGGCTGGTGGAGGAGATGAGGTCAGGCCAGGATAAGAGACAATCGGGGAGATTTATTAATACTGTCCTTAAGTTAGACAGGATAAAACTAGACAAACAGGCATAAACTGTGCCAAATGTAATGCCAAATTTATCAGAGTGGTGAAAGCAGTACAATAAATTTGCTGCATCTCTTCTTTACGCCACCTCATATGTCTGTACACCAATATTTTGCTTCAAAACAATGGTGCACACCATTAATAAATCTGGAAAATTTCACAATCCCCTTACTGATTCACTCCTTTTTTTTTTTTTAGACACTTTTTAAAACTGTTGAGTAAGGTGAAAACGTGTCTAAAACACCTAATAAATTTGGTACGCGGTATGTCCAACAGTATTTTGGCACAATTTGAACCACATTTTGTTTTGCTAATCTTTCCCAATGTCTTCCTGCTTGACTTTTCCTTTACCCATTCATCAGTCTCTGACCAAAGCTGTGTGCTGTCTAGTTCAGAGCCCAAGGGGGCAAAACAAGAGACAGGGGTTTAACCCCTTCCCGTCGTAAACAACTTTCAGATTTTCATTTTTGTTTATTCCTCCCCACCTTCCAAAAGTCATAACTTTTTCATTTTTCCGTTGATATAGTCCTATGAGGGCTGGATTTTTGCGGGACGAATTGTAGTTTTTCGTAGCGCCATTTATTGTGCCATATAAAGAACTAGGAAACAGGAATAAAATTATTTGTGTGGTAGAAAATGAAAAAAAAGGCGATTCCTCGATTGTTTTTTGCGCTTCGTTTTTACAGAATTCACTGTGTAATTAAAACAACATGTTAACTTTATTCTGTGGGTCAATACGATTACGGCGATACCAAATATATATAGTTTTTTTCTATATTTTACTACTTTTACAAGTAAAAACCTAAGTGTAAAAAAGAAAATTTATTTCGTGTCGCCAAATTCTGAGAGCCATAACTTTTTTATTTTTCCGTCGATTTAGCGGGAGAAGCTGTAGTTTTTAATGATACCCTTTTGCTGTACATTCGATGTTTTAATCACATTTTATTCCATTTTTTGTAGGAGATGAGGTGATCAAAAAATAGCGATTCTGGCGTTTACACATTTTTTTTGTTTACGCCCTTCACCGCGCGGGTTGAATAATGATATATTGGAATAGTTCAGACTTCTACGGATGCGGCGATACCAATTATGTTTTTTTATTTAATCAGTTCAAGTTTATTCAACAAACTCCACATCAGTACAGGTCATTATACAGTCTTATACATTGTGAAAACATATCTCCAAGGACCCAAGCATGTATTTCCAACAAAACATTCCCCTTTCCCCAACTCCCCCCTGCAACCCCCAGCCGGCCCTCACGTTACAAGCTTCCTTATCCTATCTCCTTCTCCTTCCCATTTCCACTCCCCATCTCACTCCAACTCTCCACATGTACACACCCGTCAGTAGCACCATTCCTGAATGTGTGACCTTGCCACCGCTGCTCCAGTGCCCCCCGTGCCCGTAGTATTCCCTGGAACCCCAGGACCATTTAGATTGAGACAAGCGCGCGTAGCGCCAGGAGTTCTGAGGAAGCACACCCAGAGTGATCAATCCACCTAGCCCACTGTTTTTAAAACTTAGTCTTGGACCCCCTCTTGAAATATATCCTATATTCCATCAGAACCTGAGATTTAAGTGCACCTATAATTTCTTGCTTCAAGGGTGGTTCCGCATCCAGCCAGTGTTTTGCTATTCCCTTCCTAACTTGGTATAATATTTTTGCAATTGCCAAACCGGACAACCTATCCCCCTCCAAATCACACACATACCCCAGCAGCATTACACAGGATCCAATGGAATCTGCACCTTAAACACTCGACCCAGTAACTCTGACATTTCTGTCCATAAGGTCCCCAATCTCCCGCAGGACCAGAACATGTGAAGGATGTCTGCCTTTTCTTCCGGACATCTAGGGCACCTGGCATCTGCCCGTAATCCCATCTGTTTCAGAACCCAGGGGGTCCTGTACACCCTATGTATCAGAAATAATTGGGACCTCCGTTGCACTACATTGATAGACAAAGTACATGATGACGCCAAGACAGCCTCCCAGTGGTCCGTAGGAATAGGACCCACATCTCTTTCCCATGTAGCTTTGACTGGTGCCATAAAATCTCCCAGATGTTCCGACAGTAACCTGCGATAGACCAATTAAATTAATCCCCTTGACGTAACTGCTTTTGCAATATGTTCCAACACTCCGGTGGCATGTATTGCCATGTCTACACTGGCCGCTTGTGTCTGCACAGCGTGCCGAATCTGCAGGTACTGATAGAACATGCGGGAATCCAACTGAAACCCCTCCCTTAATTGCTGAAAGGATTTGAGTATGTCTCCCTCGTACAACTGACTCAATCATATTATGCCTCGCTGCTCCCACCCCTGCATCCCTTCCAATTTGCACAGTTCCCCCAGATATGCATTCCTCCAGAGTGGAGTATATTTAGTACAATCCCCTATCTCCAACAAGTGCTTACACTGCCACCACACCTTATGTATGAGAAGCAGGGTGGGTCGAGTACTCGCCAGCCTTTTATAGCTGTGTGCTTCCAGTCCTGCCAACGGATTCTCCCCCCCCCCCCCCCAGATATGATAGGATGCGCGCGCAGGACCCCCAGGTTTCCTCCTGCTCCCATCCCCAAAAATGCTCACATTGGGCAGCTAAATAATACACCCAAGCATTGGGCAAAGCCAGGCCCCCCTCCTCCTTAGGCAATTGGAGTTTCTCCAGTTTAATCCGGGGCACCCCCTTCTTCCACACTAGGTCTCTAAAAAGGTTATGCAACCTCCTAAACCAATATTTGGGGATCCATACCGGGGAATTATGTAGGACGTACAGCACTTGAGGCATAAGGATCATTTTAATCAAATTCGTCCTACCCAGAGCAGATAGCGGTAACTTATTCCAAGCCTCTACTTTGGCCTTTATCGTTGTAAACAGTGGCATCACATTAAGGGACATATAATCCTGCACTTTCGCCGTCACTCTAACCCCCAAATATTTAAACTCCGTGACCACCGGTATCTCCACATCCTCCTCCCCATTCTGGATAATCCCCCGGATCCATGAACATAAGAGCCGATTTCGACCAATTAATGAGCAATCTCGAATATTTTCCAAAACGTTTAATCAGGGCCATAACTAATGGTATTGTGCGCTCGGTATCTGCCATGAACAACAGCATATCATCCGCGTATAATGCAATTCGTTCCTCCACTCCCTCATATCTCAACCCCTGTATGTGCTCATGTTGTCGTACTGCACACGCCAATGGTTCCACCGCCAGCGCGAATAACAACGGAGACAAGGGACATCCCTGACGTGTTCCCCGCGCCAGCGCAAACCGATCAGAGAGGGCCCCATTCACCCTTAGTTTTGCAGTCGGGGCTACCTATAACAACCTTACCCATATTATCAAATTAGGACCGAATCCCATTTTTCCCAGAACTGACCACAAATAGCCCCATTCCACGCAATCAAACGCTTTAGCCGCATCTAAGGAAAGAATGGCTCTACCCCCATGATTAACCCGGAAGAAGCTGCAAATTCAAGAACAGCCGTCTCGTGTTCACCGCCGTCGATTTGGATGGCATAAAGCCGGCCTGGTCTCCATGTACCACCCCAGCCACTACTCTAGAAAGTGAACCGATAAAAACAAGGGGACATATACAAAAACACCGAAAAAGGCCATACTTACAAATGGACACAGCCAGGTCAGAAACGCTGATGAAAGGGTGAGCAGGTGCTTTCAATAATAATAGCCACTCCCACTAGTCTTGAGGGGAGTGGTGTGTGGTGCATGGGATGTGTAGTAAGAAATAATAAATGAATAGTGTGTGTGCAAGTGTAATACTATAAGTGAAATATAGGGGGCAGTAATGAGTGAAGTGCCTCAATAGAAATAAATGGATAATGGGGTGCAAGTGAGTGAAACATGGAGGGATAGTGTGTACGTCATGAGGCACAACGTGTATAGCCAGGTAGAAGCCTATTTGTGATGCCTTGATAATTCATAGAGCGGGCTACCCTGCTTGCTATGCCAAACAACAACACACCATACTCTCCCAGCATCAAAGACCCGGCTGTGTCCAAGAGAAGCGAATATACATAATAATGAAAAATACCTGGGGTATTGGTAATCATTTTGGCCAAAAGGACGCAAGCTCGCAATCCACGACAAGGATCCCCAGACTTGCGAGTCCCTAACTCCTAAACTGGAACAGCTGACCTGGCTGTGTCCATTTGTAAGTATGGCCTTTTTCTGTGTTTTTTTACTCTAGAAAGTCTAAGCGCCAAGACCTTTGCTATGATTTTAATATCCGCCGTCAATAGAGACACTGGTCTATAGGACCCCGGGAGCTGAGGATCCTTACCCTCCTTAGGCAGAACCACTATAGTAGCTTCATACATTGATTCCGGGAGCCGCCCCCTATCAAAGCTGTCCAGAAGAGTAGCCAGTAACTGAGGTGTGAGCTCCTCCCCATATTCCTTAAAAACCTCCACCGGAAGACCATCCGGCCCTGGAGCCTTTTCACTGGCGAGTATCCCTATGGCTTCCTGGAGCTCCTCCAGAGAGATAGGTTCCTCCAATGTCATTCTCTCCTCCCCTCCCAACCTGGGAAGGTCAATTTCCCTTATATACTCCTCCAACTGTTGAGGTGTGTGCTCTGTTCTAGAGACATATAAATCGGAGTAAAAGTTCTGAAAGACTTTCAATATCTGTCCTGTATCAGTCTCTGGCTTTCCCCCCTCCCCCCTAATAGTATGTATATAATTATTCTCCCTCAACAACCGTCCTGTGGTCTCCCCCTCCTCATAATATTGGCGTTTTAAAAACATCCGTTTGTTATCCGCCCTCTCCAACTGATGCTGCTTTAACAACCTCTGTGCCTCCACCCAATGCTTCAAAGTGTCTGGTGTGTTATCCGCAATATGTAACCTTTCTGTCTCCGTCACCCTTTCCAACAGCGCTTCCCCTAACTGTCTAGACCTGGTTTTTACTGCCGAAATGTGCTGGATGAACACCCCTCTCAGCCACGCCTTCATCGCGTCCCACAGTATCTCTTGCGGTACAGTACCCGAGTTGAACTGAAAATATTCCTTTATGAGGTCTAAAATCTGTTTATTATCTAATAACTTTAGCCAAAAGGCATTGAGCTTCCAGCACCCTTGCCCCCGCCCTGTCCTCCCCTCCGTCTCTACCTTCATTAACAAAGGAGAATGATCCGATAAGGGTCTTTGTAGGTATTCTATCTGGTCTACAAAGGGCACCACTGCAGGCGAGCAAAAGACTAAGTCAATCCTGGAGAGAGACTGATACGTGGAAGACACACAAGAGTACTGAAACCTACTTGGATGCTTATCCCTCCATATATCCCGCCAACCCATTTCAGCAATAAGATGACCAAACGCAGTTATCCCTCCCCCTGTCGTGCCAAATTTATCCATATTAGTATTCGTTACAGCATTAAAATCCCCCATCAAGAGTAACGGCACCTCCGGGAATCTAGCCAGTTCTTCCACTACTTTCTTAATACACCCACTTGAAAAGGGAGGGGGAACATACAGCACCACCAACACACAATCCCAATGATAGAGAGTACAGTGTACCCCAACATACCGCCCCTCCCCATCCTGGAAGGAGTCATGACATATAAATGGTACAGCCCTATGTATGAGAAGACTCACCCCCCTTGAATATGTAGTGTGGTAGGAATGAAAACTATGACCTACCCAGGCCCTATGCATCATGGAAACCGAATCCCTAGTCATATGCGTCTCCTGTAGTCCAATCACCCGTGTCTCCTGCTTCTTGATAAATTCAAATACCACCTGCCGTTTTCTGGAGTCCCGCAGATACCAATTATGTTTATTTATTTGTTTACAATGCTCTAGGGGGGAAATGGGAAAAGGTTTTTTTTTTTTTTTTTAACTTTTCATATTTTGATTTTTTTTTACATAAAAAAACAACTTTATTTTACTAATTTTTACTTTTTTTATTAGTACCCCAAGGGGACTTCAACCAGCGATTGTTGGATCGCTTGCACGATATACTGCAATACAAATGTATTGCAGTATATCGTCTTTCTGACAGCCATCTATTAAGCCCTGCCAGAGGCAGGGCTTAGTAGGAGCACAAAAAAGGCGGACCTGGAGGCCTTCATTAGACCCCCAGGCTGCCATAGCAACCATCGCCACCCCCCAATTGCATTGCGGGGCGCCATGAGCTGCTAGAGGGGGTCTCTCTTCTAATGATTTAAATGCTTCGGTCGCTATTGATCGCGGAATTTAACGGGTTAAACGAGCAGGATCTCACTCGAGCAAGATCCCGCTCGTTACTGTGAAGTGTCGGTTGTAACATACAGCCGACACTCGCGTCGTATGAAGTGGGTTCACTTCGTGAGCCCGTTCCATACTTCCCTTACCCGGCTATGACATACGGATACGTCAAATTTCGGGAAGGGGTTAAAGAACACGTGAGTGAATCCCTGTGTCATGCACCGGCCCTCTTCGGCACTTTGCTAGACATAAGACAGTGTATCAGTTTTACCCAGACTGGTTCTATAATTGCATTTTGGGTACCATCTGAGTAACATTTTGGTCTCATGTGGCAACTACTTTCGCGTCTTTCACACTCAAAGATGTTGTTCTTTTCTTCCACTATTCAAAGGGAGAAATCGAGACAGAATACTAGACTATGTTAGGATGTCTTTTTGCTATGGGATATAGACCATTTTCTTGACCACAGATGCAACATAAACATAAATGCATTACAGAATGTATGGTGTCATCTTACAGGGCTAATTCTGAGATCGCCCAGGTACGCAGCAAGTCTCAGCAGGAACAGGCCGCTTACCAAGCCAGTCTGAGGAAGGAACAACTCAGAGTAGATGCCTTGGAGAGAACTTTGGAACAAAAGGTTTGTTAGCAGCTTCTACCCCGACCACCCCCCTCCGCACTTTTCTACTGTATCTCTCCTTTGTTTGTTTCTTATGCACTTTTCCCTCCTTTGCAGAATAGAGAGATAGAAGAGCTCACCAAGATCTGTGATGAACTCATTTCTAAGATGGGGAAGAGTTAACCTGCTCTTTTTTCTCTGGGATGCTTCGTTTCCTTGCAGAGTGCAAGTGGGATGATGTGGAAAAGGGTGATCCGGTCTTTTAGTTTGTACCTGGAATGTGGAGAGGGGGCACCTGCGGCACAAGTAGGCACAGGAAGCGTAAGACGCAAGTTTCCCTCCCGCACGTCCTTCCTGTATCAGGGAGGCAGAACACTGGCCTCATCTTCATGTGTATTGTCAAGTTTTATATGGCTTTCTTCCAATTCAAAAACAGAGCAGTGAGCTCATTCGATGGTCCTGCCGGGCAAGACTACATCATGTTTCAGACGTTTCATACAAAATTTCGGGGGGAACCCTCCTTGCTGGACTTTATTTAAAATGGTTGTAAGAAAAAAGCAAGCAAGCAGTCATCGAGCTCATAATCGCATGAATGGTGCTGTAAATAAATCTGTATTATGCAAACACTGGAGAAACAATCTTTTTCCTTCCTACAATGTCTTTCATGTTCTGCTTTTCTCTTTATATCACTGATGAATGACTTGTCTAGCAGTGATGGTGATAGCTTCAGTATTTGCCAAAGCTGCATACATTGCGTGCCACTGGCAATTAAATGGTGTACCCCAACTGTATATGGTACGAGTCGTCATGTATTCTTTCTAGTCCTGCTCCCCAAGGGGGCTTACATTGTAATATTTTATATGTCATACATGTAATTTTATGGGAAGCCAATTAATATAAGCATGGTGGAGGAGACTACAGCACCCACAGGAAACCCACACAACCATGGGAGAAGAAGCAAACTCCATACAGGCCCCCAGCACTGCAAGGAAGCAGGGCTACACAATGAGCCGTGATGTTTTTGTTAACTTGATGTTTTTGTAAAAATTTTTTGCATCTACCCTTATTAATAGGATGGATAAAGTAATGTTGTTGCTAACTTTGTAATAAGCTCTACACTTAAAATGGCCATACACTTGTGAATTTAGTCACAACGATTTAGACCATCTTTTTGCCTGTGGTCAGCCCCTTTTTATGACACAAATGTTTGTCAGGTGCTAAGGCAACTGTCTGTCAAAAACGCAATCTGGAAATTTTCAGTTTCTGCTTGGGTGCAGTCATAATATATCAAAAACGAAAAGCTAAGCGCCAATATGAATGCGCCACTATTGCCGTCACTTCATTATCTATCTACTTTTTGTTGTAATGAATGGCATTGTTACCAGATTGACTATGAACGACTAGTCGTTCCTCACCACTCCGTCCAAAATCACTAATGTATTGCCATCATTAGACATGGCCACTCTGGTACCACAAGCGCTGCTTCGAAGTATTGTAGCTGTGGCAGTGTCACCTTGTGATGCTGCAGAAGTTCCAAGTCTATTCTTGCATATTTTTGACCGGTGGGGGTCCGAGCACTGAGACTCCCACCAATCGCTAAAACGAAGCTGCAGAAGTGCTTGTGTGAGCGCTCAGCTACTTAGTTTCTGTTCTGCTTTTTCCTGAAAGCCGATGTAGCGGAGTACGGGCTCATAGACTTTCTATTGAATCTATACACCGCTACATTGATCTCAGGAAGAAGCCAAATGGAAATGAAGCGGCTGAGCGCTCACACAAGCACTTCTGCAGCTTAGTTTTAGCGATTGGTGGGGGTCTCAGTGAGGACCACCACCAATCCAAACTTCTGACATGTCACTGTAACATTTTAGAAGTTTGTTGAACGTTTAGTTACCCTTTAAATATGGATTGGCTGATGACAGCTGCAACCAATGGGAGGGATTTTGCACCCATATGACTAGCGGCCAGAACCTCTTTAAGTCATACTAGAAGCTGCACTGTGAATGTACGTTGCATCTCTCACGCGCAACCAATGGAATCGCCACATTAAATGGTCATCTCCATTGATCACCAGGAATAAACATGGCTGACACAGCGGATGGTAAGAAAATGTATATATTTTTATTCTATGGAAAATGCTGTTGCAATCTTTGTGCACTTTGCTAGGCTTTCATGACTTTTGATGTTAGGTGTGAAGTGTCTCAAGTAAGGTCTAGTTAGGCGGGGGTGTATATGTGGGTCAGGATACTACAATTCATAGAAATGCTGAATAGTGTCACTTTTCATTTGCAACATTAGGGCATATGGAGGTAATAGAGGGAAGACCTCTCTTGGAAGTAGAGAACTGTAGAGAACTACTACAAAGAGCAGGTCATTCTGGAGCGTCAGGTGTATCTCTATAATACGCGGACGGTCTCTTTGAATTCAATGGGTGCCATGTAATGCTTAATTTCTGCAGGGGATGGTGTATAGTTGCCTTATGTTTCTTTTTTTTGCCCAAAAGAGAGTGTCGATCTCACTTTACCATGGCGGTTTTTTAGCTACATTGATTTTTTACTGCAGTAATCATCAAAGACCTCGACAATCTAGGCAAAAAAATTATAGATATTAATGTGCTTTTTGCTACATTTTTTGTTGCTATGTGTGTAAAAAGCCTAAAACTTTCCTTAATATTTCTCAAAAAAAACAAAAAGAAAATAAATGCTCGTGGCTACTGCCTACTACTGATATGTGACCTAGGCCTAAAGGGGTTAATTATCTGCAGGACTCAGGAGGTCACAATGAACTTGGGCTAGGAGGCTTAAGATGGTAAGATGGGAGTCTGTTGGAGAGATAATGTGGATGACAGGAGCTTTTAATTGGAATAAGTTGTTTCTGCCAGTATGTGCTGCCCCCTTCATCTAGAGATTTAAAAAAGACGATAATCCTTGACGTAGTGGAGGCCTTCATCACTCGTCTGTAGGAAGGGCAGGCACGGGGACAGTTACCATGTGGCTGGTGCACACCCTTCTGCTCCTCTCTCTTCTCAGGATACAGGGAGGTAAGTGGTGACTTTGAAGTTGTGTAGTAAATGTCTTTAGCAGGAAGTTCTTTAGTCCAAAATACTTAAAAAATATAATTTCTTTATCTGCCACCCACTCTCATCTTTTCATCCAGAAGTCATTTGTGCTTTGCCATCTTCGTAGTCCCTAAAATAGTCTCATTCTATGATAGCATATGTACCATGGAGGTCTAGCCATAATTCTTATAGGATATTCCTCTAAATGTAAGTAGTTATGCAAGTACAAGTCCCATCATGCTAGAGCATACTATACTTCTATAGAATATGGGTTCTAATTCTGCAAACATATAGTTATACTCACACTAGCAAATAACATAATTGGTACGCTTTCCTCCTCCATAGAGATACCCAGCTAGGTTCCAGCATTGTAACAGAGAAGAATGGTGGATCATGCTTTATCTTCTTTGTGTGGGATGGAAGATCTAATCCAGGTCCCCAACCTTGGCTTGTGGTTCTGACATTTATGCCATTGTTCTCTGTGGTGGATGAAAGGCATCACAAAGTGCATTAGTTATACTATATGTAATTGTAGCACTAATGTGAACACAGCTGCACCAGGTTTGTACAGTTGCCCTATTATTAAATACTTCTAAATTGATTATGATGAGATCGTATTGTGTCAGGATTGTCAAAAAACTGGACTAGTCTTAAAGGGGCAATCTGGGCATCTGCTTGGGTTCTCAAGTTTTTGGGTGGCCACCTGAGGATGGAACCATAAGCTGCAAACAGGGCAGTGGAATACCCTGAACTGTCTCACATTACCAATAAGGAATTACCAGAGTATATTATATGATCCCGATACTGCTAGCTGCCACCCATCACATTGCCAATGCCTACACTACTCGACAAGACACTGACCAATTGATCTACCCATCAGCTTGGAATATATATATAATTTTATGTAATTCTTTGCTCATCTGGATTACCTATTGCTTCTGATGTATTGTTTTACCTGTTCAATGTGTAGTAGGTTTAGATAGCACCAGGTTGTCTCGAAAGCGGGTGCATAGGTAGTGGCCCAACCCACTATAGACTGTAGAAAGTATTACGCACACCAATGGGAGTAGATTTGCAGGTAAAATTTATTTTATTTCTTATACCAGAAAGCTCCCTGGTTTAGGATCAATGTCATATTTACTTCAATATATTTATTTTCTAAAGGGCATTTGCTAAATATTTTTGTATTTTCGTGGTACAGTAGTCTTCATAAGGCTTCGCTCACATCTGCGTCAGGGTGATGTTCTGTCGGAGCTTTGCGTCGGAACGGAGCCCTGACTGACGCAAACTGAAACCGTAGGTTTCCGTTTCCATCACCATTGATTTCTATGGTGACGGATCCGGTTCCAATGGTTTCAGTTTGTCTCCTTTGTGCAAGGGTTCGGTCGTTTTGACTGGATGGTCATGGATTCGGTGCCAATGGTTTCAGTTTGTCTCCATTGTGCAAGGGTTCTGTCGTTTGGCGGGATGAATACCGTAGTTGACTATGCTATTCATTCCGTCAAAACTACGGAACCCTTGCACAACAGAGACAAACTGAAACCATCGGCATCGGATCCGTCACCATTGAAATCAATGGTGATGGAAACGGAAACCTATGATTTCAGTTTGTGTAAGTCAGGGCTCTGTTCTGATGGAAAGCTCAGACGGAACGTCGTTACGGAACCCTGACGCAGGTGTGAACATAGCCTTAGGAACATATTCCAATGCTTTTTACAATGCTTCTTAAGTGACTGCAAAGTTATGTGATTTTGCCTACCATCTGCTAGCGAAATACAGTTCTATGTGTTATAGGAATCCCATTCCATACAACCCTATGTGCATGGTAATGACTATAATAATATATGCACAGTGCAGACATCATAAATAGTCAACCATTTTATTGTAGTCAACGCCGAAGGGAAATACAGCTATACAGTGCATGTCAACTACTATATCAATGTGCAAACAGGTCGTGTCACTAAAAATAAGCCAATACGTCATAAAGCCCATGAGCAAGTCATCTACTTCACTTTACATTTTTATATGGGCTGCTTGGTACAGGACATCATAGTTCCTGTTGTCTCTGGGTCGCTTTATTCTGTCAGAATCTGAGACCATTGGAAGATTCTCTGGTGAGTTAGTTCGATCCCAATTACAATTCTGTTATATAATATTTAAGCATCTTTATATAACAACTATCAAGTACAACTCTTCCAAATCAAAGGTTTTCCATAATTTTCAATTAGAATAGGCCATCAATGTATGTTCAGTAGGGGTCTGACCACCAGGACCCCTACGATCAGGTCAGCTCTGCTCGCCGGAGCTTCTTCATTATAGCACCCAGCATATGATATGAGTATGGGTGTGCTTGGTACTGCAACTCAGTCCCTTTGATTTACAGGGGTTTTCTAGGATTAGACAAACATGGCTGCTTTCTTTCAAAACAACGCCACATTTGTCTACATGTTTTGTTGTGGTATTGCGACTCAGCATCATTCACTTCAATAGGGGCTGAGTTGTAATACCAGACTAAACCCATGGACAGGTGTGGCGCTGTTTCTGGAAGAAAACAGGTCATGTTTTTCTAATCCTGGACAACCCACTTAAAGGGAACCTGTCACAACTTTATGCTGCCTCGCTGAGGGCAGCATGAAGTAGTGGCAGACACACTGATTTGAGCGGCCTGTCACTTATAAGGAAATCTGATTTCATTTTCATAAAACTAATCATCGCAGCACGATGTGAGCGCTGTAGGAAAGGAGTCCGGCGTATTCATGAGTTGCCGCTCCCCCCGCCCAACCACTGCTGATTGACAGCTGTCTCCCACACCGGTTGGACGAGAGAAGCGGCAGCTCATAAATACACTGGACTCTTTCCTCACAGCACTGGAATGATTAAACCGTAAGTCCTCAAAACCCACAGCATATTCACACATAAGTGACAGACCGCTCAAAAAAGCATGTCTGCCACTACCTTATGCTGCATAGAGCAGCATAAAGTTGCTGACAGGTTCCCTTTAAGTGTCACATTTTGTGGGGCTCCTTAGTGCTCATATTATATTCTTGAAGGAGGAAGCTCGCCATGAATGTTGCTACAGTTCTTTTGAGTTGATATGAGTTGTGGAAGGACACAAAATATGTGAATTAAATTAAGATAATTTTTCAAATAAACTTTGTGAATATCTTTCCTAAGCAAATCTAAATCTGTGGTTGCAATTTATTGGTACTTCCAGTAATAACTCGTTAAAAGTCTGTAAAAGAGAAATAAAGTGTTTATTCTTTTTTAAAATGCTGCAGCTATTTATTTTTTATTCATAAAAACTTACCTGGGATGGTCATATTGGATACACGCACACTTTGTATTGTGTGTATAGTGTATGTGCTTTATACAATGAATGGAAGTTTATAGTCAGAAACTGTCAATAGAGTAATACAGTCTCCAGGAAGCAATGAAGTACATCTTCCTCCCCTGAGACCAAGGGGAGCTGCATACAGACCCTTATATGTGTTTAATGTGTATAGTGTTGCAATCTGCCTTATCAAGGCCTCCAGCAGTACAGCTGTCATCTATTATAAAATCTCCCACCTTCTAATGATAATGAGATGACTCTGCGGACCTTGTCCCCTTCTACACAACAAAGTTGACAATGAGATGCAGAAAAAAAAATGTCAGCCAATTGTGTGTGCTCCAGTGGCAAGTTTGCAATATTTCAGGATTTTTTTTATATATGAATATAAAAAACAAACTGATTTAAATCATATGTCTTATTCTCATGACACATTCTTTATTAAAGGGTTGTCCAGAATTAAAAAAAACTTTCTTTCTTTAAAAAACAGCACTATACAGGTTTTGTTTGATATAGCAGCTCAGCCCCATTCACTTCAAAGGAGCCGGCAGAACCTTCATGGACAGGTGTGGTGCTCTTTTTGGAAGAAAGCAGCCATGTTTTTCTAATCTTGGAGAACCCCTTTACGTGTTGTTGGCCCTCCATTCTGGTGATTTGTGGGTGTCCCAGGGGTCAGACCCCCATAGATCATTTATTAAAGGCCTATGGTAGAGGCCATCAGTTAAAAATCCCAGAAAACTCTTTTACGCTTATTGTGGCATCATAATTTTCTTATCTTAAGTGGACCTTCTCCACATAGAAGAGAATGGCATCAACTGGAATATCTGGTCTGTAGAAGATAATCTTAAATGAATGACCTACCTGACCAGTTCTGTTCAGATCTGTGTTGGAGGCTCCGTTAGGGGCCTCCATCACAGATCCGGCCAAAAATACTGCACTGCACTTCTGTTTCCGGTAAAACCACAGATACCCTGGTGAAAATCTGACGGAAATGATTAAAGTCAATGGGTTCCATCGGGCGCCGATGGTGTTCATCTGATCGTACGACGGAACTGCTGATTCCGGTATTTTCGTTGTTCTGCTCCTCTGATGCAGGGGAGCAACGGAAACACAGTCACAGATGTGAACGAGGCTTACTAACATGTTTCTATCTAGATTCCATTCATCTCTATGGAGAGAGATGGTGCTTGTTTGACTTGCTCTCCGGCCAAGCACAAAATTTGGATCCCCCCCCCCCAACAAACTTAATTTTCAATCATACTTTCCTGTCTGATTCATGGATGTAGAAACCGGATGGTGCAAATATCCATTGCAAAATATATATTTTTAATTACTCAAACAACATAGACATGTAACATTTCAATGGTCATTCTCAAGTATTTCTGATTGATGTCATGAAAGTACATGCGGTTGTCCTGGAAATCATTGTATATTGGGGAGTAATGTGACTTTCTAGTATGATTTGTGTTCTAATTCTGTTACCGTTTTCAACACATTTGTTTATTGCCAGTAAATGGGAACACTCTTGTTTACATCCAGAGGATCCATTTTCACAACTGAAGTTTGATACAATTTTATCCAGTGTAGGTTATAATGTGTGAGCTGTGTATCAGTCACTGAGGTTTGCATCAGCTGAGTAGACTGGAACGCATTTATTTAGTTTAGTATTATGCACAAATTGGTGCTAAGAAGCAGAGGAAGCCGGGTTATGGTCGTCTGCCTCTGGTCCTGACTGCTCTGTGTTATGGATCCACATATTTCATCATACCATGCCCAACTGGTTAATGTCGGATTTTTAGGTGCAACGCCGCTGTCCTAGATGTCCCAGCACTCGTCTCGCTAGGAAATATAGCTAAATACGTTACATCTAGTATTGAGATGCTATTAGTTATCGGGAGAGTGCAAAAATATTCTCCAGCACAGGGGAGGATAAATGGAGTCTCATCTGTGATTGGGGGGGGGGGGGGGGGGGATGGAACTACGGGCATTATGTGGGCACTAAATGTACATAATGCAATATTTATGGCACTCTCTGGGCACTATTTGTCTCCATGTAGCGCTCAATATTGGACACTATTTGGCTCTATGCTGGAAAAATGGCACTCTCTAAACACTAGCAATATATGGGCACATTGTACACTATGTGGCCATATGTTGGTAAAGTATGGTAATCTTGGATAAAGTTTGCCACACACACTATGCACTACTTGAGTACTATGTAAGTACATAGTACATCTGTGCACTGTATACAGTAAGGTGCTGAGTGGCACTGTCTGGACACTGCATTGTGTACTCTGGCACTAATTATTTAGGGACTGAGCGACACTAATTATCTAGGGACTGAGCTGCACTAATAATCGAGGGACTGAGGGGCACTAATTATCTAGGGACTAAGGGACACTAATAATCTAGGGACTTAGCTGCACTAATAATCAATGGACTGAGTGGTACTAATAATCTAGGGACTGAGCGACACTAATTTAGGGACTGAGCGTAGCTAATTATCTAGGGACTGAGCTGCACTAATAATCAAGGGACTGAGCGGCACTAATTATCTAGGGACTGAGCAACACTAATTATCTAGGGATTGAGCTGCACTAATAATCAAGGGACTGAGTGGCACTAATTATCTAGGGACTGAGCGACACTAATTATCTAGGGACTGAGCAGCACTTATTATCCAGGGACTGAGCGCCACTAATTATCTAGGGACTGAGCGGCACTAATTATCTAGGGACTGAGCGGCACTAATTATCTAGAGACCGAGCGGCACCAATCATTTAGGGACCGAGCGCCACTAATTATCTAGGGACTGAGTGGCACTAATTATCTTGAGACTGAGTGGCACTAATTATCTAGGAACTGAGCAGCACTAATTATCTAGAGACTGACTGGCATTAATTATCTAGGGACTGAGCAGCAATAATTATCTAGAGACTGAGTGGCACTAATAATCTAGGGACTGAGTGGCACAAATTATTTAGGGATTAAGCATCACTAATTATCTAGGGACTGAGTGGCACTAATTATCTAGGAACTGAGCAGCACTAATTATCTAGAGACTGACTGGCACTAATTATCTAGGGACTGACTGGCACTAATTATCTAGGGACCGAGTGGCACTAATTATCTAGGGACTGAGTGGCACTAATAAGCTAGGTACTGGGCGGCACTAATTATGCAGGGACTGAGCAGCACTAATTATCCAGGGACTGAGCGGCACTAATTATCTAGGGTCTGAGCAGCACTAATTATCCAGGAACTGGGCGGCATTAATTATCCAGTGACTGAGCGGCCATAATAATCTAGGGACTGCGCAGCACTTATTTTCTATGGACTGAGCAGCACTAATTATCTAGAGGCTGAGTGGCACTAATCATTTAGAGACCGAGTGGCACTAATTATCTAGGGACTGAGTGGCACTAATTATCTAGGGACTGAGGGGCACTAATTATCTAGGGACTGAGCGGCACTAATTATCTAGGGACTGAGCAGCAATAATTATTTAGAGACTGAGTGGCACTAATAATCTAGGGACTGAGTGGCACTAATAAGCTAGGTACTGGGCGGCACTAATTATGCAGGGACTGAGCAGCACTAATTATCCAGGGACTGAGCGGCACTAATTATCTAGGGACTGAGAAGCACTAATTATCCAGGGACTGGGCGGCATTAATTATCCAGGGACTGAGCGGCCATAATAATCTAGGGACTGCGCAGCACTTATTTTCTATGGACTGAGCAGCACTAATTATCTAGAGGCTGAGTGGCACTAATCATTTAGAGACCGAGTGGCACTAATTATCTAGGGACTGAGTGGCACTAATTATCTAGGGACTGAGGGGCACTAATTATCTAGGGACTGAGCGGCACTAATTATCTAGGGACTGAGCAGCAATAATTATTTAGAGACTGAGTGGCACTAATAATCTAGGGACTGAGTGGCACTAATAAGCTAGGGGCTGGGCAGCACTAATTATCCAGGGACTGAGCAGCACTAATTATCCAGGGACTGAGTGGCACTAATTATTTAGGGACTGAGCGAAACTAATTATCTAGGGACCGAGTGGCACTAAAAATCTAGCAATTGAGCGGTACTAATTATCTAGCAACTGAGCAGCACTAATTATCTAGGGACTGAGCGCCTCTGATTATCTAGGGACTGTATTATAGTACATTCATATATCCATATGGCCTTTACTTGGCCAGAACCAAAGTCTGAAGAATATGCTGTCTCAGAAACATGGGAGGTACTGTATATAGACCTGGTTTGATTAGCAAAATGCTGGGTATTGTCAAGGCTGTTCAGAAAACTGCCAGAGCCTAAGCGGTGTATCAAGAATTACAGTAGATATTTAATACTGCACATGTCATTGCCTTAAAAATTTGTATTTACCTATACAAAAATGTTTTCTTTTAGGCAGTGGTTTACAATGTTTTTCCTGTGTTGGATCCAATGATGAGGATTGTAATAGGCAAGGCCCTCAGCAGTGCCCCCGAGACTCAGATGCTTGTGCCATAATCCGTGGACAGTCTAGTAAGTAAACAATGTGTGGCTGTAAATAGTTTAATAGTTTGCAAATACATATATATATATATATATATATATATATATATATATACACAAGCAGAAAATAGCTGCACTAAAAAAGGATTCAAAGAGTAGTAGCGGGTGCACAGCAGGTAATCCTGATCCAAGGATTATAAACTATTTATGAAGAAATCCTGCAGCACTCCAATAGTAAAGGTAAAACGTGGTTTATTCAGTCAACATAATGATGTGATGCAACGTTTCTATCCCACCTTGGGAAAGGTCCGAAGATGGGAGAGAAACATTGCATCACATCATTATGTTGACTGAATAAACCACGTTTTATGTATATATTATATATATATATATATATATATATATATATATATATATATATATATATATATATATATATATATATATATATATATATATATATATATAAAAAATGTCACCACCCAGTAGCACCAGCTGTAACAGATACTTGAAAGAGGCTCAGCTTGGAGGGCCGAAACGTTGCACGAGGGCTAATAAAAAGACTTTTGAATTGGAGTGCTGTCCACTTTTGAAAATATATGTATGTATACACACACACACACACACACACACACACACACACACATAGTATAGGTTATGTGACGTACATTAAAAATACACTTTTTATGTAGCTCTCATGTCTAAAATCTAGTCTTCATTTGGAAAGTGTTAAAGGGAATGTGTCGCTAGAAAATATATATATATATATATATATATATATTTTTTTTTTTTGTTTTTTTGTTAAACAATTAATATATACATGATTACACATTGTTCTAATTTTTTTAATTTTTTTCACAAGTCAGGAAATATTATTAATTAGATTCTAATTTATAACATTTCCATGTGCTGGTCACTAGAGGGAGCAATTCCCAAAATTGCAGCATTGCAACGTGGTAAAGCAACTTTGGTGTAGACACACTCGCTCTAGTGAGCTCACAGAATCCCCCCTCCCTTCTCCTGGCTAGTGCCAGGAGAAGGAGGTGGTTGAATCTTCTAATCCTTCTACACTGTGCATTCGCTCAGAAAATGGTGGCACACAGTGTAGGAGGATTAGATACAGTGGTAATCAGACAGTATAACACGAACATAATACACACACCACATACACAAACATAACTTACCTGCTCCTGCCGCCGCTGCTGCCTCCGATCTTACTCCTCGCGTCTTCGCTGCCTGGAACATATGGACGGAAGCCGCGACCGGAAGTAGTCATCTTACTGTCCGGCCGCGGCTTCCGGTCCACAAGAAAATGGCGCTGGATGTCGCTCGGCCGAAGACCTTGCTTTTGGACTGTGTGGGAGCGGCGCATGCGCCGTTCCCACACAGACGGCGTACACCATAGTGAATGGAACGGCTCCCGTTCGCATTTTCTATGCGGATGTATGTGCTGTATTCTATCTCTGTATGTGTCGTTAATCAACACATACAGAGATGAAAAAAAAAATGGCAGCCCCCATAGAAAAGTAAAAGTTAGAAAAAATAAAAAAGTAACACATAAAAACACAAATAAATAACATTTATTTTAATAACACACTAAAAGCAAATTGATATAAAAAAAAAAAAAAATTTGCGACACCCGTCCCTTAATACCCAAAATCCTAATCTTATGTCTTGTCTTTATATCCAGGTGGAGTGATGAAGTCCTGCTCCTTCAAATCATTCTGTGACCGCGCTTTGCGTGATGGATCGAAGGCCTCTGGTGTTAAGGTCCAGTGCTGCTTCTCCAACAATTGTAACAGCGGGAGTCAGGGGTCAAGCAGCCACATCAGTGCCAGCTACATCCGCATTCTGGTGGTTCTCACATTAGGTTTCTGCATCCTGATCATCAGCTGATTGATTTCTTGCTCCCATTGTCCAGTCATGGGACAGTTGTAAAATTTTTAATCACACATTTATTTACAGACGGCTCAGTTACAACACGAAGGACACATTGAAGAACAAACATTTGCTTAGTTCTACTTCTGGGGAGAAAAGCTGAAAACCCATATTCTGTAGCGCTTATTAAATCAGTAAACCAAATCTTACAAGTGCATTGTTCAGGTCATCAACTTTAACAAGATACCAGTTTTCCATATATCAACACGTATGTGGAAATTGAAACGGCTTGCAGGCCATACCACATACAGTTATGTTTAGTGTTTCTTTCTGCAACATAGAGAAGCAATAGATAAGTACATTTTTAAGCAAAATTTCCATAGACAAAAAGGTTTCCCCCCAATTTGATGTGTCCCAAGCAGAGGCGTAACTATAATGCGTGCAAAGGATGCGGTTGCACGCCTTTGGATATATATATATATATATATATATATATATATATATAAAACCACAAAGAATAACTGATATGTGGTTTTGCATTGGCCCACATGTATTTATCCTGGGTGATAGGTATGATGGAAGTATTTACCTCTAGTGACCGAAAAAATTGGAAACATGGAGCCTACATGTTCGGTACAATTGGTCAGAACTGTTGGTTTTAGTACCATACTCTTAACAATTTTTTGAAACATTGATGATAAGTAAAATTTGTATAGCCTGCTTAAGTCAAATACAGATAGATAATCCAGCCTTCCATGGAATATCTCATTAATTCAGTTTTTATCTCTACATGATAACTCTATAACAGAACACATTGGCCGTAACTGTCTCCTGAAAGCCTTTGAATGGTAGTCCATACCTACATAGTCCAACACTTTCACAGTGGTCATCTAATCAGTTTGCCCACAACCTCCTCTATTAAACATTTACGCTATAGATAGTCAAGTAGTAACCTTCAACACTGACGCTCATTTACAGATAATACAAGTGTATTTACACGTTCAGGTTTAGTTTAGGTTATTTATGCAGGTTTTGCAGCTAAAGCATGAGTGAATTCAAATAAGAGAATAAATATCTGTTTTTCTAAGGCTTCGTTCACATCTGCATCAGGATTCAGTTCAGGCGTTCCGTCTGAGCTTTCTGTCAGGGGAACCCATAAATGGAACCCTGACTGAGAAAAATGGGAACGGTAGGCTCCAAAAAAATGCAAATAAAAACGGAACAAAACTTGTTGAAAAACTGACATGTGTGAAAATGCCCATAGTCTGAAAATTAACCAGCATAGCTATAGAACATCTATTTGCGTAACCCATTAAAACATAAATAAAGCATTATGGGCAATTTGCCAGGTGTGCTGGACACCTTCCTGTGTGGGGGGAGTAAAGTAACAACAGTTCTGGCATTACAGATTGGCACCCACTATGGCTGCCACTTTTTTTTTAAATCCAGGACTGTTACCTGGGGAACCTGTGCTACAGTTGCGTACAATTGAAATTAATTTCCTCATCTTCTGCCATTTACACAACTAAAGCTAACATTAATCTGATTCTAAAGAGTGGCATTGTGGGCGATTTCTATGTATGTTCTTGTTACATGTGCAAATGATTGTATATTGCAAAACAGTAAAAATATTGATGTTCTTTATTAAAATATAGAATTTGATCACGACTGTTACAGCGTATGAATATTTGTAGAATGGGTGCTATGGATGAAGTGGCCCTAGTAATTGTATGGGTAATGCCACAAAAGCACTTTTTACAGGGTATATTCCTTA
This sequence comes from Rhinoderma darwinii, assembly GCF_050947455.1. Classification (NCBI taxonomy): domain Eukaryota; kingdom Metazoa; phylum Chordata; class Amphibia; order Anura; family Rhinodermatidae; genus Rhinoderma; species Rhinoderma darwinii. Next base: position 37,400,359 of record NC_134697.1, on the reverse strand, counting down.
AATGGCTTCGAAATAATTGTGAAACGGGCACAAAGGGAAAGCACTCTATGTAATAGTTACCATCTTAAGTCAATGTGAATTGGCCAAATTCTAACAGGGTATATATTACAAACAATGAGCACAACATCTTTGTGATTAACCATACAAAGTTTTTCCCTGGGCTTCACACTTTTATGAGGGCAATACTATTAGTGTGTCATTGGCAGAGACGATTTAAAAAATATAGCAATCAATCAGCTGATTTTATTTCCCAACTTGGCGTACAGATAGGGGCGTGTCCAAGGGTAGGCAGAGTGGGCGACTGCCTAGGGCGCGATTGGGTGAGGGGTGCAATTGCCTTTAAATTTCTTTCGCTAGTCAATTGGACACTGTGTCTGAGTGGCTAAATGACACAACCATACATACATATATGAATACACATAGATGTAACATGAATGCCCAGAATGTTATTGGATGTATCGGTCTTATAGTATATTCAACAGCTAGCATGCTAAACTTTATAGATGGGACGCATTCTGAAACTGCTGGGGGCATATGTGTCAGGCACTTAAGGGAGCACCTAAGGGTCTCTGAGAGCATCTGTGGCAACTACTGATAGACGATCTTTGGCAGACACTCTGGGGCACATCTGTGTCGGTCACAGGTGTGAGCCTCTGTGGCAGGTACTTTAGGAAGCATTAGTGGCATGCACTGTTGGGGGCATCTGAGGCTGTGGTACACCAGCTGGCCACAAGACGGCAGAACTATGCTTCATCTATAGCAATCTCAGGACTATAATCATGCAGCATTGAAAAACCATTGAACAGTCGAAGATGAGGGAATTATGGAGCACGTATCACAAAACCGTCAAGCAACAGGGATACTAGAAACAGGGACTCACTATTTGAAGACAGGGATGGATAAAGATGATGATGTCAGATGGATTATGGGAACAAACAGATGATGGGTGATGATAACAGTCAGGTGATAAGAACCACGGAGGATGGGTGATGATAATAGTCAGATAATGGTAGATGATAATGGTAGATGATAACAAGCTAACCCCAACTAATTTGCCCTATAACTATCTCTGGATCAATCCCTACTCTCTAACCCTGTCACCAGAAACCACCAACGCTCACTGTCTTAAAGAGGCTCTGTCACCAGATTATAAATTCCTTATCTCCTACATAATCTGATCGGCGCTGTAATGTAGATTACAACAGTGGTTTTTATTTTGGAAAAATGATCATTTTTGAGCAAGTTATGAGCAATTTTAGATTTATGCTAATTCGTTTCTTAATAGACAACTGGGCGTGTTTTTACTTTTTACCAACTGAGCGTTGTACAGAGGAGTGTATGACGCTGACCAATCAGTGACCAATCAGCGTCATACACTTCTCATTGTTCCAGCCCAGCTTCTTTCAATGCACAGTGTGACTGTGCACAGCGTGATTGTGCAGTGAAAGAAGCTGGGCTGGAACAATGAGAAGTGTATGACGCTGATTGGTCATACGCTGTTTCTCCTGCCCGGACAACTTGAGTCTGTCTACCTGCATCGGTTCTTCAGGTAGCGCCACAGGCGAAGGCAATAGTGGTCTCTGGACCAAGGGTGCTAGCCTGTGAAACCGTCTCTCCTGTCGAATCTCCTTAATGCGTTCCTGGATCCTCATGTCAACCCAGGTGGCCAACAGGATGAGGGCATCCAAGGTAGAAGGAAGGTCGTAGGCTGCAAGCTCGTCCTTGATGTGTGAGGAAAGACCCTGCCAAAAGGTTGCCACCAATGCATCATTGTTCCCTGCCAACTCTGCTGCCAGGGTATGAAAGGAGATAGCATACTCTCCTACTGTGGAACCTCCTTGCTTGAGGGTTAGCACAGTGGCCGCGGCAGAAGATTTTCGGTCCGGCTCCTCGAACACGGCACAGAAAGACTGCAGGAACAAGGCTAGGTCCGAGGATTCAGGTCCCTGTTGTTCCATGATGGGATTCGCCCATGCGAGTGCCTTGCCAGCGAGGAGGGAGATAATAAATTATAATTTGGCCTCCTCAGAGGGGAAGAGATGAGCTCATAGCCTAAAATGAACAGTGCTTTGTTTGAGGAAGCCTCTACAGTCTGTGGGGTCACCGACATAGGGAGGAGGAAGAGGCAGCGAAACTGTGGATCCAGAACGAACAGGAGGAGTAACAGGCATTGGAACGGCAGCAGTCTCTGGAGAAGGAACCGGAGGTGGAACAGTGAGTTGATCCAGATGGGTCATGATGGAGTTTACAGCCTCAAGGAGTTGATCCTGACATGTCCGTAGGTCATGCATCTCCATCTGTATCCTTTGAACTGCGGTTTTGGGCTGGCCAGCATGTTCCATGGCCTGAGCGTACTGTCACGATTCAGGGGTATGTGGGCCCACTAGGCCGCTCCGCCGTAGCGGAGAGGCAGCTGGCCAAGTCACAGTCAATGCACAAGTCTATACAAAGAGTTTGTAGCGCGAAAGTACCTGAGATAGTCCAGACAATGGCAGAGGCTTCATCACGGATGGGACTGGATGTAGAAGGTTGCGCCAGACGTGGCGTATGACACCAGGTGCAGCAGGTTGCGCCAGACAACAGTAGGTGCAGCAGGACACAACTCCAACACTAGACAGGCTTAGGAGCAAAGCACAGTACGGGATACGAGATACAGGTAGCAGGGTACGGGAACACTGGGAACAGGATAACACAAAGGGACCGTTTGCAATACAGACATGGGAAGACTACAACAATGCTCAGGCAAGGAACGGAGGGGTAGGGCGCTTTTTATAGTTCAAGGTGATCTGGAGCATAAGTAATTAATTCATTACATATGCGTGCGCTAGCCCTTTAAGGCCGGGAACCAGCGCGCGCGCCCTCTAGTAGTCACTATGGACCAGAGTGCCCGCATGTGCTGATGCCTCCAGGGAGGAAGACGCTGGCAGGAAGAGGGTGGTCTGTGGATGGAAGGTAAGTTGAGGTTGCGGTCCGTGGCCACGGGCGTAACAAGCAGCAAACACGGACTGAGGTAATACATATGCAGAGCTGGAAAATCACAACACTAGACTGAAACACCCAATCAGACTAGCACGTGGCAAGCACACATATAAGTACTATAATTGACGTCCTCAGTCTGAGGCCAGAGATTCTGAAAGGGATTGTCGAGTGAAATAAAATTGATGGCCCATCCTCAGGATAAGCCATCAATATCTGATCGGTGGGGGTCCGTCAGCTATTTGACTGGGCAGTGGTGGTCTGGGGAGTTCTTTTTCCCCTTCATTTCCTACACAGCTCCAAACTGTAAAACGCTGACACATTCAGAGTAACGGAGCACAGTATTACAGCTTTCTCTAATTCAAATCAATTCAAACTCGGGAGCTACAGAAACAGCATAGCTCGGTATACTACGCTGTTTCCGTGACTCTCATTCACTATTGTGGGAGTTACAGAAACAGCAATGTTCAGTATGATTGGCTGTTTCCGTAGTCCAGGCTGTCTCGTAACTCAGTGGCCAGGGACTAGCGGCAGCAGGAGAAGGTGGGTTGGAGGTCAGGGGGCCCTGTTCTATATATAGGTGAGGGTCCCAGAGTTGGGGCCCGTATCTATCAGACATTTATGGTGGCAAAACCTGTGGATATGCCAAAAATGTCTAAGATGGTAACAAAAAGGGACAGAACAAAATCAAAGTGAAAATGTTTCATATTTACGGCATGGTACTTCTGTGAATGCTCAGAGTATTTCCTCATCGCATGACAACCAAATGTTCCTTGTGATATAAAATAAAATATATGGGGCAATAGTAGAAATGCGTGACGAATTCCATGTAAAATGCAAATTACATTAAGGTAGAATTGAAGTTATGGCTATCATATTTTATAGGGGATATGCTTATGGCACAGTTCACATAAATGGGAAGTGAATATAACCCCCATGTTTAGCTGTGTCCATCTGTTTTACTATCTTCACATGCACAGGATTTACAATATGTTTTCACTGCACTTCGGATTTTAAAATTTATTAGATGTTTTTCCAAGTTGTATTAGCCATCAAATTTAAAACCCTGAGCGACTTCCTCTTGACTCTTCATCTTCTATGGAGTCAATGAGTCACATCTGTAGTTGCAACACTGAGGGAGGGTCATGATTCATTCCAGATGTACTGTAAGTGTAAGCATATGTTTATTTTTCCTACACTGTCCTTTCCCATCACTCTACAGTGGACAAATGACAATTTTTTTCAAAAAATAGCTGAGCTAAATACGCACTTGGCATATGAAAAGCAGGAGTAATCTGTCATAGGCAAACATGTCCCAATTCATTATTCCTGACATAGGCATAAATACCATAGAGGTAGTACATATGGCTGCTATAGAGACAATGGAGAAGAGGTAGTCCTAGCTCAGGTTTGTGCCATTCATCATGAGTGTTTTGAACTTTGCAGAGATCCCACCTCCACTTTAGTTGTGGAAATAAGTTCTTAAAATGAATGTGTCATCTTAAAATGACCTAATGTTTAAATCAAATTTTATGTTAAACATATTTCTTAAGAATTTTTGGTAATTTTTTTTATTTTCTACGGCATTATCTATATTAAAAAAATCATCCTAAAATCTTGCAGTTTTCACTTTGGCCACTGAGCCTCACAATAGACTGACACTTCCTGTTCTGTAAAGATCACTTCTCAGCAGTCATCTCATTATCATCACAGGCAGAATTACACTGAAAGGTAACACCTCTATATATATATATAGAAAACACACGATCCACCATTGACTATAGTTGATGGACACAGCTCCCCTCCTCCCCCTCCCTGCACAATGACCTCTGCACAGGTCACAGAGCATGCCTAGAAAACTATCCCATAGAAGTCAATGGGCCCCCTCCTGTTCACAGGTTCCTATGGTCCATGTGGCAACTCTAAAGCATACCTCTAAGTGCAGTTAACAGCAGCTCAGGAAAACTGGTTTCCCCCATAATCATGTACAGAAAATAGAATAAAAAAAAGCTACAATCAGAAAATAAAAATAGATTAAAAACAAAGATTATATTTCACTGTCTGGTTTTATTTAGAAAAAAATATAGATGACACTTCCCTTTAAATTACATGCATCTACTTGAAGAAGAGGACAAAAAAAGTGAAAAGCCCTCCTGACCTGGGATGAGTAGTGTAGTAAAGTTTACCAGAACTACTGTAGAAGTAGTGTCCCATTTAGATTCTTTGCCTTGTAGTCCCCTCTCTACCATGCGCATCCCTTGTGTTATTATAAACCATCACTTCAAATATATAAAACTTTGTATGTACACTTTTATAGTAATTTTCAAGCACTATTAGAGCCAAAATGCTCTGTGAAATCTAACATCATAGTCACACTGACCTATGACCAGACTAACCTTCCCTCTCTAGGAGAACGCAAATCTCAGAAAAATGACCCACAGATACCATTCTATATATTCTACGGAGAATTCAGAAAGGTAAAATGTCCAAGAGAGATATTACATTGAAAGTGTATGATACTGTATACAGAATCAATGAAGTATGTCTCTATAGTCTATGTGCAGAACTGAGATTTGGTCTTCCAAGTAAAACTAGGGCTATACACAGACATTTTGTCATTTGACCCCAAAATCTATAGTAACAGATAGACAGGGCCCCCCGCCCAGAGCAATTTGCTTGGAGGACACATGGTCGCACGACCCCCAAATTGTTTTTAATTTAGGTGTTTTATGGGGGAAATGTAGTAGTTTTCCTGGGTTGTTCATTCCGCCCCCTTTTTTTTTACATATATTATATAGAATGGTTCTTACCATGGTGGCGTCCCCTATGTTAGCTGTGCAGTTGGCATGAGCTCGTTCCAGAATCTACTATACCCAGGCAAAAATCTCCCCTGGCCACAGCTGAATGGTCATTGGAATCTCCAAAGGCAGGAAAATGGACTATAAAAGGAGCTGATATAGCCGTGGTCAAGCAGATGTGTGAAGAATCAGACGTGCGCCCACCCTCGCTCCTAAAATTTTTCTAACATTTTTTAACATTTCCTTCCTTGTCGTGATGCTTACTAGAGGGGTTTGGCCACCCAGCTAATGCTGGGCGGACTTGGTATATTATTGGTCAATCTTGATATTTTATTGGTTTTCATGATTTCAGTTATTTTTGATATTTATTGATTCAAGTTTTAAGTTATGGATATATATATATATATTTTAATTATTATTGAATATTATTTTAGGTTACCCTTAATATACATTGTGGCCTTATTCATCCAAATGTTGTTGTCTGTGTTTATTTAATTTATTACTTTGCATTGTATTTTACATAGAAAGCCAGATATAAAGCCTGATATGATGTTTTTGAAATTGTTCCACTTATTATAATATATGTACTCGGTCCCAGCAGAAGAAACCGATAAAGACATTGCCCCTTGTTTATAATGGTTGTAAAAATATAAAAATATAAGTACAAGAGTGTCGATTTTACGTGACAATCACCTTCCTAGAGTTTTACACGGAATTTCAGCAGTAGAGGTCAGTATAACACTATTATGTTGTAATACATGTGAATGGACATTTTCCTTTGAGGTCTAAGTAAATAATACCTGTGTAGTCAGCACTTTTAGACACCAGAAAGTACCAACATATATCTGTATATTTTATGCACCAAGAATAGTGGACTGTTTGACAAACTTCCCAATAAGTGAATAATAATTTGGGGGGCAGCTCAGCATTGTTTTTATTAGAGCAATTGTTAGAAATCTGGTCATCTCTAAAACAGAGGATTCCTCACAATATTAGAGTATTAGTTATGTCACGATCTGTGGGTATGTATGTGGACCCACTAGGCCGCACCACTGTAGCGGGGAGGCAGCTGGCCAAACAACAGAGCACCCAATCGATACAAAATCCAGCACAAGGGTACCTGAATAGTCCAGACAGTAGCAGTGGCTAGGCACAGATGGAACTTAGACGGCAGAGGATGCCACACGTGGCGGAGGATTTCAGGCGTGGCAGATGACACCAGACGTGGTGTACGACAGCAGGCATGACCGATGGCAGAACACAACTCCAACACTCGATAGACGAAAGACAAAAAAGATGATCCAGGTAGCTGGTGGGCTGAAGTACAAACAAAACACATCAATATTGCCATAGGCAAAAAGATTAGCCCTTGTTTCACAGGTACCTATTGAATGCTTACTAATATTATAACATATAGCTTTATTGTGACTGAATATTAAGCATACAATTAAGTTTAAAAGCGCAATGTGAACTGAAAGTCCCTATATAGTAATGCTAATATTGCTCAGCAGTCTGTACTATCTGAGTGCAGAGTCAAACCAACACCTCTGATGACCACACTGTCTGTATGAGATAACTATAGTTAGCGGCTGCAGTCCTCTTAAGAAAGGACTTGAATTAACAGGCAACATTGAATTTTAAAAAGAGAAAAGCCCCCCCGACATGTTTCACCACCGTAGTGGCGTCCTCAGGGGAAAATGGGGCTAACACTCGATAGAGCTCAGGAACCAACACAGTACAGGATACAGGAACAGGTAGCACTTGGGAACAGGATAGCACTGAGGGACCATTTGCTAAGACTAACATTGGAAATACAAACAACGCTCAGGCAGGGAGTGAAAGGGCAGGGCCTCTTTTATAGTCCAGGGTGATTAGGGCTAATTTGTAATATAATTCATGTACACGTGCTGGCACTTTGAGGCCGGGCATGAGTGTGCGCGCGCACCCTACGGGACACAGCCGAGCGGAGCGGAAGTGAGTGCTGGCGTCTCCTAGCATGGAGATGCCGGCTAGCACTCACAGATCCATGGCCGCGGCCACAGAGGGGTGAGTAGGAACGGCTGTTCACGGCCGTGGACGCTACAAGTTAGATCATACTTCTATAGAAAACTGTTAATTAGTTCCAAAGTTCCTCAAATATTACCCCAAGTAAGAATAAAGATGAGAAAACACGAAAACAAACATAAAAATAATAGAAATAGTAAAAAAATACAATACATTACACATGTTAGGGCCTGTTCACATCAGTGTTCACCTTCAGTTTTGGCTTTCCGTTCATCTGTTCCGTCAGATGGTATCGTTTCCGTTTGCAATACCATTGATTTCAATGGTATTTTTTTGGTTTTAGTTTGCCTCCGTTCCACTAGGTTTCCGGTTTTTCCCAGAAACAATAGCGCATCACACTACGCTATATCCTGCTTATCCTTTCCCATGCCCACTTCATAAAAGCATTCTTACAGATGTAAAAAAAATGTCAATAGCCACTACAGCAATGACATGGGTGGTCATAGAAATGGATGTCGCCATATGTTTAGACTACTGTTTCCTTCCAGTGTCCACAAGGGAAGTTGTAGTATAAGACACTAGACATAAACTCTGTCTAATCCTAGATGTCGTCAGAATAGTTTAGTGAATAATGTGTTCAGGAACATGCATTTGACACCATTTATATGCATCACCCCGCCTGCTCAATGCCATTGTGCTAATATAAAGAGAGGTAGGTAGCATAGGAGATCTACAGTCTGGAAGAGTGGACGTTCCCTTTATATTAAAAGAAAAACTTACCTTACAAAAAAATTACGTAAAAAATTGTGTATTCAGGAGCTCTAATTAATACTTTTACAATGAGAAAATGTTTTCAATAAAAATCAATCAACACTCGACAATTAAAGCATTCCTAATACATAGTTGATGTCCTATATCACTATTCTCTCCTGTACTAAAGGGGTTTTTTTCTGCATCAGATTACTCGTGTAAAGACTTTCCAGAATGCAAATCACCAGAGCAAGCCCAAACACTGAACAAGAAAGGTTCGCTGGGAGATTTAGAGCTCAGAAACCTATATAACTGTGAATGCAATTCTGTATATGACAAATTCATATAAATTGTGGGGACCATAAATGAATCAGCAGCGCCTCTCTACAAAATATAGACAAAAAACTATAAATTCTAAATTATCTCTTGTGCTTTTTTAAAGATATGAGTCAAAAAGACTATGCATTTGTAATGTCTAGGGCCACGGTCCGTCGTTCTGCCTTAATCCCCGACGGCCGTGGCCATGGACATCTTACCTGCTTGCAGAGTCGTCCTCCTGTGAGGCGCCGGCACTCACTTCCGGACTTTGGGTGTCTCCGGCGGGCGCGTACACAGTCTTAAAGGACCAGTGCGTGCATTTTTGCAGGAAGTCTGCAATATAGCCCAGGATGCCCTGGGCTATAAAAAGGGCTCTGCCCCCTTGCTCTTCGCCAGAGCGTTGTTTGTTACCCATAGTTTGTCGTGCTTATGGTCTCCCAGTGTCTTCCAGTTTCCCAGTGTACCTTGTTCCTGTATCCCGTATCCTGTTCCTGTGCTACCCAGTGCTAGTGCCGTGCTGTGCTGTTGCCGTGCTGTGCTACAGTCTACGCTTGATTTGCTATGCCTCACCTGACATCTTCCGCCGCCTGGTCCTGGACGTGCCTGCCTCGATACTGCCTACGATTGCCTCAGGTACCCTCGCTGAACTATTTGAACTCTGTACTTACCTGTTTGGCTAGCTGCCATCCCGCTACGCGGTACGGCCTAGTGGGTCCACACCCCGCATCGTGACAGCATTAAAGCATTATCTATTAGGTTATTGTGTTCTCCTTGTATAAACTTTAACTGGTTGCCGACACAGGACGAGTATGCTCGTCCTGAGCAGCGAGCACTTCGCGCATTAGGACGAGCATACTCGTCCTGTGTGACAGCAGTCTCTGCCGTCTCTCTGTGTGTGCGATCGAGAGCGGGGCAACGGCTGTAATACACAGCCACGGCCCCGCTCTGACAGCGGAGAGGAGAGAAACATCTTCTCTCCGCTGTTAACCCTTTGAACGCCGCGATGACAGCTGATCGCGGCGTTCAAGGAGAGGGGACTGCACATTGATCGCGTCACAGAATATAACTGTGACGCGATCAAAGCCAACAACTCGTATGGCCAGACAGCCCAGGGTCCAGTGAAGGACCCCAGGGCTGTCTGAACATATTTCCTGTTGTTAGGGCATACTGAGGTATGCCCTAACAACTGCCTGTGTACGATCAGTAACAGGCTAATGTACTGGCATATAGATCTATGCCAGTACATTACAGTTACAAAATCAAAATCAAAATGATAAATCCCTTTATGGGATTAAAAAAAAAAGTTAAATGAATGTAAAAAAAATAATAATGGTAAATAAATAAATAAAAAGTAATTAAAATACACAGAAACACACATTTTTTATAATAAATCAACTTTTTAAAATATAAGTCCCAAAACACAAAATAATATAGACATATTTGGTATCGCCACGACCGTAACAACCTGTACTACAAATGTATACCATTATTTATTATGATCGGTGTATGGTGTAAAAAAAAAAATATTAACCCCTTCCCTCTTTGGCCGCTTTTGACCTTCCTGACACAGCCTCATTTTTCAAATCTGACATGTTTCACTTTATATGGTAATAACTCCGGAATGCTTTTAGCTATCCAAGTGATTCTGAGATTGTTTTCTCGTGACACATTGGACTTTATGTTACTGGCAAAATTTGCCCGATACATTCAGTATTTAATTGTGAAAAACACCAAAATTTAGCGAAAAATTGCAAAAATTTGAATTTTTCTCAATTTAAATGTATCTGCTTGTAAGACAGGCAGTTATACCACACAAAAATGTTGCTAACTAACATCCCCCATATGTCTACTTTAGATTGGCATCGTTTTTTGAACATCATTTTATTTTTCTAGGACGTTACAAGGCTTAGAACTTTAGCAGCAATTTCTCACATTTTCAAGAAAATTTCAAAATGCTATTTTTACAGGGGCCAGTTCAGTTGTGAAGTGGCTTTGAGGTCCTTAGATATTAGAAACCCCCAATAAGTCACCCCATTTTAAAAACTGCACCCCTCAAAGTATTCAAAACAGCATTTAGAAAGTTTCTTAACCCTTTAGACATTGCACAGGAATTAAGGCAAAGTAGAGGTGAAATTTACAAAGTTCATTATTTTTTTCCAGAAATTCATTTTGAATCCATTTTTTTTGTACCACAGAATGTTTTACCCAAGAAATGCAACTCAATATTTATTGCCCAGGTTCTGCAGTTTTAGGAAATATCCCACATGTGGCCCTGGTGTGCTACTGGACTGAAGCACCGGCCTCAGAAGCAAAGGAGCACCTGGTGGATTTTGGGTCTCCTTTTTATTAGAATATATTTTAGGCACCATGTCGGCTTTGAACAGGTCTTGTGGAACTAAAACAGTGGAAACCCCCCAAAAGTGACCCCATTTGGGAAACTACACCCCTCGAGGAATTTATCTAGGGGTGTAGCAAGCATTTTGACCGGCCAGTTTTTTTGCAAAAATTTTTGGAACTAGGCCATGAAAATTAAAATCTAAATTTTTTCAAATAAAATGTAGGTTTAGCTAATTTTTTTTCATTTCCAAAAGAACTAAAGTAGAAAAAGCACCACAGCATTTGTAGAGCAATTTCTCCCGAGTAAAACAATACCCCACATGTGGTAATAAACGGTTATTTGGACACACAGCAGGGCTTAGAATGGAAAGAGCACCATTTGGCTCTTGGAGCTCAAATTTAGCAGGAATGGTTTGCGGAGGCCATGTCGCATTTGCAAAGCCCCCTAGGGGACAAAACAGTGGAAACCCCCAACAAGTGACCCCATTTTGGAAACTATACCCCTCAAGGAATTTATCTAGGGGTGTAGCAAGCATTTTGACCGGCCAGTTTTTTTGCAAAAATTTTTGGAACTAGGCCATGAAAATGAAAATCTAAATTTTTTTCAAATAAAATGTAGGTTTAGCTAATTTTTTTGCATTTCCACAAGGACTAAAGGAGAAAAAGCACCATAAAATTTGTAAAGAAATTTTTCCCAAGTAAAACAATACCCCACATGTGGTAATAAACGGTTGTTTGGACACACGGCAGGGCTTAGAAGGGAAAGAGCGCCATTTGGCTCTTGGAGCTCAAATTTAGCAGGAATGCTTTGCGGAGGCCATGTCACATTTGCAAAGCCCCTAAGGTGACAAAACAATGGAAACCCCCAACAAGTGACCCCATTTTGGAAACTACACCCCATGAGGAAATTATCTAGGAGTATAGTGAGCAGTTTGACCCCACAGGTGTTTTACAGAACTTATTGGAAGTAGACCGTAAAAATGAAAATCTACATTTTTTCAAATAAAATGTAGGTTTAGGTATTTTTTTTTCATTTCCACAAGGACTGAAGGAGAAAAAGCACCATAAAATTAGTAAAGCAACTTCTCCCGAGTAAAACAATACCCCACATGTGGTCATAAACGGCTGTTTGGACACACGGTAGGGCTCAGAATGGAACTAGCACCATTTGGATTTTGGATAGTGTCTGGGCGCCATGTCACATTTGCTGAGCCCCTGTAGTACTAGTACAGTGGAAACACCCCAAAAGTGACCCCATTTGGGAAACTGCACCCCCTGAGGAATCATCTAGGGGTATAGTGAAAATTTTGATCCCAAAGGTTTTTTGCTGAATTAATTAGAATTAAGCCATGAAAATGAAAAATATTTTTTTTTTCCAACAAGATGTCGTTTTAGATCAACATTTTTCATTTTTACAAGGAATAGAGAAGAAAAAGCACCCCAACATTTGTAAAGTAATTTCTCCCGAGTACGGTAACACCCCATATGTGGTTATAATCGGCTATTTACGTATATGGGAGCATTCAGAAGAAAAGGAGCGGTACTTATCTTTTGGAGCGTAGATTTTGCTGGAATGGTTTGCGGACGCCATGTTGCATTTGCAAAACCCCTGATGTACCAAACAAAAGTGACCCCGTTTTAGAAACTACACCCCAAAAGGCATTTATCAAGGGGTGTAGTGAGAATTTAGACATCACAGGTGTTTTTCAGAAATGAATACGCAGTGGATGGTGCAAAGTGAAAATTGCAATTTTTCCACTGATCTGCCCATTCACCGCACAAGATGTTGTGCCCCTAGAGAATCTTACCACATAAATTGTTAAGCGGGTTCTCCCGGTATGGTAATGCCTTACTTGTGGCCATAAATTGCTGTTTGGGCACGCTGTAGGGCTAAGAAGGAATAGACCGCCATTTTGAGCATGGATTTTGCTTGGTAATAGTTCTGTTTGGGGTTTTGCTGGTATTTCAGTTTATAATGTGGTGGCATATGTAATCTGTGCGGAGTACATCAGGGCATAATAAGAGGGTATAATAATGGGGTAAATAATACAATTATCCATAGATGTGTGTTACGCTGTGAAGCGATCCGTTATGCGCAGGCCGGTGTCACACTGATAAACGGTTTTCTTTCTTATCCCCCTTCTGTAACGCTCTGCACCTTTTGGGGACTTTTTCTCCTTCGTAGTTTGGGAAATATTACTGGGTAAGTTTTGCGCTGGTATAATACGGGCGCCCTCGCTACCAGCGGATGTGCTATGTCCCTTCCCTTTCCTAGTTACTAAATACTAGGGCCCTGAAACTGCAGGAATGTTCCCCTCCGGCCTGCGCATTGAGATGTTTTTCATCACCGCATTACTAGTGCCGTAACTTTTTTATTTTTCAGTTGATTGAGCGGTGTGCGGGCTTGTTTTTTGCGAGACGGGCTGTAGATTTTATTGGTACCATTTTAGAACACATACGACTTTTTGATCACTTTTTATTTCATTTTTTGGTAAAGGAAATTACCAAAAACAAGCAATTCTGGAATCGTTTTTTATTGGTTTTTTTATCGGCATCCACAGTGTGCCCTAAATTACATGTTGGCTTTATTCTGCGGGTCGATACAATTACGGCGATACCAAATTTATATAGTTTTTTTTATGTATTGCGGCTTTTGCACAATAAAATCACTTTTTTTATAAAATCATTTGTTTTCTGTGTCGCCATTCTAAGACCCATAACTTTTTTATCTTTGCGTGCACGAAACGGTGTCAGGCATTATTTTTTGCGGGACGGATTTTCGTTTTTATTAGTACTATTTTGGAGTAAATGTGACTTTTTGATCACTTTTTATAGCATTTTTTGGAAGGAGATGTGACCTAAAAACAAAGATTCTGGCGTTGTTTTTCATGTTTTTTTTTTACGGCGTTCACCGTGCGGGATAAATTACATAATAGTTTTGTAGTTTGGGTCGTTACGGACGCGGCGATACCAATTATGTATAGTTTTTTTAATTTTTACGGTTTTTCCCATAATAAAAGACTAACTATGGGAAAAAAGTGAGTTTAGCTTTATTTTTATTTGAAATGTGTGTGTTTTTATTGTTTTACCACATTTTTATTACATTTTTTTTACTTTTCTGACTTGTCCCACTAGGGGACATGAGGGCCTGATGCCCCGATCGCTACTCTAATACACTGCACTACATACGTAGTGCAGTGTATTAGCGCTGTCAGTTATTCACTGACAGCAAGCCTATGAGGACACGCCGAAGGCGGGTCCTCATGGGCTCCCGTACAAGGCAGACTCGGACGCCATTTTCTGGCGTCCGATTGCCACAGCAACCCAGCGATTGCATCACTGGGTTGCCGATCGGGTGAAAACCTATCAGATGCTGCGCTCTATTGAGCGCAGCATCTGAGGGGTTAATCTGCCGGATCGGAGAATAGCTCCGGTCCTGGCAGTTACAGGAGGGTGCCAGCTGTATAATACAGCTGTCCCCCCGCAGTGATAGTGCCGGCTCTGCTTCTGAGCCCGCACAATCACTGCGCCGTACATGTACGGCGCTTTGCGGGAAGCACCTCCCGACAGCGCCGTACATGTACGGCGCATGTCGGGAAGGGGTTAAAACTGCTGCACAACTGCTTTTTTTCTGCATTTTAATCTAATTAAAAATTTATAGAAATTAAACGATAATGTATTTGTACCAAAAAATGGTACCTACATAAAGTACAACTCGTCCCGCAAAAAACAAAGTCTCATACAACTACGTCGTACAAAAAATAAAAGCGTTATGAGCGTCGGGATGCAAAGAGGGAAATTTACAAAAAATTGCTCTGTCCTCAAGGCTAAAATTGGCCGTGTCCTTAAGGGGTTAAAGAGGCTCTGTCACCATATTATAAGTGCACTATCTCCTATATTAGGAGATCGGCGCTATAATGTAGGTGACAGTAATGCTTTTTATTTAGAAAAACTATCTATTTTAAACCACTTTATGAGCGATTTTTAGCTTTATGCTAATGAGTTTCTTAATGCCCAAGTGGGCTTGTTTTACTTTAGACCAAGTGGGCGTTGTACAGAGGAGTGTATGACGCTGACCAATCAGCGTCATGCAATTCTCTCCATTCATTTACACTGCACTAGCGATATAGATATATCGCTATGTGCAGCTACATACACAAACACTAACATTACTGCAGTGTCCTGATAATGAATATACATCACTACCAGCCTGGACGTGATGTTTATTCAGAATCCTGACACTTCTGAATCTTTTCTGTGAGATTACAGCAAGGCAAGTAGATGGCTAACTTCATACTGGCTAAATTCAGTCGGGAGTCAAAACCCCCTGACTCCACTGCTGGTTGACTTTGTCAAATTTCCTTACTCAGGTGCTGGCCTCAGAAGTGCCCGTGGCATATCATCAATCAATGTCATCGAGCCCATCTTCTGTAAAATAGGTGACAATGCTGGTCTCCACAGGAGTATAGACTTTCGACATTGTCACATGTGTACTGTGGATAACGCTTTGTTGTCTTTGCTCCATCCTATTAGCCAAGTGGAGCCAAACACTGAAGCAAAAATTCACCCACAGGGTAGCCCATTGGCAGATGTCTGGCTTCATGGCAATGCATTCTGTAGACCCAGACTTCCAAACAAAATGAATCAAAACAAGAATGAAAAAAAAACCACTAAAAACATTTTAATTGGGTGTTAAATGGTCTCACCTTTATTTAAATTAATGTGACTAAATTGAAAATGGCAAACCCCCGACTCATGAAGAGTCATTCTTCAGCACTGAGGAGAAGAAAAAACCCCTGTGAAGGAAACCTCTAGGGAATCATGGCTGAGGGATTGCCCTTCCTCTGGGCTTAGAAGGTTAATGCCAACATGTAACAGCAAAATATTTACAGAATTTTTACGTTTTAACGTATTTACACAATAGACATAATAATTTGCAATAGTCCTACAGGTAAAACAGTGAAAATAACAGCTATACAGTATTCAACAAGGTAAGGGAAAAATGCAGCCTAACTATATTGCTTGTAAAATGTACAAATGGTTTTATGCTCGAGTTACATTACATTACATTACACCATCTACAGTGGGGCTGTGTGGCACCATCTACAAGGGGAGCTGTGTGACCCCATCTGCAAGGGGGGCTGTGTGATACCATCTGCAAGGGGGGCTGTGTGGCACCATCTGCAAGGGGGGCTGTGTGTCACCATCTACATGGTGGGGCTGTTTGGCACCATCTACAAGGGGGCTGTGTGGCACCATCTGCAAGGGGGGCTGTGTGGCACCATCTGCAAGGGAGGCTGTGTATCATCATCTACAAGGGGGGGCTGTGTGGCACCATCTACAAGGGGGGCTGTGTGGCACCATCTGCAAGGAGGACTGTGTGGCACCATCTGCAAGGGGGCAGTGTGGCAAAATCTACAAGGGGCCTGTGTGGCACCATCTGCAAGGGGGGCTGTGTGCCACCATCTACAAGGGGGGAGTGTGTGGCACCATCTACAAGGGGAGCTATGTGTGGCGCTATCTACAAAGGGGGCTGTGCGGCACCATCTGCAAGGGGGCTGTGTGGCACAATCTACAAGGGGGCTGTGTGGCACCATCTGCAAGGGGGGCTGTGTGGCACCCTCTTCAAGGGGGGAGTGTGTGGCACTACCTACAAGGGGGGCTATGTGTGGCGCAATCTACAAGGAGGGCAGTTTGTGGCGCTATCTACAAGAGGGGGGACTGTGTGGCGCTATCTATAAAGGGGGGCTGTGTGTGGCACTATCTCCAAGGGGGGCTGTGTGTTTTGCATTATCTACAAGAGGGGGCTGTGTGGCGTTATCTACAAGGGGGGGGGCTGTGTGGCATCATCTACGAGAGGGGGCTGTGTGTGGCGTTGTCTACAAGAGGGGGCTGCGTGGTGTTATCTACAAGAGGGGGGCTGTGTGCCATTATCTACAAGACGGGGCTGTGTGTGGCATTGTCTACAAGAGGGGGGCTGTGTGGCATTATCTACAAGAGGGGGCTGTGTGTGGCGTCATCTACAACAGGAGGGCTGTGTGGCTTTATCTATACGGGGGCTGTGTGGCGCTATCTACAAGAAGGGAGCTGTGTGGCACTATCTTCAAGAGGGGGGCTGTGTGGCATTATCTACAAGAGGAGGGCTGAGTGGCATTATCTACAAGACGGGGCTGTGTGTGGCATTGTCTACAAGACTGGGGCTGTGTGGCATTATCTACAAGAGGGGGCTGTGTGTGGCGTCATCTACAACAGGAGGGCTGTGTGGCTTTATCTATACGGGGGCTGTGTGGCGCTATCTACAAGAAGGGAGCTGTGTGGCACTATCTTCAAGAGGGGGGCTGTGTGGCATTATCTACAAGATGGGGCTGTGTGTGGCATTGTCTACAAGAGGGGGGCTGTGTGGCACTATCTTCAAGAGGGGGGCTGTGTGGCGTTATCTACAAGAGGGGCTGGGTGTGGCGTTATCTACAAAAGGGGGGCTGTATGGCGCTATCTACAAAAGGGGGGCTGTGTGGCATTATCTACAAGAGGGGGGCTGTGTGGTGTTATCTACAAGAGGAGGGCTGTGTGGTGTTATCTACAAGAGGGAGGCTGTGTGGTGTTATCTACAAGAGGAGGGTTGTGTGGTGTTATCTACAAGAGGGGGGCTGTGTGGTATTATCTACAAGAGGCTGTGTGTGGCCTCTTTAATTTATTTTCTATTAATTTATTGTTATGTTAACTACTTTATGTAACTATATTGCTTGTAAAATGTACAAATGGTTTTATGCTCAAGTTACATTTAAAAAAAAAATATTTTTTTTTTACCGTACATCTCATTGATTGGTAGAGAAAGCAAAAATGTAGAGAGGGTAGGAAATGTCGGGAAATAAGTGGGGGGGGGGGTGCCAAACTAAAGGTTTGTCCCAGGTGCAGGAGAACCTAGCTACAACTCTGGTGCCAGGGCTGCTCTTTAGTCCCAGTCCGGTCCTGTTTGTAAGCAACTGTCCAAATACACTTGAGGCCATTCATAGTTTCATAGAAAAAGTTTTAGTCATTTTAAAATGACAATTTATAGTTCTACTTAAACATTGGCTGCAGATATTAGCAGCAATCCACCTTACAAATACCATCAGGGCCAAATAAAGAATGATGACTTTGGTAATACACCTGATCACTTCCTTCTTTCGGAGACAGTAGGAACCCCTATGCAGGAAGCACGAGTCACTTCTTCATGACACATACACTAATAAAAGGGCATTGACTACTGTTCCTGTAAAACCCTCCCGGCTATAAAAATGCTGGTGGACAATAGGTGCACGGCAACACTAAAGCAAAACACATATTTACTTACTATGGTAACTAGATGATAATACTGTAAAGCATAACTATCATTTTTTACACATCTGATGTGTCATAGAGATATGTCAGAAGTTGTCACTAAGCACTTAGACCCCCTACCAGTCGTGACAATGCATGGTCTGACGCACTTTGTTGATGCTTTTTCATCTCAGAAGTGATTCAGATGGGTTATTACAGTTTGTTTTATATGCGGAATTTATTTTCCCCTATGCTAAATGTATATCTTTCTACAATTTGTCTACTGAATATGGATAAGCATTAGTACTTTTTCTCAGTCTCCTACTTCATAGAATCATATTATATGATTGTGGTTACATAACACAACAGGTATGCACCAAAATCGTGAGGGTGACTGTTGACAAAACGCTCTGTCCCCAACTTGTCGTCTGTGTTGTTAGAATGGAAGTAACTACCAGGGAAGCCAGCATGGCAGCTGCTATGGGGCCTATCAGCTGAGAGGGCTCAACTCCAATGTAAAAGGAACCGCTGCAGTAAGGGGCACTTAGTGATCACTGTGGATGAGAGAGAGAGATATTCAGTGTTCAGGAAAAGGGAAGGCAGTGGATAAAGCATTGTAGAGAACTTAAATGACTAGGAGGGGTGAACAAAAACACAAGTGATAGTGTATCTATAATAATCTTTACTTTTATATTTCTTTAGCTCACTTTCTAAGTTGGGCCCCTTTACATCTTTTGAAATGGGGCAACGGGAGTGCTAGTTATGCCTCTGGTTGTTTGGAATGCTTGTCGATGACAGTGGAACTGAAAGACAACAGCTGGGAACAGGAACATTTTTAAATTGAATGTGTCATCAGAAAATTACCTATTGTTAAAAACAAGTTTTTATGTCAAAATATTTTTTTTGAAATTGTTGGTGATTTTTTGTCACTATATATATATATATATATATATATATATATATATATATATATACAGTATATATTGTCATGGTCCTGGGGTATGTGGACCCACTAGGCTGCTCTGCCGTAGTGGAGTGCCAGCTGGCCAAACAACAGTCTATGCAAAAGTCTTTAAAACAAGAGTACCTGTAAGAGTACAGATAGACACGAGGTGTAGCAGACTCTTTGGCACTGATGGTTCGTGGCACTGATGAAGCTTGACGTGGCAGATGACACAGAACGTGGCAGGTGACAAAACAACTCCAACACTAGATGCAGCTCAGGAACAAGCACAGTTGCAGGATACAGGTAGTAGGATACGGGAATACTGGGAGCAGGGTACCACTAAGGGATCATTTGCAATACGTACATGGGTAGATGACAACAACGGTCAGGCAAAAAGTGGAAGGGCTCTTTATAGTCCAGGATGATCTGGGGATTGATTAGGTAACTTTTTACATGTGTGCAGGAGCTTTAAGGCAGGGGACGAGCACATGTTCCCCCTAGAGGAAACTGCAGAGCATTACGGCCGCATGTGCTGGCCTCTCCGGCGAGCGAGACGCTGGCAAGAAGTCAGAAGTCCACAGTCGCGGCCGTCGGGAGATAAGGGAAGGCGGTGGTCCGCAAAATAATCCTGAAATCTTGCCGTTTTCACTCTGGCCACTGAGCCTTCTGTTCTGTAGAGATCACTTCTCAGCAGTCATCTCATTATCATCACAGGCAGGATTACACTGACAGGTGAGGCTTCGTTCACATCTGCGCTAGTCGACTACGCTATTGATTCCGTCAAAACAACAGAACCATTGCACAACGGAGAGAAACGGAAACCATTGGCACCAGATCCGTCACCACTGAAATCAATGGTGATGGAAACGGAAATCTATGGTTTCCGTTTGTGTCTGTCAGGGCACGGAAAGCTCAGATGGAACGTCGGAACAGAGCCCTAGTGCAGATGTGAACGAAGCCTAACATCTCTATATAGATAGCACAGAATCCACCATTGACAATAGGTGACGGACACAGTTCCCCTCCTATCCTTTCCTGCACAATGACCTCTGCACTTGTAATATGCGTAATAATCAAGGCATAAAATGATAAAACAATTCTTCTTGCTTTTACTTGGGAATAAGTTGCATATAACTTAGAACAGTAGTATTATAACAACAACCATGCTGCATTACTCTAGACTTAGCAGAAATGTGCATAAATTCTTTAATAAGGCTGAGTTCACACCGGGCGGATACGCTGCGTAAAAGTGCGCAGCGTATCTGCCCTGTGCGCCGCAGGGAATTCTAATTAAAAAAACGCACCAAACTGTGGTGCAGTTTTTCATCCAGAATGTCCGCTGCGGAAAACTGCAGTATTTAGCTGGCCAGGAGACCGCTGCAGCCTATGATTGGCTGTAGCGGCAGTCACATAGGATGAAGCGTCATCCCAGGAGCCCGGCCCACTGAATTCATCCAGGCCTGCCGGGATGATGTTTCATCCCATGTGACCGCGTGTCACGTGGGATGAAGCGTCATCCCTGGAGGCCGCGCTAGAGGGAGAAACACAGACTTCTGGGTAAGTAGGCGGTTTTTTCTTTATTTGAGTTGGGGTTTTTTTGCACCGGTATTGCTGCAAACCCGCCGCAAAGACTGCAACAGCTGGTTGAATTCAAAGGGGAAGACCCGCAACAAAAAAGCAGCGTTTACGCAAATACAATTGACATGCTGCAGAATAAAGTTCCGCACCACAGGTCAATTTCTGAGTGTTTTTTCCACTCAGTATTTACGCAGCGTGTGGATGAGATTTGTTTTATCTCATACCCTTTGCTGTTACTGTATTTGCTGCAGATTTTCCGCAACTAATTTACGTTGCGGAACAGCCGCAGTACTTACGCAATATGTGAACTGGCCCTAAGACTTCCGGAGCTGCGGTATTGTTTACTGTTTCAATCCTGTTATAATAGACCACAGTCTTTCATATTAAGATATAGTGATATTCACACCCCTGGTGACTCCTCACTTATTCCACTCTGGGAGCCCTTTCTTTATATATTCTCTTTGAGCTTTTGCTTTGACCCTCAGTCCAAACAGTGTTCTAGTACTTACTCCAAATGATCCTTCTATTGGTTCCGTGTAAGAAGGCTGGCCTTCTTTTCTGTATTCTTGTGTCGGTCCCTGGCTGGTATGTTTTTAGCAGCGCAATCTCTCCAACAGACTATTAGTGGCATCGCTCTCTTTTAGCTCTCTGCAGCATGCTCCTGCTCTCCTCACTGCAGGAATCTAGCCACACCCGAACCCTACTCCGGCCTTCTCACCAGAACTAACGGTGCGCACCACTTCCTCTTCAGGTCTCCTCTGCTATCCCACCACTCTTGACCAGTATACCTCTGCTGACAATTCTGGATCTCGCGCACCCAGCATAGACATTACCATCTTGAAGGGTTACAACACAGATCATGCCTAGAAAACTCTCCAATAAAAGTCAATAGGTCAGCTCCAGACTATTGATTCTTATGGTCCACGTGGCTGCTGTAAGGCCAGGATCACACACACAGTTTTGCGGTTTTTGGCTACGTTTTTTGAGCCAAACACAGAAGTAGACACAAAAGAAAGGAGATGCTTCAGTCTTTTATTTATACTTTTCTTTCCTATTGCATCCACTTCAGACTTTGGTTAAAAAAACTGAGCTAAAAACTGCCACAAAAAAAACTGCATCAAAACTGTGTGTGTGATCCTGGCCTAAAGCATATTTCTCTGAATGCTGTTAACAAAGCAGAGCAGCAGCTCTGGCCGCCCCCATATCCAGGTACAGAAAATAAATGTAAAAATATCTAGAATCAGAAAAGAAAAACAGATTAGAAAAAAAAGAATATGTTTCCCTGTTTGGTTTTAATTAGTAAAAAATAACTAAATAATAGGTTATAAATTCCCTTTAAATTGATACCATATGCACTAGAATTGATAGTACGAAATTAAAAAGAATCTCATGACAGGTACATTCAATACATTGCAATTTTGTTAATTATTCTCTATCTATTGATGTTTGAAGCTTTTTCTATTCTGAATTTTGCTTCCATTAATGTTCTTCCCAGTTAGACATTTCTTGTATCCCTCTCACAGGTCTGAAAGTCACACTATGTACCGGCTCTTGCTACATTTGCCCCCAGTCATCTTTTCTCGGCTGAGGTAGGATTACGCTTAGTACACATTTGGTTTAGATTTGCATTTGTGTCTGCTGAATAAGGTTCACAAGAAACATTAACATTTTAACAGTGACGTAGTCTAAATAATGGACCTTAAAAAGCTCACTCTACAATTCTCAAGGACTCAAGGATTTTTTATAGATGATCTCCAGATACCTTTATTCCAATGCTTGCTGGCCTCATGTACACGACCGTATTATAGCTTTGTTCAAGTTCTGAGTTGTACGAAGCCGTAATACGGCACCAATAGAAATCTATTGCTTCATATTTACCTCAGTACGCCTCCTCTATCATACGCGTACATATATATATTTTTTCATGGATCTATTGTATTCTTTATTATGGAGGTATTCTCTGTAACTCCCTAATATGGAACCATATGGAGGAATCATACGCCAGCACATGGTGTGCCGAGGAGTCAGTAATATGGAATTGTAGGGACTCCGTGTGCCGCTGTACTGGCTCCATGTTTGAGGTCTTATTCTGAAAATTCCAAAGAGGAAATGTTATATTTTATACACATTGTGCAAAATAATGTCCGCAAGGTTAATTATTACCTTCTCTTCAGTAAATGTCCGTATATAACATTTGTAGAAAACACAACAGATGGAGGAAATCATGAACGTGCAATTTGAATCCTATAGGTTTCTGGTATTTTTAGCCACCACATAATTGTACCAGTTCTCCGTGACTATTTACATGGAAACATCCAGTTTGTGTGAGCTTTACACAGTAAATGCAGTTGACTTTTGACATTTACATATGACAGGTTTCATTATTGTTTACACAACAGTTTTATATTGTTCTTCTGTGAATATACCCTGTACCTTTTTAATCTTTATATGTCTTAGGAATATTGTTTCTACATTAAGTTTTATATAAATAAATGTGTTATAGTACAACTTCCAGCAATATTCCCAGTCTTTAGGTTCGGCGTGTGCATACATGCTTTCTAAAATGCTTTCTGGGCCAACATTAGTCTAGGAAGTGAGAGGCCATGGCTCTCAGACTTTATATGGTGGCACAAGGCCTTTCAAGCTGCTTGGAGATTTCTCGCAAATGGATTCTCTAACACGACATTCTAGACCAAGCAGGGCCAGAGGGGCAATGTTGTGTTGTTTTTGCTCATTTCCCATCATCCAAAATACACACTCAGAACTCAGATTACTGGGTTCATTTCCCATTGAGACTACAATTTGGATATATACAGTTAGGTCCAGAATTATTTGGACAGTGACACAACCTTCATGATTTGGGCTCTGCTGCCACCACATTGCATTTGAAATGAAACAACAGAGATGCAATTGAAGTTTAGACTTTCAGGTTTAATTCAAGGGGTTGAACAAAAATATCCTGTGAAACGTTTAGGAATTGCAACCATTTTTCTACACAGCCACCTCATTTCACAGGCTCAAAAGTAATTGGACAAATTAACATTACCATAAATAAAATGGTTTTTTTTTAATACTTTGTAGAGAATCCTTTGCAGGCAATGACGGCCTGCAGTCCAGAACCCATGGACATCACCAAACGCTGGGTTTCCTCCTTTGTGATGCTTTGCCCGGCCTTTACTGCTGCTGTCTTCAGTTGTTGCTTGTTTGTGGGACTTTCTGCCTTAAAGACAACCTTTCACCTCTCCATACATGTGCAGCTGAGTGCAGCATGTAATGGGGAGGGCTGCATAAACCCTGGGGCACTTTCCATTTTTTTTCTACCTCCCTCCATTATTTAGATATCGGTGACGTTATATTTGGCGCCCGATATTTAAATAACCCCCTGAACAGTCAAAGGGGCGTGTACTGGCAAGGGGGCATGTTACTATGGCTGTGACACTGTCCAATCAGATATGGACAGTGCCACAGCAAAAGTGAGGAGAGAGAGTGTGCGATTGCAGTCTTTTCACCCGAACTGGCGAGGGGGCGTGTCACTGCTACGGACAGTGATGGAGCTGTGGAGAGGAGAGCGCGCATGCGCGCTCTCATCTCTTCAGCTCTTGTGAGATATCAGTCTTGTACTTTGTCTGCCGAACTGGCAAGGGGCCGTGTCACGGCTACGGACAGTGTAAGAGCTGGGGAGCGCTTACACTATCCGTAGCAGAGACATGCCCCCTTGCCAGTTTGGCAGACAATACAAGACTGATCTTTCACAAGAGCTGAAGAGATGGGAGCGCGCTCTCCTCTCCACAGCTCTTACACTGTCCGTAGCAGTGACACACCCCCCTTGCCAATTCAGCAGAAGACTAATCTTGAAAGCTGAAGAGTGAGGGTGAGAGCCTGTGCGCGCACGCACACGCTCTCTCTCCTCGCTCTTGCTGTAACACTGTCCATATCTGATTGGACAGTGTCACAGCCATAGTTACACGCCCCCTTGCCAGTACACGCACCGTTGACTGTTCAGGGGGTTATTTAAATATCGGGCGCCAAATA
The DNA here is from genome assembly GCF_050947455.1 of Rhinoderma darwinii. Taxonomy (NCBI): domain Eukaryota; kingdom Metazoa; phylum Chordata; class Amphibia; order Anura; family Rhinodermatidae; genus Rhinoderma; species Rhinoderma darwinii. The sequence continues at coordinate 37,375,321 of NC_134697.1, read as the reverse complement.
TAATGGCACCAATATATAAATGACAGAGGGAGGTAGAAAAAAATTTAAAGCGCCCCAGGGTTTGTTCAGCCCTCCCATTATATGCTGCACTCAGCTGCACATGTATGGGGAGGTGAAAGGTTCTCTTTAAGTTTTGTCTGAAGCAAGTGAAATGCTCGATCGGGTTGAGATCTGGTTATTGACTTGGCCATTGCAGAATATTCCACTCCTGGGTTGCTTTCGCAGTATGTTTTGGGTCATTGTCCATCTGTACTGTGAAGCGACATCCAATCAACCTTGCTGCATTTGGTTGAATCTGAGCAGAAAGTAAATCCCTGAACACTTCAGAATTCATTCGGCTGCTTCTGTCTTCAGTCACATCATCAATAAACACTACTGACCCAGTGCCTTTGGCAACCGTGCATGCCCATGCCATCACACTGCCCCAACCATGCCATCACACTGCCTCCACCATGTTTTACGGAGGATGTGGTGTGCTTTGGATCATGAGCCGTTCCAAGACTTCTCCATACTTTCTTCCTTCCATCATTCTGGTACAGGTTGATCTTAGTTTAATCTGTCCAAAGAATGCTATTCCAGAACTGGGCTGGCTTCATTCGATGTTGTTTGGCAAAGTATTATCTGGCCTTTCTATTTTTGAGGCTAATTAATGGTTTGCACCTTGTAGTGAACCCTCTGTATTTGCTCACATGAAGTCTTCTCTTTATGGTAGACTTAGATACTGATACACCTACTTCCAGGAGAGTGTTCTTCATTTGGGTAGATGTTGTGAAGGGGTTTTTCTTCACCATTAAAGGATTCTGCGATCATCCACCACTGTTGTCTTCCGTGGACGTTCAGGCCAATTAGAGTTCACGAGATCACCAGTGCGTTCTTTTTTTTCAAGAATGTACCAAACTTTTGATTTGGCCACTCCTAACATTTGTGCTATCTCTCTGATGAATTTCTTAATTTTTTTCAGCCTAACAATGATCTGTTTCACTTTCATTGAGAGCTCCTTTGACCTCATGTTTTGGGTTCACAGCAACAGCTTCCAAATGCAAATGCCACACCTGGAATCAACTCCAGACCTTTTACCTGATTAATTGATGATGGATTAACAAGGGGGTAGCTCATGCAGCCCATTAAATAGTTTCTGATATAATTGTCCAATTACCTTTGGTTCCTTGAAAAAGAGGCAGCTACATATAAAAGAGCTGTAATTCCTAAACCCTTTCTCAAATTAGGATGTGAATACCCTCAAATTAAAGCTGAGAGCCTGAACTTTAAGCACATATTGATTATATAACTGTATATTCAATATGTTTTGGTAGATAGCTAAAATGCTAAAACTTGTTTCAGTGTCCAAATATTTCTGGACCTAACTGTATGTATATATGTACAGTATATATGTATGTATATATATATATATATATATATATATATATATATATATATATATGGTAAAAGCCCTTTAGTCATCAAAATAAGTCGCTCTGCAGGGGCCTTCTCTTATATACTACTCAAATAGTGAGTGGATCATTCAGATTGGCTGCAAATTGGGACGCAGTACATCTAGCAGCCATTTAAGGCTGAAAACACACATCGAGTTTTCGGGTTGACAGCGGATTAAAAAGGAATAAGAATATAAATGAAGAACTTATACTTCTCCTTCCTCCTGAATTTACTCCTGGCTTTGATTTAAAAAACTGCACCAAAATCTGCATCAAATACTGGATGCATTTCCAGCCTAATACTGTCTTATTATACCTAATTGTGAGCGGCTAGTGAAGAGAATGTCCCGTCATTACTACGGCATATTTTCCATATTGAGTGTTGTTCAGAAAACCATGTATATTGCGAGACTTTATTGCATTTTATACACCATTTGACAGTCTATACACAGGATTACTCTATATAAAATGTTCAGTACCTTTGGATATACATAGTTTTACTTATTTTGTGCTGATCCTGAGTTACAGTCTTTATTATAGTCCAGAGCTGCATTTACAGTTCAGCAGGATTCGTTTGCAAGTGTGAACCCACCTATCCACTTTTGCACATTATTTTACAGTTTGCATATAGAATTAATCTACAGAAAAAGTTGAGCAACTTTGTAAATACATTGCATTACCTATATTTTTCTGATCCAGTTACAGCACATTGCAGTGTAGAGCTGCACTCACAATTCTGCTGGTTGTCATTTCAAACAGTCTAAAACCTTGTAGTCAGATACATTCATGTTAGCTAAGCTTATATAATGTTGTTGGACCCTTACATTTTCTTGCATCACATTACTGTACAGTGCCTTGTGTTTATTGCGCCCTTATGTCAGCTGAGGGACTTTTAATAAACGGTATGATAAAACTTCCTGTATTCTGGAACAGGAAGTCTGTTTTGCATTTAAAAAAAAGTCTGTTGAATGAATACATTATATATATTCAGTCCTTCTATAGTGTATCTGTGAGAGGTAGAAAGATGAGTTACTAACTGGGGTTATTGTTGCTGGCAGCCATTACAGCTCCTATAGGTTTTGTCACCTATTATTCCTAGACTCCAGAGTGGATAATCTGTCAAGTAATTTAGTAACAGAGAAAATCATTGTCAGCCATGGTCCAACACAGGTTGTGGTGTTTTTTCTTCTCGGCGGGTGGTGTGGCTCCAGCCGCAGGATCGGGACAGGCATGTGATGTCACCTCTCCTGGACCTTAAAGGGAAACTGCTTCAGTGTTGCAGTGCTTGGCCGTTTCCTGCCATCTTTCCTCTGGTTCACTGTGATTTCCTGTTTTCACCCAGCTTTCGCATTGACTTCGATTAATCCCACTTATCCGTGTACCGACCTTCGGCCTGACACTGATCTTGAGTTTTACTAACCTGGATCTGTTTAACCACATAATGGTTCACCGCCATCTGCTGCTCGACCGTTTATTGGGGACTATACTAAGGACCGCAACCTGGTGATCTAATCACCGAAGTCCATTCCTCCTTGCATTAGTTAAGAGTGAAGAACGAACACTTTGACTCCACACCCCAGGTCAACCTGCGCCATATTAATAACAGTCTCAGTCATTCATTGTCCTGCTACCAAATGTCTCGTGCGCTGGAGCACAACTCCTTCCCCGACAAGTCTGCTTGGTGCCAGTGAAGTGTATTCCAACTACACTGTGCTATTCTGCCTCCCTGCCCTGAGACGTCACCCAAATTCCAACTATGCTAGTTATGGACCGACATCCAGGCACTCTCTTGGGCTTATAGTCTAATACGGAGCATTACAGTTATCAATGTATAACCATATTTTTCCTTCTAAAAACCTAAAGTAAGTGACAGCTTTTAGAAATCTGTAATAACAGTATGTAGGGACACAGCCCTGTGACAAGGCGAATCGTAACACCCATTTGTTAATGCTTGCCCAAAAAGGTAGTGTTAAAAATAGTTACGGTGCGGCAGGGCGGCGGTGCGGAAGGGGGGCCCAAGTTTGGGTAATAGCCCAGGGCCTATGGTCTACTTAATCCGCCACTGTATGTGGACACCCAGTAGGGATGGCAGAAATGGTCTATCTCAATCTTTATATACACAGCACTCAATAGGCATTATGTATACAATGGAGTAAGTGACAGCAGCGATGTATCTATTGTCATATGACAGAGTTGCTGGGTCTAACTAGATTGTGATGACTGTCACCCTGGGCTGTTTTCTCTGCTATGGCAGCTCCAGTTACAGAGGAAAAAAATTAGTGACCTTTAGGACGAACGTTAAAAAAACCAAACCAACAACTTCCATTTCCTACCTGTATATGAAGTCCTAGTCCTGAAGTGATTCAAACAGCAATGATGGATGTAATTCTACATTTTTTTTTATTTTATTTTTTTCATTTAATTAAAAAGGAAAGAGATTGAACTTGAAACATTTTTTTGTTCACTTTATGTCACATACTAAAAAAACAATAATTCTAATAAAAGAGAAAACACTATTTGGAGTGAAAATGGTGAACAAAATAAAACCCTAGTTATGATCTAAGATGTGATCGATAACAGCTCGATCCTGTGTGTCGGAGACACAGGGCCGCTTTTAGGCAAAGTGTGGCCCTGGGCAAAGTTAAATGTGGGGCCCCAAATGCTGAATTCCTGTATCAATAATGCAGTCAATTCAGAAGGCGATATACAGAGAACTGCATTGCTGATTTCTAGCACGTCCAGGACTGTTGCAAGCCCCAAAGCATATGTCCACTACTCACACAAAAAAAGGATCTATATACATATACAGTTATTATATCTTACAACTATACCAGACTAAATATTACCTGCATACTGCAAAAACAGGAGAAATGATCCAGCGCATTCATTCCGAGTATTCTAAATATACAAAGACTGAATGAATGTAATGCACTCCCATAAAAACAAATAAATATTGGAAAAGCATATACCTCATTTCAATAGGTAACAACTCCGGAACAAATGCTTACGATATACAGCAGGCTTTACTAACTAAATCGAAATCACAAGAATCGTCTCCATAATTAACAAGACTCAGCGCTGGATCATTTCTCCTGTTTTTGCTATTGTGTACCGCCAGCCGTAGCGGGTCTTATACTGTGTGGGGGCATTATACTGTGGAGGCAGCTATGGTGGGCATTATACTGTGAAGGCAGCTATGGGAGCATTATAATGTTTAGGCAGCTACGGGGGCATTATACTGTGGAGGCAGGTATAGGGGGCATTATACTGCGGGGGCATCCATGGGGGCAGTTGGGCAAGGCGGCTGGGCATAGGCGCGCGCAGGGGTCTGGTAGTGTCGGGGAGGGGTAGGGAGCCCAAGCTGAATTCTTGCACCAGGGCCCATGAGCCTTTAGCTATGCCCCTGCCCCTGTATATAGCGCTACAGCATCCCCTGTAGAAAGCGCCACACACGACCCACTGTAGATAGCGCCACACACAGCCCCCTGTAGATAGGGCCACACATCCCTCTCCCCTTGTATAGTGCCATGCAGCCCCCCTAGTAGACAGTGACACACAGCCCCTCCCCTTAGTAGATAGTACCACTCAGCCCCCCTTAGTAGATAGTGCCACACAGCCCCCCCATAGTAGATAGTGCCACAGCCCCCTCTTGTATATAGTGCCACACAGCCCCCCCCGTTGTAAATAGTGCCACACAGCTCCCCCTCCTCTTGTCTATAGTGCCACACAGCTCCCGCTCTCCTTGTTTATAGTGCCACACAGCTCCCCCTCCCCTTGTATATAGTGCCACACATCTCCCCCTCCCCTTATATATAGAGCCACACAGCCCCCCCCCCCAAAAAAAAATTGTACTTACCTTGCCCCGTTCCCACGACGGACGGAGAGCTGCATAGCCTCCGGGCGAAAGGCTTGCGCAGGCCAGCGTAATGCAGTGATGTCATCACACTGACCTGCTCAGGGAATCTTCCCAACACCTTATAGGCTGAAGGCCTAACGTGGCCTGTAGCCTATAGTATTTAATTGTATCTGCGTCCTGAGGACGCAGATACAAATGAATGTGGCTGTCGCTAGCACCGGGGCCCCCTCCGGTGCTAGTGACGCCACCTGGCATGAATGTTATGGGCAGAGGGGCACGGGCCCCTTCATGTCTTGGGCCCCGTAGTTGCCAACATGGCTGCTATATGGGGCACTGAGATGATAGGGCCCTGGGCGATTGCCAAGTTTGCCCCTCCTAATGCCAGCCCTGCAGAAACACAGGACCCGCTGACACTGAACACCCTCTGTCCCGCTGATCTGACGGATACAGGTTTCAGCGTTCGATACAGCTGCTCTGTATACAGGATACAAAGCAGCTGTATCTCAAAAAGTAAAAATAATTTTTAATAAAAAGTATTTAGAAAGTTGCACCAAATACACTCATTGACATTTTTATTATTATTATTATAAAAAAAAAAAAAAAAGATTTCAAAGGTGTACATAGCCTTTAAAGTAAAAGACACTTAAATCACTTTAAAGGGATATGCCATAGAAGATGCAAGTCCCACCAATCTCCAGAACGGTGGTCACACTCTCGACTCGCTCTATTAATTCCAGGTGTCCACTGTGCCGTAGGTCCAGAACCCGCATCTATCAGACATTTATGGTATACTGCCTAAATGTTATTAGATAGGAATAACCTTTTAAAAGCGTAACATTTTTTTTTAGAGCCGTTTAATTAGCACATGGCTAAAAAAATGTCTACTCACTGAGGCTCAAAATACCTCTGGTATTAAGGGGCTAAATCTACTTATCGTATTTTTCGGATTATATGACGCAGTTTTTAGCAAGAATAAATCTTCCTAAAAAGTCCCTGCGTCTTATAGTCAGCAGTCAAGGGACTCGGCAGCGCTTGCTTAACCCCTTCCCAACCCATGATGTGCCGACACATCATGGTGCGGGGAGGGGATGATGTTTTGAGCGGCAGGTGTCAGCTGTGATTTACAGCTAACACGTTGCTCAAACAGTCAGGAACAGCGATGGCGCTGTTCCTGGCCGTTTAACTAATTAAATGCCGCGGTCAATAGCGAACGCGCCATTTATAGGGGTCTTCCCATGAAGGACATTTATGACATATCTACAGGGTATGTCATAAATGTTAGATAGATGCGGGTCCCACCTCTGGGACACGCACCTATCTCTAGAACAGGGCCCCTAAACCCCGTTTTAGCTTACGCGGCTCCGCTGTCTCCCGGCCACTTCCTGGTTAGGTGGTCGGGAGTTATGGAAACAGCCGAGTGCTCGCTGAGCTACGCTGTTTCCGTAACTCCCATAGAACTGAATTGTAGTTACGTAAAAAGCGGAGCTCGCATGCTACGCTGCTTCCGTAACTGCTACTCACTACTATGGGAGTTATGGAAAGAGCGTAGCTCAGCAAGTTACGCTGTTTCTGTAACTCATCCACGTATTGCAGTGTATTGTACCAGCGATCTAATGGTTGCTGGCTCAAGTCCCCTAGCAGAACTAATAAATTGTGTAAAAAAAAAGTTAGATACATTTTCAGGAGTGTAAAAAAATTGGTATCGCTGTGTCCGTAAAAGTCTGAACTACAAAAACTACAGCTCGGCTCGCAAAAAATAAGCCCTTTCAACCGCTCAAATGATGAAAACATATATAAGTTATGGCTCTCAGAATGTCGTGAAACAGAACTATTTATTTTTTTGAAACAAATTATTTTCTTTGTAAAAGTAGTAAAATATGAAATGTTTTCCTATTTTCTGTTGTCTAAAACCTGGGTGCGTCTTATAGTCAGGTGCGTCTTATAGTCCGAAAAATACGGTATTTAGTTTTCCAACAGAAGATAAAAAAAATCATTAAAAAAAATGCCAAGAAACCCTATCTGTATTATATCTAGTCCTAGATAGATATATAAAGATTTATGTCATAGCTGTCATTTACTTTCTATAATTGTAGTTCATCTGGAGATGTGTGACGTCTGCTGGTGACGTCATCTGCAGCTATGTACGGAATGAGGCGAAGAGGAAGGGGGCGGGAAGACGTCGATGACGTCATGAATTCTTTGCCGTCTGATTGGTTCGTTGCTTGTCAGCGGTGGCCATCTTTGAAGTGTCTGTCAGTGCGAGGCTTGGATGGCGCACAGAGGGAGCGGCTGGAAAGTGATGTCCGGAGTTCGTTAGTGTAGTAGTGTGTACGTTACAGTGAGTTTAACACCGGTTCCCAGGACACTCCGGGCCCACAGCTATGAGACAGCTCTGTACAGGTGAGATACCGCACACACCGACAGCGTTTTGTAGAGCTTCGCATGCGGAGGAGACGTGGGCGTGAAGTGAGCGGGGAGATACAAACGGATCCTAGGGTCAGCAGCCTTCGGCACTCCAGCTGTTGTCAAACTACAACTCCCAGCATGCCCTGACAGCCAAAGGCGTGTGTATTCCATGCAAAAACTGTTAGGGCATGCTGGGAGTTGTAGTTTCACTACTGGAGTGCCGAAGGTTTCTGACACCTTGAAAGGGCTGCAACCTGTGACTGGTGTAAAATCACTACAACTCCCAGAAGTAGACAGTTTGGGCATGCTGGGAGTTATAGTCACAGCAGCAGGACAGCTACAGGTTGATGAGGGACATTAGAGTGAAGGTAGTCGGATCAGTGACCGCCGGGAACCATGGGAATCTAGTAATGCCGGAGTCTCATGTTTTATTAGACGTTTGTTCATTCTGTTAAGTTTAAAGGGGTTTACTAGAAGTAACGCTGCATGTAGCTGTTTCCATGGTTAATTCATTCCCAGTGTATAAAAATATCTGTGAATCTGAAATCCTATAGCTGTAGAAGGATAAGCGTCCAAACGCCGCTTCTTTTCTGGAATTCGTAAATTGTTGCTCTGATTTTAGGTTTCTGCTGAAATGTCTTCAACTTCATTAAAATATGCACACATGTTAAATGAGTTGTTTCATGAAGACGTGTCCTATTAGGCCATATGGACATCATAAAGGGTCCCTTGCTCTGGATCCCCTCTCTATTAGCCAGAACGGTGAGACACTCTGGATGAGCAGCTCCCATTCTGCAGGACTTGAGCCGTCCTTGTATTACATGACCATAATACAGCTACTACATTAACACTACAGCCGTTGCTGCTTTTTGCCGGGAGATCCCAGGACCCCTTTATGGAGTTCTCCCTCAATCAACATTTAGGGCTCTCACTTGGCTAATTCAGTAACACCCATAGTTTCATGCAGTGGCAGCACGCATGTTTTACCTCCACTCCATACCTTACCATACTCGTCGTGCTGGTGAGAAGTAATGGGGGGCTCAGACCCTCCATACCAGTATTCGTCACCTATCCCCCGTTAGATGGGTCGGTTCATGCAGACAACCCCTGATTATATGGATGTCATAGAGGGCTGTGAGCCAGGACGGAGAGGCACTCTACAAGCTGGACCCACAATGATCAGCGGATCGCCGCGGTGGATCCCATATGAAGGCGGTTGTCTGCAGTGAGATTTCTCTACAACCCCACTAAATATTTTGTAGGTTCTTGACTCTCTGGCATTATAGTTTCTGTATGATACCAGTGACCTGAATACCTGGTTCCTCACAATATGGAGTTAAACACCGAAGCGTTGATGCATAAAACCTTCATTCTTGTGCTGTCATCGGTCCTTTGTTTTGTGCCGTTGATCTTTTTTTATTTTTTATGCACATAAAATGCATTGATTATAAATTCTTATTTTCCATACATTCACCGCAAAGATTTCTATTATGTCCTTGTTACCTAGTGGCCTTTTGCGTTTCTTTTATTTTTCTCCTTGGAATTGCACCAAAGCTTTGAGAGTCTGAATGTAAAGAAGTTTTCACATTCTAGAATATATCAGAGTATATCTGTAGCATATACAATAACATTAGGATTTAAGGCCAACCCCAAGAAGGAAGGGACCAAGGTAGCTGTATTCTAGTTCCCTGCACAGTGAGTGGAGAGATTGTCGTTGTGCAGGGAAAACCTGTGAAGGAGCCACATCACTTAAAGGGGTCTTCCAGCCAGAAGCATTTATCACCTATCCGCTGGATAGGTGATGCATATTAGATTGGTGGGGGTCTGACCGCTGGGACTCAGACCAATTGCTAGAATAGGGGAACCCGGTCCCCCGTTACTTCCAGCCACGTGACTGTGACTAGAAGGAGTTTGATTGGAGTAGTGGTCGAGCATGCTCCCTATCGGTCCTTTCGAAGTCTTTGGCACTGATGGAAACCGTCTTGATTCTCTGTTGTCTATTTGTCGCTTGACCGTTGCATTTACAGGGAGCTCGCACTACTCAATGTATTCCTATTGACCGTTGCCTTGAAGTTACTACTTGGCAACAGCGGCTGCCTCCATGTTCAGACATCCTCTAACTGGGGTGAGGTCCTGAGTCGAGAGCATGGAGACTGGTGTTGTCAATCGCCGGCTGTGTTGCTAATCAGTGGCCTGCCCACGTTTTGGAAAACCACTGTAAACTTTATTAAGACTGCGCTGTGAGGAAAAAATGTCATGTATGTGTGAGCCTTAACGTGTAACGGAACTTTTGAAAAACATAGTGACATGTCAAAAGTTGTGTTCGGTGGTGGTCCCAGCACTGAGACCCCCACCGATCGCTAAAACGAAGCAGTAGAAGCACTCGGGTGAGCCATGTGCGGCTTTGGCTTTCCTCTGAATGGTGTAAGGGCTCAATAGAAAGTCTGAGTCCGTACACCGCTCGCTCGGCTTTCCGAGGAAAGCCCATCATAAATGAAGTGGCACCTCTGAAATATTAAGTTTAGTTACCCTTTGAGACAATAATACAATTTATTTATTTATAATCAACATTAAGATTTAAAGGCGGATAATTGCAAAAGATGTCGCACAGTTTATAGGTGACCATATAAGTTTCCTGGTGTGTGTGTGTGTGTGTGTGTGTGTGTGTATATATATATATATATATATATTAGACAGATCTCATCCCACGGCTGTCCGGCGGAGGCATTACTATGTCAGAGATGTTGTTTGGTGTTTGTTCAGTCTCCCAGATGCTGAAAAATCATGAATGGGCATGCAGCAAGATATGTGAAGACTGTAATGAGCTGGTGCGCTCGCATATAGACTGCTCGTATGTAGTAGAACTGGTTTACACCTACTTATTAGCAGAACCTGCATGTGATCTGGATACTAAGACTGGGTTCACAGTCTGCGTTATTGTTGCGTTTTTAACATGGTTTTTTTGTTTTTGTTTTGTTGATAAACTCCCATGTCTCTCAACGGGAGTTTACCAGGGAAGAGTCCCTGGTCTTCGTCTGTAAACCTTCCACTCTTCTCTTGATTTGACGTTTCCATCAGTCTCCTGGATAGAACAGCGTTTGACACAGGAGACCAATAGAGATGTCAATCAAGAGTGGAGGGGAGGGTTTACGACTAAAGACTCAGGACACTTCCCTGGCTAAGGAATGCCCAGTGGACACTTGACTTCTGAATAATTTTGTCACCAAGATCTTGTCTTTGAGTTGTTCTTAGTTGTGGAGTATGACGTGCATGGCAGAACACCATATTTCAGTTGTAATTATTTTATGTCTGTCCAGCTTAAACAGGCTCTGTCACCAGATTTTGCAACCCCTATCTGCTATTGCAGCAGATCGGCGCTGCAATGTAGATTACAGTAACGTTTTTATTTTTTAAAAACGAGCATTTTTGGCCAAGTTATGACCATTTTTGTATTTATGCAAATGAGGCTTGCAAAAGTCCAAGTGGGCGTGTATTATGTGCGTACATCGGGGCGTGTTTACTACTTTTACTAGCTGGGCGTTCTGATGAGAAGTATCATCCACTTCTCTTCAGAACGCCCAGCTTCTGGCAGTGCAGATCTGTGACGTCACTCACAGGTCCTGCATCGTGTTGGACACATCGGCACCAGAGGCTTCAGTTGATTCTGCAGCAGCCTCGGCGTTGGCAGGTAAGTCAATGTAGCTACTTACCTGCAAACGCTGATGCTGCTGCAGAATCAACTGTAGCCTCTGGTGCCGATGTGTCCTCGCTCGTCTGACACGATGCAGGACCTGTGAGTGACGTCACAGCAGTGATCAGGCAGAAGCTGGGCGTTCTGAAGAGAAGTGGATGATACTTCTCGTCAGAACGGCCAGCTAGTAAAAGTATTAAAAACGCCCCGATGTACGCACATAATACACGCCCACTTGGACTTTTACTTTTAAACACACCCACTTGGACTTTTGCAAGCCTCATCTGCATAACTACAAAAATGGTCATAACTTGGCCAAAAATGCTCGTTTTTTAAAAATAAAAACATTACTGTAATCTACATTGCTACGCCTATCTGCTGCAATAGCAGATAGGGGCTGCAAAATCTGGTGACAGAGCCTCTTTAAATACAGACGAGAAGGTTCCCCCCCCCCCCTCCCATCAATGTATTTTCATAAACTTCGAAGACGTTTTGTAAACTTGGGCAGGAAGTAAAATATTTAGAATCAAAACTGACTTCTAATAGCCGGAGGTACATAAAGCAATTTGCTCATGGACTGATAATGAAGGGTACAAATGGCCAATACCACAATCCACATGTGAGGTATTACTCGGCCTCTTAATGTTAGTGTTTATTTGTATAACCTTGTAGTCTACAACAGGAGTAAATAATAATAAAAACAAAAAACACCTAGAAAAGCAATGGTTAACTGTGCCCAGTGATATACAGATGGGGAACTGTCGAGCAGCTATGGGGGCACCTTTATTTTTCCACTATTACTTAAAGTGCCACTGTGTTTAAACTGGCCAAACATCACTGATTGGCGGCGAGCCACTGACTGGGCTGTCTTCTTGAAGCTCCGCCTCCACGCAGATGACTGAGCGAGCGGCTCACACCACCACCGGTTAGTTATTCAAACTCCATTTTTACGTCTCATAGATGCCTGTGTCTGAAGTGCCACTATCTCATCTCAAAGAAATGGGAATGTTTCCTGTCTCTGTTGCTCCAATTTTTGATTTGCTTTATCCTACATCTCTTTTGATTATAAAGAGGATCAGATCTCGGCACAAGGTAAAAAAATCATCGTTCCTTAACATTTTCTTAGGGATGTCCTAACCTTTTCTTTTTGATTAAAAAACAAAAAAAAAAACAATATGGGAAAGCGAATCTCCCAAACATGATGTAAAAGGGGCCTTAGGTGTTTGCATTCCCTGTTGCACTGTGAAGTCACATGGAAGACCAATCATCTATCACCAGCATTCAGCACGATTGCTAAACTACGTATGTTAAGAGGATTGGACATGAGCTGAGTCTCTAGTGAATATTAATGAGAATAAATTTGGACTTAAATGGATACTTTTACTAATCTAATAGTATGCCTGATATAGATCAACTTTGTGTTTTACTTACTGTTAAAATGTAGTTGTTTTATCTGTGCAAGTACTGTTTGTAAGTTGCTGCCCCTAGATGTCTCTCTTTCTGTAATCTGCTGTCCACCGCCTGTTGTCAGTCTGTTCCTGCATGCTGCTCATAGAAGTCTATGAAGAGGGGTGGGGGGAGCAGTGACACAGACAAGCTGCCCGTACAAGTCTATGGAGAGGAAAGGGGGAGCAGTAAGACGGAGCAGAGTGAGAGACACAGACACACATAGATGCACTGCAGCCTCCTGGTAAGAATTACTGTCTTGCCCCAGTGCTGGATTCTCAGCTACACTTCTCATTACTGCTGTATAATGTCCTCATGCTACTGCAGCTTCTATATATGTGATCGAGATAGGAGAGCAGAATTCTCGTCTTCTATGTGTACTGTGTATAGAAGACATGATGGCAGTTAGGCTCCACCTAATAGATCAAAGAAAAATGAGAATTAGAGAGAGCCTGCAGAGGGGAAAACTGCTAAATAATGCAGAATACAAGTCCTATAATAGCCAGAAACTGTTATTCCTCATATACTCTCATATGACCGCTTATTCTGAAAAGTTTGTTTTTTAAAGCTTACCTAACAAATACAAACCAAAAAAACCACAGAGCACTTTCAATGGTGTTTCTATATGAAAAATAAGATATTTAGTATTAGATCACAGTACGAGGATTAGTCTCAAAACAGCGTTATAATGACAGATTATCTATGAGATTAGCAAAAAAAGCCCCATAAAATAAGAAGGGCCTTAAACTACTTATGATGTGTCCTGTATCATGACATTAGAACTATGCAAAGTATAGTATATTGTGCCAGGTTTGGACGTGAAGGTACATGTGTTACTTTGTGATGAGACGGTGTCTGTTTATAGCTGCAGATTCCCTAAGCTCACTGATCATTCGTATGTAAAATACCTTACATCAAGGAACGATTGTAAAAGTATTGTTCCTGTTTGCTCTTCTTGTTTCTGCCCGTCATATGCAACTTGTATCGGTGGCATCCTGTTTCATAAATTTGGGGAGAATAAGAGATTGACACTTAAAAGTTTTTTGTTTTTTTTCTCCTTAGGATAGACCATCATTGTTTAATTGGTAAAGGTCCTATATTCAGGAACCATATAAGAATGAAGGTGCCTCAGTTATCACCGCAACCGCTTCTTTATTTTCCCAGGCCGCAGCCCCTTAGTTCTGGTTATCATCGGGGGTCCCGGGGTTGGGACCTCTGCTGATCAAACATTGATGGTCTATCCTAAGGAACAAATGACCTCAGTTATATAAATGTTTTAGTTTTAAAATCTACTGATGTATCCGGTCACCCATGGTAAAACCCATTATTCCACTATAGGCCCTGTTTGCATTATATTTTTTTGTTTAGCATGTATGTCAGGAAGGCTCCCGATGTACGTGCTAAATGTGTCCCTAGGGCTCCTTTGTCAGACGACGGCCAAAAGTGTCCTTTTGGCCTCCCTGTGGCTGGTATATGCCATTAGATCTTATGGGTTATTTCTGCCACTGTTATGTATCTGTCTCAGTCTACGATTTAACGTAAAAGTCGGGAGCATTTCCCAACATGTATGTGAAACGTAGTTAAAAAAAACATACCCTAAGGTTCTGTTCACGTGTTTGCTAACTTAAAAATAACACAAAAACAAAACCGAGCAACAATGTATACTGGAGAAGTATACGTTTTTTTTTTTTTTGTGGTATCCTCTTGCATGGAAAAGCACAGGAGATTAAACTTTTCAGTACAGTTAAAGGATAGTTAAAGAGGCTCTGACACCACATTATAAGTGCCCTATCTCCTATATAATGTGATTGGCGCTGTAATGTAGATTACAGCAGTGTTCTTTTTTTTATTTTTAGAAAAACAATCAATTTTGACCAAGTTATGCGCAATTTTAGATTTATGCTAATTACTTTAATAGACAACTTAAAGAGGCTCTGTCACCAGATTTTGCAACCCCTATCTGCTATTGCAGCAGATCGGCGCTGCAATGTAGATTACAGTAACGTTTTTATTTTAAAAAAAAATGAGCATTTTTGGCCAAGTTATGACCATTTTTGTAGTTATGCAAATGAGGCTTGCGAAAGTCCAAGTGGGTGTGTTTAAAAGTAAAAGTCCAAGTGGGTGTGTATTATGTGCGTACATCGGGGCGTTTTTAATACTTTTACTAGCTGGGCGCTCTGAAGAGAAGTATCATCCACTTCTCTTCAGAACGCCCAGCTTCTGCCAGATCACGCTGTGACGTCACTCACAGGTCCTGCATCGTGTCAGACGAGCGAGGACACATCGGCACCAGAGGCTACAGTTGATTCTGCAGCAGCATCAGCGTTTGCAGGTAAGTAGCTACATCGACTTACCTGCAAACGCCGATGCTGCTGCAGAATCAACTGAAGCCTCTGGTGCCGATGTGTCCTCGCTCGTCCAACACGATGCAGGACCTGTGAGTGACGTCACAGCATGATCTCTCGAGAACACGCTGTGTCTGCACTGCCAGAAGCTGGGCGTTCTGTAGAGAAGTGGATGATACTTCTCATCAGAGCGCCCAGCTAGTAAAAGTATTAAAAACGCCCCGATGTACGCACATAATACACGCCCACTTGGACTTTTACTTTTAAACACACCCACTTGGACTTTTGCAAGCCTCATTTGCATAACTACAAAAATGGTCATAACTTGGCCAAAAATGCTCGTTTTTTAAAAATAAAAACGTTACTGTAATCTACATTGCAGGGCCTATCTGCTGCAATAGGAGATAGGGGCTGCAAAATCTGGTGACAGAGCCTCTTTAAATGAAAAAAAAAGTCCCAATACATAAAATATACACATATTTGGTATCGTTGCGAGGTACATGATGGGGTTAATTGCTATTAATGTGAGGCACACGGAGGTTCAAAATTCACACCTCGTGCCTCACATCAGAAAATGGAAGAACTTTTTTTTTTTTTTTTATTGTTGGAAAAAGTATAGGTATCGAAGTCCAAATTCTGGTATCGTGTCAACCCTAGTAAGAGGACCTTTATTCAGATGTAAACCACCCAAAACATATGTATAAACACTTTCTTGGCATATGTCCTGCCCATTGACATCTAAGAAACCTTTACTGTATACAGCTTGATGCCTTCTAGGCGTATACACCGGATGTAGTAGGTGAACGTGATGTAAACTAAGTCTTAGTTGTTGAATGAGTTTTTTAAAGAAATAGTAGGGGGTGCTAAAGTGGGGGCAAAACGCAGATATTTAGCTCTCCCAGTCTGTGTCTTCAAGGCTGCCCCTCTCATCTACCCAGAACTAATGTATTTTGTGCATATCGGCCACAGAATACGGTTTCTATTGCCTTATTTATGGCCCTAGCTACATGAATTGTGTAGGAGCATGATTATGCCACTAGAATTGGCCTTGACGTGCTTTGCTTTTGTTTTTTTGTTAATATCTTTACTTGGCTTCATGGCTGTCCTATGATTGGGATCATGATCAAGCTTAGTAAAGCACCAGTATAAATTCCAGCATCACAGGCAGGGCCGGCTATGTGCGCCCTTGGGTGACACAGACTTAATAGGCCTCTTTGTGGGTGAACTCAAGGCGGCAATAAAATGGCAGAAAACTTCATTTAGTGCCCTCTGTGAATAGTGCCATACATCAGACCCCACCTCCATGGCAGTGCCACACAGCCCCCCTCCATACCAGTAGCACCATTGGTGCTCCCCCTAGGAGTGGAATCCCCAGCCAGAGCATTGCCTATGCTATGGATGGGGATTCCGCTTCAGTAGAAGGCATAGGACACTGCTCTGCACCTGACGTCACTATATATTTTTGTAGCGTAGTAAATGGCAGAGCGGGCATATACCTCCCTGCTCTGCCATAGCATTCAACAGTATCCGCGTCCTAACGATGCAGATACTATCGAATGTGGCGTCGCTGCTAGTGGGGCCACTGGGCATTGGGGGGGGGGGGGAGAGTGTGACAGCGGTGGGCAGCCGCTATGTCTCTGTGGTAGCCGCTATGGCTGCTACAGCGGTAGTTACGCCGCCTCCTAGACAGGGATCCATCTAGAAGCAGAATCCCCGGCAAGACTATGGCCGGGGATTCCACTCCTGGAGGAGCCATGATGGCAGCGTCCGCACCCGGCGGCCAAGTGGGCCCGGCACTTGCCCGGGTTCGCAGTGTGCTGACGTCGGCCCTGATCACAGGTCACGCACACAAGCTCATTTCTAGAAAGCAGTTTTTGTAGTTTGATTGAGCTACTAGAACTCCCCTATTTAGTTTTCTCAGCACATTGTATTTAAGGTAAAAAGTGGAGCTGCTATCCTTGTACTCTTTAGATTTGGAATGTAGAGCCCGTGTTGTTGGCTGGTGTTACACACAAAGACATAGGGGAAAAAAGAAGTTGCAGACAATCTGCGTTCAAGTCGGACGACTCTTACAATTGAAGCTGTTGCGCTACAGACGTCTGTGTGTAGACCTTCCTTATATGGGTTTGTGTACCTCTGTGTCATGGCTTTGTGCATATGCTGTATATTGTAAGCCAACTACGGGATTGGTCCCTGTCCTATGTGACCAGGAAAAGCTTTCCCAAAAAAATGCTTTTGGAAAGGCTTTCCTAATTTAACAGGATGGATACAATCCCTTCTTTGGCTCTGGATATGACTCTTGCATGGAACCACAATACTGCTGTGTGCATGCATACAATGATAGCCTGTCCTCGCGGTAGGTAGACAATTGTTTGATCGTGGGGTCTGACCCCCAGGAAACAAGTAATCCCTTCGTTCTTTACACAGGTATTTTCGCTTGCTCATTCTGGCAGCTCTGCCTTTTACTGCAGCTCCGTCAAATTCACTTGGATAGCACTGTGCTGCAGTACCAGGCAGAGCTGCCTGTTGGATCCCCTCATACTGCAGGTTGTATGGGGTCATACCCCACCGATCAAACAATGATGGTCTAAGGGGAGGTCACCAGTGTTTGATTCACGAAAAACTTCTTGTCCCATTTGAACAACCCCTAAAAAGGCACATGGATGTCGCAAAGGGGGACCCACCCTCTGAGCATGCCTGTCGTCCTTTCCTTGAAGCGGGAAGGGAGTTGTTGCATGGAGCTTTACCCGTCTATAGCTGGTTATGATCACTGGGGGTTACAGAAGCGGTCCCGCAGTGATTAGCTGGTGGATGGGGCGACTGGTATAGAAACCATATATAGATATAAATGAGCAGCACTCAACGTCAAATTCCAGAACGGTAGTGGGTGCAAGCAGGCAATCCTGATCCGTGGAATATAAGATATATATAGATGAAATCCCACAGCACTCCGATGTGTCAAAAAAAGGTGACGTTTTATTCCGTCAACAAAGCTGCAACATTTCTGTCCTGCTATAGGACCTTTTTCAGGCCGATTTGGGTATGAATCCATTGTTACAGAACACGTCCATCCATAAACGCTGTTTGTCTTCCCTTGGGCAGATGGAATCTTCCAGCAAGACAAAGCGATGTGGCTAGAAATGTCCGACAGTGGTTTGAAGAGTATGACCAAGACTTCCAAGTACTTCCCTGGCCCCCTAATTTCCCAGACTTGAACCCAATTGAGCATCTATGGGACCACCTCGATGGTCTTGTTCGCTCTATGGTTCCTCCCCCACGCACCCTCCAAATGTGGGATGCTCTGCAGTCAGCCTGGCTCCAGACACCCGAGACAATCTACCAGCTCCTTTATTAAGTCACTCCAGCCCGTCTAGCTGCTGTCCGTGCTGCACACGGTGGTTACTCTGGATATTAGCTGGTGGACATAATAATGTGACCCGACTTTGTATTCTTCAGCAGGTAATATCCAGTTGATCCCCCTTGCATATTGTTTTAATGGGTGGAGGATGGCATGAGCAGCTCCCAGACACCTTCAGCACTAACCAAAGTGGTTAACTAAATCCAGGTTCTCCGTGCAAACCAGGTGTGCAATTATTTCCTATGTGCCATAGATCCTATACTTCCTCTCTCTACTCTTTTTGTGGTCATCCTAGAAATGTTGAAGAGCTTGGACCTCTTATACCTGGAGTTCTGTGCTTTGTGCAGAAGCGCCTCTACCATAACATAGACCAGGATGCATTCTCTAGCCACTTGGTGATTGGTGCGTAAGCACAGGGTTTGAGCTAGTTGCATCTTGTCCTAGTTGTTTCCTATAGGGCTTAATTTTTGGAAAGTACAGATCCCCTTTTAATGGCTCCGTCCAGTAATTCCTCTCCCATATTAAAATATACCAGAACTTTTTGAATTAAATGAAACTAATTTATGAAAATCAAATCTAAAATGGAACAGTCACTTCTCTGCCATCCAGCGCCGACTGTAATGAATGAGCTATTGTTTCTCGTTCTCCAGTACTGTACTCGGGATCAAGATTTGAGCTTTACAGTCTTTCAGCTGAAGTTTTAAGTGTTCTGAATATTCATAGGGCTTTTGAAGACCAGCTTTGTTCCCAGTGGAACTGCAGCAGAATGAAGGGAAGTGAGTATGTGCCTGTTTTCCATAAACCCATCCAGATCCTAGCTGCGCCCACCGTTTCTCCATCGTGGACTGCCGGTCTTAAGCCCTGGTCTCCAAGGGGTAATTAAATGTAACCGTTCTAGAGGAAAGACTGAGGATAAGGGGGGAACTGTGTCCTGCAATTGTTTCCTTGAGTCAAAAGAATGACCCTAATGTTTGCTGCACTAATAGCGTTCAGCTGCAGAAAGAAATTCATTGATCGATGGTCCTTGTCCTACTGGGGCCCTTTTATGTAGAGCTGCCCCCTCGGCCCACAGTGTATTTATTGGTCCTTTTATCCTGGAAACACACTAAGGAGTTAATTGTTCTGTCTGTATAAAATGCAGAAAGAAACCGAAAAGCGTAATTTAGATGTGTAAGGAAATTGAGCCTTTTTGATTTTTTTTTTTTTTTTAATTTCCTATATGAGCAATGCTTGTTCCCAGAAACAAGGAATTTGCCTATTTGACAATAGTTTATCATAGACTTCTTTATATTTATTATATGCCATATGTGGTTCTGCTGCTCGCACTATTGTAGTTTTTTGGCACTAGACTGCTTTTGTGTTTTTATATACATGTTATGGGTGCATTCAAAGGCTGTGCATTTGGTGTGGATTCTTGGATCAAATTATACTCCGAAAATACTAGTAATTAGGGTTTTTGTAAAAATTTGCTTCGAATTTAGGACATGCTGCAGAAATTAAAGGGGTTGTCTCAAGATTAAATGTTCTCCCCTAACTACAGCAAAGGTGATAATATGCTAGTCGTTGGGGGTCTGACTGCTGGGACCTCCACTGATCACGAGAGCGGGATCCCATTACTCCGAATGACTGGAGTGGCAGGTCGAGCATGCGCACCAACTCTCCATTCATTCTCTATGGGACTACTGGAGATAGAGTACAGCACACGGCTATCTCCGGCATTGCCATAGAGATTGAAGGGAGCAGTAGGGTGCGTGCTCGACATGCTGCTCAATTCATTTGGAAGGATGGGGCCCCAGTTCTTGTGATCGGTGGGGATCCCAGCAGGTGGTTGCGCGTGCGGTGTGCGCGTCGTGGTTGCGCATGCTGGACCAAGTTGATGGTTCCCCGTTGTACTGAGCACCGTGTGTGAAGCACATAATTTGCATGGGATAATTACTTTACATTTATGTGGTTTCTATCCTGTTCTAGCCTATACTTGGTTTTCTATGTTGTGATTGTCTCAGTCGGATGCTGGGGTGTGTTTTATACTCCTGCAGAGTGGAGGACTGGGTTTGTTTCCTGCTTGTGCCAGATCAAAGCTTTGCCCGCAGGAGAGTTGCTCAGGTAGCTCAGCCCTTTCTTCTGCAGGTAATGAAGCCGCTTACATCTCCGGCTACTAAACCTCGCTTGTTCCATGGTTCTCTTCTTCTAGTGGCATCGTTGCCCTTGTACAAGTATGAAAACACATTCATCCCAGGTGATGCTGATGTAAGGACTCTCTGAATATTTTTATGCAATCTGGCATCTGACTTGGCACTTAACCCGTATGCAGTTCTGGTCACAGATCAAAACCCACATTTTAGTAAGCTGGATATTCTTTATTCTACAATATTTAAATGTAACCAGTCACATTGAAAATGCAGTCGTATCTGTGGGATGCGTGTGTTAGAGCCGGAGGAGAAGAGTAGTTTGATGTAGTTTTGTGGGAATAGATTCAGTACAGCATGTATTTTATTCATTTGAACCTCTACTAATTCCGGGCTTAGGAGTCCAGTGGGTGGTCCTACAGTGATTGATAGCTATCTTTGTATGGGCACTTATATGGGGAAGGCTGTCAATCACGGAGAAGGACAGTGATTGACAGTATTACAGGTTATCCTGAATCCTTTTTTCACAAAACTACATCGACCTGATCTAAGGGTGACAGATGCCACTGTATGGCATCTGTCACCGGCATCCATTAAAGTGATACATTTTGAAAGCTTTTCATGACGTGTCCGTGTTAGACTATGGGTGACTGATGCTTTAACTGATGTCTTATACGGACAAGAATAGGACATATTCTATAATTTTGTGGAACAGGGATACATGAACCCGCAAAAAAATGTAAATGGATGTCCGCTATCCGCACAAATAATGGATAGGACACCGTAGAAAACTGTTGTGTGTGTATAGGCCTCACTACATATTCTGTACAAACGCTGTTCAGACTTAGCATGTGGTGCTTTTCTGTTTACCTTCATTCTTTTACTGCGGATGCGCGAATAACGCGCGTCCCACGGAAGTGCTTCCGTGAAGTATGCGTGATTTTGACGCACCCATTGACTTCAATGGGTGCGTGATGCTCGAAAAACACAGAAATATAGGACCTGTCGTGAGTTTTACGCAGCGGACTCACGCTGCGCAAAAATCACGGACAGTCTGCACTGCCCCATAGACTTGCATAGGTCCGTGCGACGCGCGTGAAAAACAAGCGGGTGGCACAGACGTATTACACGTTCGTGTAAATCCGCCCTTAGTAAAATAGAACCGGGTTTTTTTGGGGGGGATTTGTACAAAATCCGGCAGAAAATACCTTTTGTATGACAACAGAGGCATGCTAAGGTACTGTAGAGACCCCCCACTTAAGGATGGGAGCCCTATTATAGTCCAAGGATTTTTGAGGCCTTAGGTTTTCATACACATCTGCGTCAGGGTCCCGTTCTGGCGTTCTGTCGGAGTTTCCCATCAGAACGGAACCCTGACTGAAACAAACAGAAACCATAGGTTTCGGATGGTGATGGATCCAGTGCAAATTGTTTCCGTTTGTCTCAGTTGTTGAAGGGTACCTTTTTTTTTTTTTGACAGAATCAATACCGTAGTCTACTGCTCTACTCATTCCGCCAAAACCACTGAGCCCTTGCACAACGGAGACAAACGGAAGCCATTTGCACCGGATCCGTCACCATTAAAATTAATGGTGATGCAAACGGAAACCTATGGTTTCAGTCAGGGTTCCGTTCTGACAGGAAGCTCAGACGGAACGCCAAAACGGAGCCCTGACGCAGATGTGAACGAAATGTTACTGGTAAAAGCTTGTTTTTTGTTTAAGGTGGAAATGCCCTTAAAGCTCTAGTCAGTCATTTGTATGATGTTATCACATACAAAACCTGTGTTTATCCAATTGATGGGGCAATTTGCTAGTGAGAAAAGAAACAAAATGACGTAATGTGATTAATTTCTGCTTTTGAAATGCTGGCATAGAAGGTAAAAAAATAAATAAATGCATTTCACTCAAATGTGTCCTTCTTCCCCCAACACACACACATTTGTAGGCTACTCGGGTTGGCCTAGCTAAACATCCCTTACAAGAGAAGTGCTAGTGGTCAAAGAAGAGAATGTGTCTGTAGTACAGGAAGTTGGGAGTGGTAAGACTTAAAAAACGGGCGATTGTTCTATTTTCGTAATCGTACAATTGATATTCATAGTGGTGTCCAGCAGTTAAAGGTTGTGGCTCAGGAAGTGAGGATGTTACCCAGTCTGATGTAACTGCTGGTTTTACAGAACAAAAAAATAAAAATGATATCTCGTTTACATGGTCTATATCAGACTATAGATGTTCAGCTGAACTTTTCTAGTCTCTTTTATATATGTGATATAAACCCCCAAATGATTGATGTTTTTACATTTAGTTGACTTCTGAGAACTCTCCTAAACAATCTGAGGGAGACCACCTCTATCAGACATGTCATGAGCATTCGATCTTGCTGCTGGGAACCCAAACCTCTTTAGGAAGAGTCAGTCCCAATCCTCACGTTAAAGGGGTGGTCTCAGAATCGCCAATTATCACCTATACACTGGTCCTAAACCTGTTGCTTGATCGCAGTAAAGAGGACATTGAATGGAGTGGCAGTCCAGCATGTGGTGGCTGCTCCATCCAATGTCTATGGGCATTACCGTAACAGCCGAGTACAGCGCTCAGCTGTTTCAGTCCCATTGACATTGAATGGAGCAGCGGCCACATGCTCGAGCACTGCTCCATTCAAGCTCCTCCTCAATGTGGGAGGCATAGTGAAGAGGAACGGGGGTTCAAGACCTCCGTTCTTGCAGTTGGTCGACCCGGTGGTGGGGCCCCCAGCGATCGGACTTTCCTCTGGATAGTTGACAAGTGTCGATTCTGGAACAACTCCTTTAAGTTCTTATTACTCATGCATCTTCCCACTGAAAACAAAGACTGGGGATCTCATCATTCTTGCAAATAACCGCTATTCCTCTCGTCAACTCTGATGGAATTTGCCACTGAGGCCCTGAAAGGAGCTTCTGAGACAAATGTGAACAGAGCCTAAGTTGATCTCGTCATGAGGAACATCTCTATATTACAATATGTGATACTGCAAGGCCATGGTTTGTTATCCTCCCATATTTGCCTGGTAAAAGCCTTCCTTGTCAAATTTGGCCCATAGATTTCTATCCGACAGCTATTCCTTGCAAGTCTTCCTCAAACATGCATGCTTGGCTCGGCTGAGCATGCATGTTTATTTGAATAGCGAAAGGGGAAAGCTAGTAACAAAGGATCTGGCATGTTAATATGCAACATGCTCGATCCCTCTTTCCCTTGACATCTGCTGTTGACGGAGAGTTGGCAGGCCCCCATACGCATGAGATCAGGCAATATCGCCAACTATAGACTGCTTTAATCTTATTCGTATAGCCAACTTTACACAGAGTATAATGAGAGGGAGCTTAAAGGTTAACCATGCAGATTTATGATGTTCAGGGTCTATGGAAAGCTGTGTGGACATTGTAATGGTAATTTTTGTCACCTTTTGGAAAGTTTTTAGCTTTTGTTAGGCCAAGAGAATTCAGAAACGGCTGGAATATGAGAAGTCTTTATACTGAAGTCTAAGGCCAGGAAAACACTCGCACTCTCTTGGTTTATTTTTTTTGAGCCAGTCAGAAGTGGTTCCAACAGGAAGGAAAGGTCTAAAAACTCTGATCCATCCCCTTGTGTGGTGTTTACTTCTGTGTTTCGAGCCAAAAAAATCATCGCATCAAAGCTGTGTATGATCCTATACTATACACTAGACTAAACTCTGCCGAACCTGCCGATTGTGACTGGATTGTCCTGTGTATGGGGGCCATTCTTTCCTGACAAATGTCGCAGGGGAATGATGGATCGGGCGTGTTGGATATCGGCGTGCGAGATCCTTTGTTACTGCTTAAGGTCCATTTACACTGGATTTCTGCCTATAACGATAGACGACACAACACCTAGATTGGCGCTCATTGAAAGGCCCTTTTTACACAGGCCGATAAAATCCTTTGATCCTCAGTTTGCATGTTGTCGGCGGCACGTATTCTTTTTATGTGGGGAGATGTGCTGCCGGCAACGATTATTTTTTTTATGCTGCATAAAAGATGTGATCAGCTGACAAATGCCTCCATGTTTACAGCGTATTTTATGAGCGCTTGTTCGTCCGATCGGCTGTCGTCCGTGTGCTCTCCGTCGTTTTCGCGCACCCATAGACTTCAATCGGCGACTAGGTGTGTGAAAAACAGGACATGCAGTGCGTTTCACACAACGGACACACTTAATGAAAAACAACGCATGTGTGAATAGCCCCATTGAATTGCATGGGTCCGTGTGCTGTGAGTGATTTGAACGCACAGCACACGGACGAGTATTACGCTGGTCTGAATGAGCCCGAACAGGTCTATGTGTCAAAGTGTTAAAGGCTTATCAGCTCTGTAAATATTTGAGCTGGTTGTGATAGTGATAGGGTTGTTTCCTTATGCACAGTGCTTCCTGTCAGGAATTTCGTTTCAAGGGTATGAACTCGCTACTATTCCATTTATACCCTTCAAATGGAATTAAGAGTGTTTTATACTGGACGATTATAGGGCAAACGCACGTTCATCTGCTGGTCGTATCGTTTTAAAAAGTGAAATATTATCGTTGTCGGCAGCACATCTCCCGCGCTGCCAACATGATGATAATGTATGGGGACAAGTGATCGGAGTAACGACCGCTTGTCCCCATCCATAGCTCCGTGTGACAGGAGCAAACGAGCGCCGATCGATGTCTTGTTGATTGGCCCTCGCTGCATTGGCCGGTGTGATAGAGATTATGACTGCGAAATAAAAAAAATACGTTAAAAATATTGCATGGTCACAAATCCTTAAGCGGCCCATGAGTTACTTTTTGCAGGATCTACCAACAATCTAGTGACCCTGGTGAAGCCAGAATTGATGCTTTACAACTTTTATGGGGGGGAGGGGAAAAATAGCTTGTCAGTCTGCTAGAAAAAAAGATTTTTGCCCAAATTTGCATAATTTTTACTAACTTTACTTTAAACAATGTGGCTTAAAGGGGTTTTCCGGCACATTTAAAAGGCTGGATACGGGTAGGGGATGTGTTTTTAAAATAACAAAATAAGTAATCGTTGGCAAATTTCTCACCGCTCCAGCGCAGCAGCTCCCCGCCAGTCTGTTTTTAATTAGGAAGTGATGACTTCTCGTTCCATCCATGCTACCGCTATAGCCAATCACTGGCCTCAGCGATGATGCTGGCAAGAACGTTGCGTCGTACGAAGGCCATCACGTTGAGCCTTGTGCTCAGATCTGGCCAGGATTCAGGGTGAGAGAATCCATATGCCTGTTTTGCTATTTTGTCGTTCCGCTACTCCATAAACTATAATGGGAGAATCGATTCACCCATTTTTTTTGAATTCCCCAATGCATCTTAATGGGTCATCAGCGAAACACGGTGAATAGTTTTCTCATCTTCTGCCAGGAGCCTGAACTTTATACAGAATATGGTTTATGAGCCATGTAAGGGTAAGGCCAGATGTGGATTCCTCGCCGCAAATCTGCAGCAATTTACAATATAATACAAGTCGATTTAGGTTTTCAAAACCTATCAGTGTGGGAAAATCCAAACAAAAAGCATCCTGCGGGTTTTCAAATGTAACGCATGCTCATTCTTGTGCGGAACAGTCACGGAGTACCATGCTTTGCAATAGAGTAAAATCGTCATGTAACCAGATCTGCGGCGGGAATTATATGCCACGTCTAGCCTTAACCTAATAAGATTTCCCTGTGTATTATGTAGCCCAGCTACAGGCGGAGATAGCCGCATGTAATGGGTTCATTTGCTAGAGGTCTCTTATTACTGCAAGAGGTTTCCCCAGTTCTCTAAACAAGACTTACCCCTTAGGCTATGTTCACACGGGGTCTTTTGCCGAGTTTTTTGACGCGGAAACCGCGTCGCAAAACTCGGCAGAAACGGCCCGAGAACGCCTCCCATTGATTTCAATGGGAGGCGTCGGCGTCTTTTTATCTTCAATTGACTTCAATGGGAGGCAGGAGAAAGCGTGTTTTCTGCCCGCGGCGCTCAATGGCCGCGGGCGAAAAACGGCGCGATCATTGCTATTCACACGGAGTATTTTGGGGGAGGAATATCTGCCTCAAAATTCCGTTTGGAGCTTTGAGGCAGATATTCCTCCCCCAAAATACTCCGTGTGAACATAGCCTTAGGCTGGGTTCACACTGCGTTTTTTGCAGGAGGAAAATCTGCCTCAAAAGTCTGTTTTGAATTTTGCCTGCACGCTGTTTTTCGGCCGCGACCATTGAGTGCCGCGGGCATAAAACGGCACGAAATGAGCTTTCTCTGCCTCCCATTGATGTCAATGGGAGGTCAGAGGCGTAAACGCCCGAAGATAGGGCATGTCCCTTTTTCCTGCAAGCCGGTTTTTCGCTCGCAAGAAAAAAACTCCTGCGCCTCACATTGAAATCAATGGGAGGCGTCTTTGGCGCGGTTTCCGTGTCAAGAACCTTGTCAAAAAAACTGAGTGTGAACCCAGCCTTATTCACACGACCGTGTTCGTACGGGACTGTTCTCCCGTGGGGAGTTCGGAACACTTCGCGTTATATGTAACTGATGCTAGGCGCACCGGCTCCCTGAACAGTGTTCGGTCTGGGAAATGCGACCGGCATGTGGTCCGTATATCATGGACCAAGCACGGCCGTGTGAATAAGGGCTTACATTTCGCCAGATAAGCCCCCCCCCCCCCTGTTCGGGTCTCCTCTGATTCAGAACAGAGAGCTGCTCGTCCGTCCATCCATGCATTACATTAACAGGCATCCATTTAAATGGCCCCATGTAACGCTGCAAATGCCAGGCCAGACCAGGTTTCCTCTGGCGATGTGAACAGCCGCCGATCATTGTGCTGGCTACCAGTTAAATGGGAGTGTTTGTGAGAACCCCTTTAAAGAATAATATTTTCATGGATTTGTAGTGACAAATGAAACTATTTAGACTTTTTTATTGAGCACCTTGTTTTGTAAATGGTGTCTGCAACATCTGCAAAATATTTCTAGATTGGTTTTACATTACTTATGAATGTGTTGCCTCATACAACATCTTACAGGACTAAGCCACTGAGTAATATATGGAAAATACATGGTGACTGACCAATAATGCTGCAAGTAACCACATGAGGCCTGATTCACGTGAGCTTCCTTGTAACGGCCGTTGAAAAATAGAGCCTGTCCTATTTTGTTCCGTTTTCACATACTAAAGTCTATGGGGCTCCGTGAAAATGGAACCCGCACGGGGGCACCTCGCACGTGTCAATTGTCACATTTATCGCGTCCGAGTTTCCCCACGCTCGTGTGAATCTAGCCTTAAAGCATACTAGTTACACTGATCTACACAATTTAACATGAGGCTCTACATATAGGGGTTCCTTGGGAGTGGAGAACCTTTTGCAGGTTTCCCCCTCCATTGTAATAAGTTTGGGATTTAGTGTTAATGTTTTTACACCAGCGCTTTACATAAGAACGTTCCATAGTGCGTTGACTATTGCTGTGACTTAATTTACACAGGGTAATGTTCCAATCCAGACATGCCTTACGTGGATCGTCAAAATCGCATTTGTGGCTTCCTGGATATCGAGGAACATGAACACAGCGGCAAGTTTCTTCGGAGATATTTTATCTTGGACACCAGCCTGAATAATCTGCTATGGTACATGGACAATCCGCAGGTGAGCTGTGGACCCCCAGTAATATATTACACCCGCTCCTCCGTATTTATAGTAAAGTATGGGATTTGTAGTTGTATGGCGGTTCGCCTTCAGTTCTAATGGGGTGAGACTGTAACCAGGGGGCTGAGATGTCATCATTCAAATATATGTTGAAAAGGTTGTGGCTTTCTGTGAATAATTTCCTGTTTTCTGAAATCATATTTTTTTTTTAATGATTTTTCTGTGTAATCTATTCCTTTTTATTTTTACAGAACCTCCCTGCAGGTTCCCCTTCTGTGGGGTGTCTTAAGCTCGCCTACATTTCAAAGGTAAGCATTTTATTTTTGTCTACTTAAAAGGAAAAGCACATTTCTGATCCCCTTTTTTCTCTTATCCAATCCTCTTTATACATAGGTGAGCGATGCTACCAAGCTGCGACCAAAGGCTGAGTATTGCTTTGGTAAGTTATCAATCTTCATTCACTCAATCCTATATAAGATGCCCTAACTAATAGGAGCTTAGAGGGTGTACAGATGTAGCCAACTTTATCTAGACTTTTAACGCATTAAATACAGTGGCAAGAATCTTTAGCATGACTTTTCAATGGCGCTTGTTGTGTGATATCACGCTGCAACAAGTTGTCAGGATAAAATTGGCTAGATCTGTATCCACCCCTCATTGAATATGGCTCCAAGATCTTTCATTGAATACTGTGCTGGTTTTGGCCTGCTCTATACTCATTTCATAGACTGAGCATTCTAATTTTTGCATGAGTGTACATTCTCTTGAGCACTCTGTATCCAGGTTTAAGTGGTAAAGATTCATGTTTCTAACTCCTATATGTACGGACATTGTATAGGTGCCCTTACACGGACTTACTGCTGACATGTTTAGTGCTTGAATAAAAGGGCATCTTAGAAAAGTTTTAATGTTTTCAGGGTTCAGGCTGTAATTTGGTTCCTATGGGTAACACTGGAACTTTTTCTTGGAATGTTGTTTATGCGTAAAGCCAAGTTTATCTTAAAGCGTGCGTAATTTTAAGGTTACTTTTTAGAATAAGCTGTCATATGTGTACATGAGGAATAACACTATTTCTAGTCATTATATGACTTGTATTCTGTGTGTTTTAGCAGCTTTCCCCTCTGCAGGCGCTCTCCCATTCTCAGTAGTCTCTGAGCTAATTGGTTGAGCCGAACTGCTATCGTGTTCTATACACAGCATACATAGAGAAGAATCCTGCTCTTATATATATATATATATATATGTGTGTGTGTGTGTATATGAGAAGCTGCAGCAGTATGAAGGACGTTATACAGCCATAATGAGCAGTGTAGCTATTGATCCAGCACTGGGGTGAGACCGTAAGGGTATGTGCACACACACTAATTACGTCCGTAATTGACGGACGTATTTCGGCCGCAAGTACCGGACCGAACACACTGCAGGGAGCCGGGCTCCTAGCATCATACTTATGTACGATGCTAGGAGTCCCTGCCTCGCTGCCGGACAACTGTCCCGTACTGTAATCATGTTTACAGTACGGGACAGTTGTCCAGCAGCGAGGCAGGGACTCCTAGCATCGTACATAAGTATGATGCTAGGAGCCCGGCTCCCTGCAGTGTGTTCGGTCCGGTACTTGCGGCCGAAATACGTCCGTCAATTACGGACGTAATTAGTGTGTGTGCACATACCCTAACACTTACCTGGACTCTGCTACATTGTCTGTCTGTCTCTGTATTTCTCACTCTGCTCCCCCTCCCCTCTCCAGAGACTTGTATACTCAGCGTGTCTTTCTCTTTCTGCTCCTACCTCCCCTTTTCATAGACTCGTATAGGCAGCATGTTGTCCTACTTTCTGCTCCCTCCTCCCCTCTCTGTAGCCTTGTATAAGCAGGCAGTGAAACACACACACACACACACACACACACACACACACACACACACACACACACGCGTCCATTTCTTGTGCTCTGTAACTAGGAACAGATTTTGCTTGACAACCGGGACTGGATAGCAGATTACAGGATGTGAGACATTTAGTGGCAGTAACTTCACACAGATTTTGCATGGATAAAACAACTTTTAACATATATCAACTTTATAGTTTGCTTACTATCAGGTTTACTATTCGATTCGTATAAGTTAGTGTCCATTAAAGATTCCATGGTAATGATAGTTTTTTATTTTATGTCCGGCTCGTAGATGACATTTAGAATAGATTGTAGAACACGCAAGCTAAATTTGCCCAAATTCTTGTTAAAATGTTCAGTTCTAACAGAGCAAAGATTGACTTGTATATTTTTAACGTGCATGGGCAGAAAAGCCAAAACAGATCACTCATGTCTATGCACCGTTCGAGATCACACATGCACATAAGTATCCAGTAAAGAAGACCCCACATAGATCCGCAGGGATTACTATGACCATATCCAGTCCGTTTATGCTTTAGTAGAAACTTTTGTAATATGTTTTCATTTTTAACTCTGCTCTGTTCTCTTGCCATTGTTTGTTCGGCAGCAATGCATGATGACGTTTGGTCTATAGTGACATCGTGTGACTGTGGTGGCCAATCTCTGTCACAAGACTGGTCACTGTGGCCATCATTCATTTGTAGCTTCCATAATGTTATGGGATATCACGCAAGACTCCATCATAGAGTGACAGGGACTGGTGGGGAGAATTGAGATTAATTTGAAAGTTAAATATTAACCTTGATATTAAAAGTAGTTTATTGTGCTGATCTTTGGAATAACTTTTTTTCTTTCGTTTCACTTCGGTTTCATTTTTACATAGCTTTAAGAAGAAGGTCATAGTTCTTGATGGCATCTGATGCGGATTACATATAGAACATTCGAACCATTTTAGGGGAGTTTTATCACATTAAAGCTGCCTGAACACCTTATGAGACAGTGCTGTACCTCCCATATGCCTCCAATTTGATACGGAGGACTTTTTCTGTTGAATACAAGCATTATTATTTGCCCTATGTACCGAGGTATCTCCCCTGGAATCATTGTGTCTGGCGGAGGAAAGCTTCGTACGTACGTTGCCTGACGAGGCACTACAGTTGCGCACAAATTTTTAGTACAAAACCATACATAAACAAGCGCCGCTGTACAGACTGTGTCATGTGCATGAAGTCTACGGTAATGCTTACACATTCAGGTTTGTGTCAGAATTGCGCCATATTTTATACCCTATTAATGTGCTAAGGAAAATATCCGTGCAGAATTATTGACATGCTCAGGTTCTTTAAATCCATAGCATGTTCATTGTCAACGACAATCGGCCGGTTACAATAGGGCAGATCCGGTGCTCAATCTACGGTTGAAAATCAGTTTCAGTTGCTGCGGATTTTCTTGAAGAAAAAAAAATTCTTGCCGGATTTGCCTCTGGCCTAACCCACTTTAAAGGGGTATTCCCATTTCGAACACCTCTGGGACCTGCACCAACCTCTAGAACGGTGTCAGGCGGAACTCGGACGTGAAAAACGCCCATTTTTCATGTCCGAGTTTGCACTCATTCTTCTGAATAAGCCCTTAAAGGCGTTATCCGGGGACCAAAAATTGCTTTGCATTCATATTTTTATGTAACAAAAAGTCACTTACTAATGTACTATTCGGTACTAAAATGTGTCGTTTAAACCCGGTGAACTGTTCCCGGAAGTCCTGGAGATTTTCTAATATAGATGACGCGCCGACACGACCCCACGTGACTGAGGGCTTGCTTCCTGTGCGGTTTGTGTCGGCGTGTTATCAGTGGCATGACCAGCAATAGGCAATGTGACAGCCCCTTGCGGAGTCCCCGAGCAGAGCATCAGCCAGCACTTTGCTCGGGACTCCAGCACTGCTCCCGACATTTGGTTAGTGGCTTCAGGGGTTTCCTGTCGCTGTAGTCCCCGAGCAGAGAATCAGCTGATGCTCTGCCCGGGGACACCAGCACGGGGTACAGAGGGAGCCCCCTCCCTGTGTCAATCGCTTAAATGCCGCTGTTGCTATTTAAGGGGTTAAACGGCAGCGATCAGTGATAACTGTGATCACCGCCCAAGTTGCAGTGGGACATCAGCGTTCCAGCCGACACCCTCTGAAGATGAAGCGCGTACAGCTCCCGTGCCCGCTTCAGCCACAGGTTGTTACTGTACGCCCATTTGCGGGAACGCACTGCTAAAAAGGACGTACAGTAACACCCATTTGCGGGAAGGGGTTAAGGAAACCGTGTAGATCAGCGAGCTTTGCTGTTTCCGTTTTCCCAGGCCACCTCGTAACTCGGGCCGGAGCCCTGTGACAGCAGGAGAAAGTAGGACGGGGATCAGACCCTTCTAGAGATAGGCGGGGATACCAGAGATGGGACCCACATCTATCGGACGTTGATGGCATATTCTCTGGATGTGCCATCATTTTCCGAGAAGGTAATATCCCTTTAAATAACCTTGTATGCTTTTAGTTATTTTTTCATACATCTTGTTTTTTAAATTTGTAAGAAAAATGTTTAATATTACAATTTCACTTTGGATTATTAGCATAAAATGTGATAGACTACAAAGCCCTGTCTTTTCAATAAAAATATTGACTTTTAGAAATAGGACAAGTACTTGCAGCATATGCAGTATAGAAATCCATTCTATATTGTGATGCGTAATAAGCGTGCATCTCATTCAGCATGTATTCCTCTGCAATGGTTTCTTGGACGAGGGCCCATGGCTGGAATATCTGCGCTGGCTGTTCATGGCGAGTTGGGCCTATTTTTGGAGTTGCTGTGTCCTTTAGAACGAGTCACTCGGCACGCGGCTTTACTTTCTTGGCTTCATTATGCGCATTGATCGGGCTCTGGACGAGCAGCGTCCTGACTGCTGTTTTCTGCAGTTTGTAGAAGCAGAATTGTATCCCGCAGACCCTCTTGAGATGATCTATTTTAAGTTCTGGCTTCCTGTATAGATGTGCCTCATTCTCCTCTCTTCCTGAGTGGCTTCCTTGCTATCTAGCTCCTTCTCTTCACTGCTGAAACGTTCGTGTCCGCTATTGAAATAGTCAGTCAAGTGCGGTTCATATTAAATGTGACTCGGACACTGTTAGATTTAGTCTGAGCTTTCGTTTTTGTCGTCTGGGCCTCTATATAGACAATGTTTGATAGAGCAGACGTCTTGCATTCGTGGCTCGCCGGCTGTTCTCTCTCTCTGTGAATACAATTCAAATACATCGTTTTGTGCACTGAATGAAAAGCGTATAGAAAAACAGGCATTTGGAAAGAGACATTTGCCATCAACGTATCGCGGAGTCCTAGTCAGATGGCTACTTCACAATGTAGGAATAAAAAGGTTTCAAGTCGCGTAGTTACTTGGACTCTGGCGCTGTTCCTCAGGTACTTCCAACAGCGCCACAGAGACTACTACTAACTACTCGATTTTAAACCTTTTTATTCCTATTGAATTACTGGCTCCCTTCAAGAGACCCAGGAACGACTCGGGGCCGACATTTCTGTCAATGGGATACATTGAATGTAATGTATTGAGTAGTTGTGCCTCGCTGTACAACTTTGGTGGCTGTGGCTGGTACTGCAGCTGGTCCTGTTGAAGTGAATGGGCCGAGCTGTATTACCAGGCACAGCCACCTCTGCGGACAAGCCGCGGTGAATAGGATGCGCCGTGGTCCCTTCATTGTTCCCCTCGGCACAGATGCACAGACCAATGCACGCAAGAATAAGGATTAAAAAAACCGATGGTTATACATTGCTAGCCCCTTTCTTTCCCATTCGTACCTGTCTGGGGAGCAGTGTCATCACCCCTGATACTTTTATATGAGGTGTTTTGTACATGGAAACCTCTTTAACCCCTTAGTGTCTAAGCCTGTTTTGGCCTTCAGGACCAGCCCCATTTTTGCAAATCTGACATGTGTCACTTTATGTGGTAATAACTCCAGAATGCTTTTACCTATCCAAGCGATTCTGGGATAGTTTTCTCGTGATATGTTGTACTTTATGATACTGAAAAAATTTTGTCATTAAATTCAATATTTATTTGTAAGAAACGCCAAGATTTAGAGAAAATTAGCAAAAATTAGCATTTTTCTAAATTTTAATGTATTTACTTGTAAAACAGATAGTAATACCACACAAAATACATACTAGTTTATATTTCCCATATGTCTACTTTATGTTTGCGTCATTTTTTGAACATTCTTTTATTTTTCTAGGACGTTACAACGCTTAGAACTTTAGCAGCAATTTCTCATATTTTCAAGAAAATTTCAAATGGCTATTTTTTCAGGGACCAGTTCAGTTCTGAAATGGCTTTGAGGGCCTTATATATTAGAAAGTCACCATAAATCACCCCATTTTGAAAACTGCACCCATCAAAGTATTCAAAACTGCATTCACAAAGTATTTTAGCCCTTTAGGCGTTTCACAGGAATTAAAGCAAAGTAGAGGTGAAATTTACAAATTTAATTTTTTTTCTTCAAAAATTCATTTGTAATAAATTTTTTCTGTACCACAGAAGGTTTTACCCAAGAAATGCAACTCAATATTTATTGCCCAGATTCTGCAGTTTTTAGAAATACCCCACATGTGGCCCTAGCGCGGTCATGGACTGAAACACAGGCCTCAGAAGCAAAGGAGCACCTAGTGGATTTTGGGCCTCTATTTTATTAGAATATATTTTAGGTACCATGTCAGGTGTGAGGAGGCCTTGTGCTGCCAAAACAGTGGAAACACCCCAAAAGTGACCCCATTTTGGAAACTATACCCCTCAAGGAATTTATCTATGGGTATAGTTAGCATTTTGAACCCACAGTTTTTTTGCTAAATTTATTTGAATTAGTATGTGAAGGTGAAAATCTACTTTTTTTGTGAAAAAATTAGGAAATTTTAAATTTTTACAAGGAATAAAGTAGAAAAAACACCCCAACATATGTAAAGCAATGTCTTCCGATTATAGCAATACCCCATATATGGTAATAAACTACTGTTTGGACCCACACCGGGGCTTAGAAGGGAAGGAGCGCTATTTGGCTTTTGGAGCTCAAATTTAGCTGGAATGTTTTTGGGTGTCATGTCGAATTTGCAAAGCCCCTGAGAGACCGAAACAGTGGAAGCCCCCCAAAAGTAACCCCATTTGGGAAACTACACCACTTAAGGAATCTATCTAGGGGTATAGTGAGCATTTAGGCCCCACACGTCTTTTGCAGAATTTATTAGAATTAGGCCGTGAAAATTAATATCAACATTATTTCCACTAAAATGTTGAATTTTTTCAATTTTACAAAGGATAAATGAGAAAATGCACCCCAACGTTTGTAAAGCAATTTCTCCCGAGTACGGCAATACCCCACATGTGGTCATAAATGTTTTTTCATTAGAAAGTAATTAACCCTTTACGAACTGATTCATGTTTTGCTTTTTAGTTTTTCCTCCCCGCTTTCCAAGAGCCACTACTTTTTTATTTTTCTGTCAATAGAGCGGTGTGGGGGCTTATTTTTTGCGGGACGAGCTGTCGTTTTTATTGGTACCATTTTTTGGTACGATGCCATATCGGTGGACATAAACGGCTGTTTGGGCACACTGTAGGGCTCAGAAGGGAGGGACGCCATTTGGCTTTTGGAGCGCATATTTTGCTTGGTAGTAGCTCTGGCGTTTTGCTGGTATTTCAGTTTATAATGTTGGGGCACATGTAGGCTGGGCAGAGTACATCAGGGGCATAATAAGAGGGCATAATAATGGGGTAAATAAATAATAATCCACAGATATGTGGCCGGTGTCGCACTGATAAATGGTGCCCGATCTTATCCACTTTTGGAACACTCTGCACATTTTGCATCGCCATAATCTGGGAGCCGGAACTTTTTTATTTTTTCACCACCGGAGCCGTGTGAGGGCTTATTTGTTGCGGGACAATCTGTAATTTTCATTGGTACCATTTTGGGGTACATGCGATTTTGTTGATCACTTTTTATTCAATTTTTCGGCAAGCCAGGTGACCAAAAACCATCAATTCTGACAATGATTTTTATTTATTTTTGACGGCGTTTACCCTGGGCTATAAATGACTATTTTACTTTATTCTGCGGGTCGATACGATTACGGCGATACCATATGCATATAGGGTTTTTTATGTTTTGCAGCGTTTGAGCAATAAAATAACGTATTTAGAAAATAAATGTATTTTTTGTGTCACCATATTCTGAGAGCCATAACTTTTTTATTTTTCAGTCAAAAAAGCTTGTTTTTTGCGGGACGGGTTAGGGTTTGTATGGGTACTATTTTGGCGTACATGCGACTTTTTGATCACTTTTTATTACATATTTTGTGAGGGGTGGTGACCAAAAAATAGTGATTCTGCCATTGTTTTTCGTTTTTTTTTTTTTGCGTGGTTCACTGTGCGGGAAAAATAATATTATAGTTTTATAGTTGGGGTCGTTACGAACGCGGTGATACCAGATATGTGTACTTTTTTTTTTTACGTATTAATTTTTTTTCCTATAATGAAAGACTTATTATAGGAAAAAAAGCAGTTCTTGTTTGTCACTTCTAACTTTTATTTTTACACTTTTTTTAAAACATTTTTATTCTTTTTTTTACTTTTTTCACTTGTCCCACTAGGGGACACTTAGACTTGCAGCTTTGATCGCTGCTAGAGTACATTACACTACACACGTAGTGTAATGTATTCCAACTGTCATTGTGACGTGACAGTCACACTGACAGGAAGCCTACGACGACCACCCTCGGGGTGGTCCTCATATGCTTCTGTACATGGCAACTCGGAAGCCATTGTCTGGCGTCCGGTTGCCATGGGTACCATCGCCAGCCCCCGTGATTTCACATGGGGGCTGCCGATCGGCGCTAAAGACCTTAATTGTGGCGTTCAAAATCGAGCGCCGCAATTAAGGGGTTAACTGCCGATATCAGCGGCGACAGGCCGCTGATCGGCAACGGGGAGGGCAGGGCTGACACCCTGCACAGTTAACCGCCGCTGCGGTATAGCGCCACGCGGCGGTTAACTGTCAAAGCACTGCCGTAACTGTACGTCAAGGTGCGCAAACTTACTGCTCACCATGACGTACAGTTACGTCATGGTGCGTTAAGGGGTTAATGTTCTCTTATAATGGATCTTCTGTAGTTGAAAACAAATATGTGCAGAAAATTGTTGAATTGCATTTATTAGGCACCTTGAACAAAGGAAGGCAGAGGAGGACATATTGGGAGGCATTTATATTTAGCAATGGTTCTTATTTAAAAGCGTTCTTTGAAATCTGCAAATAAAATCTGACTCATAGACATGTTATTGCTCTGCTCTAATTGCTGGTTCATTTAGTCAGAAACATATTATTTCCTCCCACGTTGGGTCAGTTTATTTCTAATCCATTGTCTCTCGTGTTCATTTTATCGACAACCTTTGATTTCCTTACGTGTGCAGCCAGTGAAATAACAATGCTCCGTTATACCATTCCTCTGTTATTCCTCCTGGAAATGTATGAAGAAACTGGCATAAGCTTATCAGTAGGGGGGTCTCTACACAGTGTCTTTACTGATTGAACTGTTACAGTGAATATGGACACATCCTATTGATAAGGGAAATGGTATGACCCAGTTGTCAATTTATTAATATATTTCCAGGAGGTATAACAGAGGCATGGCACAATTCTGAGTTCTAAGAATATACGGTACAGCAATATTTTTTTCATGGGGAATACAAACATTTACTAGAACGGACATGTCTAGAGATTCTGCACGCACAAGTGGACTGTGCACACACACGACTGCATTCAGTTGAATGAGCCCGGACTGCAAATGCGGCCCTTAAAATGACATGTCCTATTTTTTTTTTGTTCCGCTCCGGCAATGCACGGACCGTGGAAACCACGCTTGTGTGCATTTGTCCATAGGATATAATGTGCCCTATACTATACACAATTGCAGTTTCGCAATTGCGGATGTATGGGTACGCAAATGCATGGTCGTGCGCATATAGGCCTTTAGTGTTTTTATGGTTTCAGTAAGTAAATTATATTTTTTGTAGTATGAAAAGTTAGGGCTGGTACACACTGAGGATTTTGCGTGGCGGGTCTGGAACAATTCCTGCCAGCGGCAGGAAGATTCCTCCCTCCCATTGATATCATTGGGAGGAGAACGAGCCGAACGCTTTTTTTCCAGCTAGCTGAAAAAAATCGGCTATTGGGGGGAAAAAAAGAGTCCGACTCCCATTGACATGAATGGGAGGTGGAATTTTACGGTGGAATTTGTGTGAAAAGATCCGTATACAATTTACTTATTTACTCCGGAATATCCCTTTAACACATAATATCAGTGGGTAACCAGTGGCTCGGAAGAGACGTGGCTCGCCATAGGAGCCCTGAGTTATGACCATGTTCACTGGCTACAATATTACATCCACATTAATAATCAGGAACCCCCTAATCAATACAGCTTTTGTATGTGGTTGCTATTTTTTAACCTTAATCCGCCCCATGATGTAATAGTACGTCGCATTGAGGGGGGGGGGGGGGGTCATTCCCACAAATCGCCATACTATTACGTTGTTCTGGTGGTGGAGGTCTTAGAAGCTGTGGCTGCACCATCACCAGCGAGTGGCAATTGTAACTTGCTGCCCCATAAACCGCTGTGTTATCTGGGATTGGCAATAGCGTCAATCCTGGCTTTTTAACCCCTTAGATTCAGCTGAGGAGTTTTACAATGGGATGGGACTACCTCTGACACCCCATCTGCGCTGTCATGGCAGCTGGGGTCCTAACAAACACCCCCAAGTCTGCCGTGTTGTTGACTGATAGGGAATAATAGGTTGCTTGTCAGTATATACAGGAGTATTGCAGGGTATTATAGCAGTGATTAAATGAGCGCACGTTCAAGTCCCACAATGAGACCAAAAATAAAGTTTATCTTAAAAAAAAAAAAGTCATTAATAATCCACTTATAAAGCAACTAATAAAGGGGGGGGGGAAGAAAATATAAACACTTATTCTACAGATCTGTATGAATGTGTCGATAAGTCAAAATGTTTATAACGTACGATGAATTGCGTAAAAGAAAAAAAAACAATGGTGGTATTTCTTCCCCTCCCCCTATAAAAAGGGGAATTATTTTTATAAAAGTTAGTTCATTTGTTATAAGTGTACCATTTTGGGAAATCAAGAAATAAACCGCCAAATAACAAGCCCTCATACTGCCAGCTAGACTGAAAAGAATAGGAAGAAAAAGTTCCGGCTCTCTGAATGTGATCGTTACAAAAGGCTGCGTACGTAAGGAGTTAATGGGTGCAAACAGTAAACGCTGGATGTCTTGTAATACGGTACGCAGCGCCACTGTTTGGAAGAAACTTCAGTAATGTGCATCTCCTTTTTATTTGATTTCGAAAAATCACTTTTTTGTTTCTCAATTCATATAAAAGGATAAAAAAAAAAAGCTGCGTAATAAGAATATGGTGAAATGTAATATCTTTTTTTATCTATAGGGTATAAGACAGTCCATGATGGGTTTGTACTGTATGTGGTATCATGGTATTTCTGTGTTGTCTGCTATGAAAATAAACATGTCCCTTCAGGACAAATCCCAACATGTCCCTTGAATTCCTGAATATATTTTTTTTTTTTTACATTCCTTCTTGTTAAATATCCCTCAATAACACTTGCCACTAGGACAACAGTTTACTGTGCCTGCCGTAATGTAGACCATTTTTCTCATTTATACAGATTTTATTTACTTTTTTGCATCTGTTTTTGTAAATATGATGATTTGTGTAATCTAAATAACGTTGGATCCTCCTATTTTCTCCGGAGTGATCAGTAGGGGTTAATGCCGTCAGATTGAGATCATAAAATCGCTTCCTGCCTCTGATCTTGGGTAAATCCGGCTCCTTAGATGATGTGATGTAGGAAAGTACCTGCCTGTAAAATAAAGCCTTCAAGCAAAAGGGAATTCTTTGTTCCTCTGGACTAGAGCCGTCCTCTCCAGGCCATTTCTGCCCATTACCTGCGAACATCACGGTTCTAATTAAAGTCTGATAAATCTCCGCACTGGTTTACATGTTTGTCTATTTTCTTGCAGTAATAAATGCCGGTATGAGAAAATACTACCTACAAGCCAACGATCAGCAAGACCTAGTAGAATGGGTGAACGTCCTCAATAAAGCTACTAAAATTACAGTGAGCGTCTTTCCATTTATTGTAGTGCATGATCTCTACTGCTTAATCCTCAGAGGGTAACTGAACTTTTTAACCAGTTCAGGACCGGGCTATTTTGATCCTTCAGGACCAGACACAGTTTAGCCATTTTTAGCACGTGTTGGTTAAATGGCTATAACTTTTTTTTATTTGTTGGGCTAACGACGTGATTTTTGCAACGTTTTTTCCGTGGACAATGCAGGTTTCATTTTTTATCCTTTTTGCTATTTTAGAATTTTTATTCATAAAGTTTGAAAATAATAGTAAAAAAAGAAGCTCTTTTACGTTTCAGCTATTTTTTTTTTGGGTAATAACAAGGTTTTACCCTA
Source organism: Rhinoderma darwinii (assembly GCF_050947455.1). Classification (NCBI taxonomy): domain Eukaryota; kingdom Metazoa; phylum Chordata; class Amphibia; order Anura; family Rhinodermatidae; genus Rhinoderma; species Rhinoderma darwinii. Next base: position 37,334,524 of record NC_134697.1, on the reverse strand, counting down.
AAATAGACCTTTTATTTGTGATCGTCATTGTCTACCGTAAATTTTAATATATTACATGTCTATATTAGGGTAATTGGGTCAGCGCTAGCGTTACAACAATGATTGGCGGGAGGGGAACGTTTTTTTTTGGGGTGGGTATTTTGTGTATTTATTATACAAATTTTTTTGCACTTTACTATTTTTTTTATTACTATTGTCTGTCCCTCAAAGGTCAAAAAAGACCTTTTGGGGAACTTTATATATATTTTTTTCTTTCTTTTACACCATGTTTTTTCCCCTGTAACTGGAGCTGCACAGCAGCCCCAGTTACAGGGGAAATCAGCCCTCTCATAGTGACGATTGTCACTAATAGGGCTGTGCTGGGTCTAGTAAGACCCAGCAGCAGTCTGTCAGTAACGGCACCCGGCGATCATGTGACCAGTCACATGATCACCGGGAGGTATAGAGACCGCGCTGCTGCCTCTATTCCTATAGTTCATTGAGCGCTGTGTACAAGTGATCGGAGAAGACCGAAGCAGCCAAAGCTGCTTCTGTCTTCTCCTCAGGGTCCCCGGCAGTCACGGACAGCCGGAGACCCGACATTCAGCTGCCCGATCGCGCGGGCAGCAAGTTAAAACCTGAGCCGTAAAAAGTCTATGGCTCTGGTTTTAAGGACCCTGACCGCTGGCCTTAAAAACACAGCCAGCGGTCGGGCACCAGTTAAAAAAGCTTTTGACGTGTCATAGTGACATGTCAGAAGTTTAGATCGGTGGGGGGTCCGAGCACGAAGACCCCCACTGATCGCTAAATCGAAGTGGCAGAAGAGTTTGGGTGAGCGCTGTGCTACTTCGTTTTGTTCTCAGCTTTCCACTGAAAGCAGAGCGAGTGGTGTACGGACTCAGACTTTCTATATATTGAGCCCGTACGCCGCTCTGAGGAAAGCAGATCAGAAACGATGTGGCACAGCTCTCATCCGAGCACTTCTGCGGTTTCGTTTTAGTGATTGGTGGGGGTTTGTGCTCAGACCCCCACCGATCCAAACTTCTGCCATGTGACTGATATGTCAAAAGTTTAGCATTTATGGCGAGACAATTCCATCCACAATTAAAAGGTGAGTATTTTCCGCTATGTAATAGTGTCTGTTATTGAATAATTATATGGGCATTAGAAAAGAAAATTTTCTGATCTTACATTGAAAACGACCTATGGTTTCTACAGTGCTCTGCTGTGGGTGGTTTCCTTCTCTATAATAGAGGATGGTTTTTATATATTTAAGTCCCATCTCGAGACATGAAGTGATGCCTATTAAAAGCACAAAGACGTGGGAGGCCTCGTTTCCTGCCAAAAACCTTCTTCTTTCCTCCCAAACTGATGTGAATGGCTGCAAAATACACACTTTCTTGTGAGATGTTGGTTTTGTAGAGACTTTAACCATAGTCCTAGACCATATTAAAATGCAACATATTGTGCAAGACACCGAGACCTTGCAATTTGGTGTTTAGATGGTTCTTAGCTTTTGCTGAATTGGAAAGTAAAAGACAATGCTGTTTTCCATTGAAGTAGTCTTAGGAAAGGTTGTTTTTTTTTTTTTGTAGAGCTACTACTTGAAAGTTATTGTGCATAATTGGACACCAGTTTCTTTTGGGTTCAAAGTTCTGGGCTGATGAACTTCCTAATATCTTTATAGTGGTCGGAACTTTGTTTTTCTGATTTAAAGGGCTCCAATTCCCCTGCATAAACATAGATTTGAAACCTAACATGGTTGCCTGCAGCCACCACTAGAGGGAGCTCACCGTATACGGTCTTATTATTAAGTTCAATGTATAACTGATATTCAGTAAGTTTCTAGTGATTGCTACAGTGGTCAGGGCTTTAAGATGACACGTCATCACTGGCACTTATTAAACAAAAAACATTAGGGGACCCAGGAAAAAGCAGGGGAGTACCACTTTTTTTATGCAATTGTTAGCTGATTTACAAGAAAATATTGGACTGAAAAACCCCCTTTAACTTCCTGACAGTCCCATTTAAAATTGGAAAAACCCTCCAGAAAATTTTACTTTTTAATTGTAGATTTTGAATTTATATCAAGTAAATATAGATGGCACATAACTAATTGTAGCATTCTGGCATTGGTTTTTATGTTTATCGTGTGGAGTAAATAACTTTAATGTACAGGTCATTACAATTTCAACGATACCAATTTATGTGTCTTTTTTTTATTCTTTAAACTTTTTTTCATTATTTCCATTCCAGTTTTATTAAGTCTTGTTTGTTTTTTATGTAAACCACTTGGGTGATGCGATCAGCATTGACTGCTGCATCCAAGGTGTTAAACGGCCAGGTCATGGAGTAAAAAAAACAAAAACAGACCAAACCATATGTGGCAATCAAAGAGCAAGTTTGATAATGGGGGTAAAAGCCCATGTTACTCCTCCACCTGGGGTCATCTGAATCTATGCAGGGACAGGAGAAGGATTCCCCTCCCCTCCTCCCCCTGCATGCTGCCAGCATATCCTCTTCTCTGCTCCTTACACCGGCTGTAGTAAGATCTGCAAGTTCAGTATATGCAGATCCCACTTCAACCTGCTCTACGTCAGATTCTTAACTTAAAACAAGACCAGAAATTGTGGCCCTAGGCCCGGTTAGCAATGTTTTGGGCTCTAGCCCAGTGTAAATGCAGCTCGTTCTATTTACACAGCCCGGGATAAACGGTTAGATGGTTATGGCCAGGTTTGCATTATCCAGCTATGTGGCGTTTACGCTACTGTAGTAATTTACCACAGATTTATTTTATTTACTTATCCTTTCGGGGTGGGTGTTATTGCCAACCTAAAAAAAAACAACAAACATTTCGATTCCTCCTCCATAGGTACCAAAACCTAGTGACCAACTGTGTCCTGCAGACAGTGTGAACAATCCGCTTGAATATTCAGGCAGCAAGAAGCAGATCTCTTACAAGACTGAGATAGTCGGTGGTGTCCCCATTATCACACCAACACAGGTATGTGCCTATTACTTGTTCTAGCCTTGGGGATCTGATTCGATGGTCAGTATATCTGTCACCTCTTTAGGGGATGCAGACATCTTTTCCACACTGAGGCCTCGACACGTTATATGGTGCATCATACAGCACTACTTGCCCATCTACCTTACCCCCAATTCCTAGCTTCGGAACTGTACTGAATAAATAAGCCCAAATCGTGATGTACCTGAGTATCTACTGGCTGCTACTTGACATGGTCCAGGCTGTCCTTGGTCTATCAAGTTCTTCAGATGTTTTTGTACCCACTTGTGTAGCTCCTAAACTATGAGAATGACATTGGTTCCCCATGTGTTCCTCCTGGATGTTTTTTTTTTTTTTTGTTTTTTTATGGATGTTTTTTTTGTCATTACATCAGTTTTTGTTCTAATTTGCAGCAAGACATAAGTGAAAGCGCCAACACTGGTGATCGAGGCAACTTGAAACGTACCCAGAGTCAGCTTTCACCCCCTCACCGACTGTCCGATGGTGGCATTATAAAAGCTGGGTACTGTGTCAAGCAAGGAGCTGTGGTAAGACGCATAGAATTGTCTAGTGCTGTCGTGATAGCTGGTAATTATGGGAATGGATGAACTAGATTATTGGACTGTAATGTTACACTGAAGCAAAGTAACACTGATTTATTATTTTTTATTATTATTCCAATTCTACTCGGGCCTCGAGCACACATCTGTGGCCCCTTATACGACCGCAAATCATGAATCCGCGAAACATGGACCACACTCGGATGACTTCCGTGTGCGCGACGTAGTTTTAACGGACCCCTGAATAGAATGGCCAAAACTGATCCAGAAATTATAGAACCGGTCCTATTCCTGTCCGTTTTTGCATGGCCCCATAGACGTGAATGGGTCAGCGTGCTGTCCGTTAAACCGGATATCACACTGAAGAATGGCACTGACGTGTGCATGAGGCCTTCGTGTAGTACGGATTCTGAATGAAATATTTAAATTATGAGAATCTTTTGGTTCTTAAAACACCATCTTTGAATCCAGCCTAAATGTTAGACAGTTGGGCCAAAACACAGCCGACTTTGGGAGCCATTTGTACCACGAAGCATAAACGCCCCAGTTCTCAAGATCAGTGGGGACCCTATTGCGATGTCTAGGATGAAAAATCTTCTGTCTTTGCGGAGAATGTCCTAAAATAACTTTTTGTTCCTGACTTTTTGTTCCCTCCCATATAGATGAAGACCTGGAAAAGAAGATTCTTTATTCTAGATGAGAATACAATAGGATATTTCAAGTCTGAAATGGTAGGGGTTATCATTGGTTTTCTCTCATTTACACCGGACACACGTTTGTTTGAATATTTAGTTGTTCCTAATTTATTCTATGCGTTTTCCTGCTTTTCTCATAGGATAGAGATCCATTGCGTATGATACAGCTGAGAGAGGTACAGAAGGTGCAGGAATGCAAACAAAGGTGAGAAAAAAAAAATCACGTACACGTACGTCCCCCGAAGCACAATGATGACCGATCCGGTTTATCAACTAGCCAGTTATTTCTCTGCATTTGGTATGTACATATGTAGCAGTGCTGAGTTTGTCATATGCCCCTACCCAGTATGGTGCCTGCTAAATTATCTACATTTATCATATTTCTGTATTCATTCATTAATTTTTGCAATCAAATTGGATGCCTGAAGCAAACTGACATTAACATACGTACGTAATTCATCATCCTAATTTGACATGTATGTTTTTCATGTATTCTTAACCTGTTTTTTCACCAGTAGTGATTCTGTTTCTTCGTAACAACTGTCTGTCATTCTGACAAGATAAAACCTCACTGTGTGACAACACAAGGATAATTATTTAGTTTTTTTCCCCCTTTCTCCGCAGTGACATAATGATGAGGGACAATTTGTTTGAAATAGTGACGACTTCGCGAACGTTTTACGTACAGGTACATGTTTTCTTTTGAGAAGGTGCCGGATTATGAAAATTCTATTTCTAGCGATTGTATATGTCAGATTTTAAGTAACAGGGTGAATAGATCCACTTAGTCACGGTGCAAAAATCATGATCTGGATCAGTCTTCATTTACATAAATGTTCACCATGGAAATATGCTTTCTCTTTAATCTACCAAGCTCTAAAATCCTGTGGGTCTAATTTTTTAATATCTATATTGGTGTCCGAACTCGGTTTTTCTAAAATAGAGTTCCAAATATACCTAGCGTTAGAAGATATCATTTGTGCTACCTGCATCCACCACTAGTGGGAGCTTACTGCATCTGTGGTATCATTGAGTTCAATGTATAAACCGTTTGTAAACGACTAAGCTCCCTCTAGTGGTGGCTTTAGGCAGGCAGAATTTTTTTTTTTGTTTAACTCGGTCTACATAGGGGATTTGGAGCTCTGTATCAGAAAAACGGAGCTCAAAGGGCTTTGAAGATTAAGAAATCCATCCATTTTGGCGCTAAAAACTTCAGTGTTAAAAGGAGGACATTTGATTGGTGTTTAAAATATTTAGGGTTAAATCCATAGTATTTGTCATACAAACCTGTAAAGAAGTTTTCCCTACTTACAAGGTGTTGAGGAATGGATATATATCCAGCATATATCTTGTTGATGATTTCTTTGCAAGCAGTGGAATTTGGTTTTATATGTGTGGTCGTTACCGGTTGCACGCTACACAAGGCTCTGTTCACACTGCTGTCATTGAGTCAGTTTTTTGTGTTTTTTTTTATACAAGATCCATGACTGGTAAGAAGGATTTATTTTTTGTAATGGGTCCAATTTATTTATAATAGTTCTGTCAAGTTTCTCTTTATTTTTTGTACCAGGCTGAATAATACAGCGAACTAAACTATTCAGCGCACTTGGAGCAACGGAAACCTGACTGACCATAATGCCTGTGTGAACAGAGCCTCTAGCCACAGTCTAGTCCAAACCCTGGGAGCTTTTATGTCAATTATAATATATTGGACTTACTATGACCAGCTCATTATTTTTTTAATTGTACCAGTAAATATAGTGGGTTTTCCACCTTGGGTGTGAGTAATGTAGGGTTTGCCATGTTTGTCTTCCCAAAATATAATTCTTAAGAATCACTGAAAGTCGCATTCCATCATAGGATCGTCTTTCCCTTTTGTGTTTAATCCAAATAATTGACTATGACCGTGGTTTTATTAGAGCGGAGATGCATTTTAAGTAGGTTTTACAGTCCGTGTTATCCAAGATGGCCAAAGGTATAACTTTTCATTGTAATGTTTGAATATGCATGTGATCTAGTATTATTGCATAGATCTTAAACTTTTTATTTTGTCTATCTTTTCTATTACATTTACAACAGGCAGACAGTCCTGAAGAAATGCACAGCTGGATCCGAGCCATATCTGGTGCCATTGTAGCACAGCGAGGGCCAGCCAGATCTGCGGCCTCTGTAGGTTTCATCCGCTTGTAGTGACCTCATACCGTGATGCGGTGACTTTGTAACAGAAACCAGAGCGCACAGTTACTTGTGGCCATGGGGTGTAGTTCAGTTTCCTATGTGCCTTCCTTTCTTTTATATATATATATATATATATATATATATATATATATATATATATAATTTTATATTTTCCTTTTTATTTATTTTTTCCTGTGTACGGATTTGAGTAATTTGTTTGAAAAAACGGGACCCCATACGGCGCTGCTACTCAGGAACGAATGCAGTAGTAGTTTAGAATTGATACTTTATTGTAGGCTACGCGTTTCAATGCCGGTTGCTTGATAAACCTCAATTCATGCCAGACAATTTATCCAGTAAAGAGAGAAAAGCTATCAAATCCCTACGGAATAATAAGGAGATTGTGATCCGCTCCGCAGATAAAGGAGGGGGCATCGTTATACAGAACAGGTGTGATTATCTTAGGGAGACCTCCAGAATTTTATCAGACAGTTCATTTTATTTAAAATTGGTGGCTAATCCTCTTTCCTCATATATAGATGAATATAGAACCTTCATAGACGCAGCTTTTTCAGAGGGTTTACTGACCAAAAAAGAAAAGAATTTCCTTAATATGCCATGTCCTAGTTTACCATTTATATATCACTTACCAAAAATACATAAATGTATGAATAATCCTCCTGGCCGTCCTATCATTTCTGGCATTGGATCCCTTACCAGTAATTTGTCACACTATATAGATCTACATCTACAGCCATTTGTATTACAACTACCCTCTTATTTGAGGGATTCCACTCAACTTATTAATGACTTACAAAATCTTTTGACTGTACCCCCCTTATCCAAAGTGTGTTTCTTAACAGCCGACGTCACAGCCCTATATAGCAATATTCCCCATGACAGAGGCCTTGAAGTGATTGAATCGGTCTTAGCTTCGAATCCCAAAATTCCAACTGCACAAATTCTATTTTTAACGAACTGTGTGGAATACATCCTCAAGCACAATGTGTTTAGCTTTGGAAATAATTTTTATAATCAAATAAAGGGCTGTGCCATGGGCTCCAGATTCGCTCCGGCATATGCCAACTTATATATGGGCGAGTTTGAGGATAAACACATTTTTAATGGCCATAATTTTAAGGAACACATTTTACTCTACAGACGTTTTATAGACGATTTATTTATTGTATGGAAAGGTGACGAAAAAGAAGCTACTGACTTCATGGAAACATTAAATAGGAACGACTTTGGAATAACTTTCACTTATACTTTCTCCAGTACATGTATTGACTTTCTAGATTTAACTATTGATTTTGATGACATTAACAGGAATTTTAATACCAGAACACACTTCAAAAACGTTGATGTTAATAGCTACATCGATTTCAGAAGTGCCCACTACCCCCCGTGGATTAAAAATGTACCCTTTGGCCAATTTAGGAGAGTGAGGAAGAATTGCTCGTCTGAAATTAATTTTGTAAGGGAATGTGAGGTTTTGGAAAGTAGATTTAAGGAGAAAAATTTCCCTAGACAACTTATTGAAGGTGCACGTTCAAAAGCCGCAGAATTGACCCAAAAGGCCTGTGTTAGCCAAACGAAAAAGACAGAGGATACTACCGATTGCACTAATAAAAATGGAAAAACTAATACCAACAAGATTAAGTTTACAAATAATTTTATTACATCATACAATAGTGGACATAAATTGGTGAGATCTATTTTGTCCAGACATTGGCATATCTTGAGAAATGATCCTTTCCTCAAAAATTCTCTACCTGACAAACCAAATATCACCTTTAGACGGTCAGCTAATTTGAAGAATATATTGGCCCCTAGTCGTATCAACAATCTTAAACCTTCTATTCCCAGAGTTTTACCAGTTTTGAATGGATCCTATAAGTGCAGCCAAGTACGTTGTCTGTGTTGTAATAATATCTCACACAAAAAATTGACCTTCTGTTCCAATACAACCAAAGAAATTTTCCCAATTAAGGCTTTCCTTAATTGTGGTAGTAATTTTGTAATTTACCTCCTTGAGTGTTCGTGCCACTTACAGTACATTGGGAGGACTATCCAATGTTTGAGAAGCAGGATCAACAAACATAGATATAACGTCCTTAAGGGGTTTTTAAAACACAGTGTTTCGAGACACTGTGCTTCATCCCATAACTGCCAGTTTAATAGAATTATCATTACGCCTATTGAGCAAATTCCTTGTGACGTTCCCAACCGGTTCCAAAAACTCAAGCAACGAGAAAATTTTTGGATATTTAAATTATTGACCCTACATCCAAACGGTTTGAATGACATTTCGGAAACTAATCTTGATTAATGCTCCTTTTTATCACATTGACATTTGTGTTTTTTTAGCAGATAGGACTCACCTCTAACTTATATATGTGTACTTAATACTTATATATATATTTTTTGTATCTGTAGTGAATTTTCCATATTTTACTACACAGGTTAATCGCTGTTGGTACTATGATTATCATCGTGAAGGATGAGCAATGGTTCTATTAATAGTGATTTCCCTGATTATTCTGGGGTCTGGCTGCCACGGGTTTATAGTAAATTTAATCTTTTTCTCCTCCTGAATCCATTTTTTTACAAATTCGTTTTGATTGCAAGTAATTGTTGAATTACCGCAAAATATCGCTGTTTTGATACAGCATATACTTCTGTATTTTTCTTGAGCTTTTAAACTTTTATCTTTAATCATATTTCAGATTGTCCAAAATAGCCCTCCCTTTCATCCAAATTAATTACTCGACCCCTACATCTTTATATGATGGAATGTTCTTATTTTATTCCATAGGTTAATTACTAGAAATAAAAATATAAATGACATTCAGATCAACTTAATGGTTGATTGCTGTTTTTTCACTGAAATATACACTATTTTTATGGTTTCTACGTCCAGTTGAGTTCCCAGCTATATGGGTTCAATAGCAGTTTTTATGATTTTCACTTATTCAGTTTATTTTCTTTTAATTCGTTTTCATCCTAATTAAATGGTGAATTACCGCGAAATATTGCAAGTACGATACATCGCTAAACTTCTGTATATTTTATTGTGTTTTAGCAACTGTTTAAATTCATTGATATGGATATTAATGTTTTATAGATTGTTTGCAATTTCCCCCCCCCCCCTTTGTTTCTTATTGTAAGATCCCATACCGTATTTTTATTTCCACTCTGCCGATTTTAGTTTAAATTAGCATTATATACTATTGGATTACTTTGTGTACCTGTCATATTTGAACTGTTCACAGTGATTACGTCATCTTGCACTTTAACCCTGTCTACATTGGCGTTTTTTGTTTTTTTTTTTTTGTTTTTTTTTCTCCCGCGTGGTGTATTTAAGGGCTGTTGTTCAGACTAAAATGTTTGTGGCCTGAGGAAGATGCCGGTGCGGCATTGAAACGCGTAGCCTACAATAAAGTATCAATTCTAAACTACTACTGCATTCGTTCCTGAGTAGCAGCGCCGTATGGGGTCCCGTTTTTTCAAACAAATTACTCATTCACATTGCGGTGGTCCTTCAAAGATTGACCGGCTGGGATCTCGGCAGCAGCACTCATCCATCACTTATCTACCTTTTACCCGCTCCTGACATTTTCACCTGTGGTAAGCCTCCATCTGTCAAACTAAGTTTGTTATTTCTTGGGCTTACTCACACTATGTGGCGCCGTGCTTTTCTCTCTCAAATCTCTGTGTACGGATTTGTACTTTTACAGATGAACGCAAGTAACAATGTACAGTTCTCACTTTCGTAAGAGCGTTGAATGGCCGGCCTTCCCAAGCATGTGGGTGTGAAAAATTATAATCTGGTAGTTATTTTGCGGTTGGACAGATGGTAGCCTACAGATGCTGTGTCAGTTACTGAAATTGTGATTTATTTTTTTTGGGGGGGGGGGGGGGCTTTCTGTGAATTGAAGTTTAGTAGGTGGGTTGTTGGGCTGCTGAGGGCACTATTATTCATTAGTTCACAAGAATTTCTGTGGTCATTTCTCTGGAAACAATGCAACATTTTCAGGAATAAGCAGTTGCCTGCATTTTTGGACTAAGATGTCATGAGCATTGGGCTTGGTATATATAAGTGGGTACTTGTCTTCATGGAATGTGTTAGTCATAGCTATTTTTCTCTTCTTTAGGGCTTATTTGGGTGGTAGCATTTTTATTTTTTGTTTTTAATTATATTTATTTTTTTCTAAGCCAGTCTGTCATGACACGTACATACAAGACCAATATTTTTCTCCATTTGCTATATACTATATGACTTATATGCCAAACATATGGGCCCCAATATATGATATACAGTTCAATATGTTGGCCATTGACTCACATTGTAAAAATAGTCAACGACTTTTTGGTAAGCAAAAAGACTTTTGCATAGGTTGAGACCCGTTATAGGCTATGGATGATACATTCACCGTGTGTGTGTGTGTGTGTGTGTGTGTGTGTGTATATATATATATATATAGTGAACGGGCACCACAAATGTGGGGTGTACAAAACCTAAGACTTCGCCATGACCCTGTGTTGCTCACTATTTGCAGAAAAAAACCCTAAAATACTTATTACCATATTGTTTTCCTATGGGGAAAAAAAGTTTCAAGCAACCTTGTGAACATCGCAAAATTGGAAGACTATCAGGTTGCAAAACTAGGGGAGAAGGAGCAGACTGTACAGCACGGCATCCGCTTTTACCAGCTGATGGTCTCAAGGTACATGTTACTAGAGCCAAGGCAATGTTTACAGAATTTGCTACGCTCTTCTGCGCATTACTGTCCCTCATGCCACTTTTAGGCCCCATGCACACGTCCGTAATTTTGATCTGCATTTACGGACTGCAATTGCGGATCAAAGTACGGACCCATTAATTTCTATTGCCCACGGACACCTTCCCGTATTTACGGGAAACTATCAGAGCCGTAGAAGTGACCCGCAAAAAATAGTACATGTCCTATTTTATTTTTACGGACCGTGCTCCCATACTTTATAATGGCAAATGCGGGTGACTGTCCCCAGCCGACCATCCCTATAAATCACCGGCCGTAATTACGGGCATGGCTGTGTGCCTTAGGCCGGCTTCCCACGGGTCGGATACACTGCGTAAAAACTGTGCAGCGTATCCAACCTGGAAACCGCAGCACCTTCCGTCTGAAAAATCTCACCATTGTGGTGCGGTTTTTCGAACTGAATTTTCGCGGTGGAAAAAAAACATTGGGGAGCAGAAAAAAAAAGCCGTTCATACTTACCCCTTCCCTCTTCTCTGCGCGTTTTCCGGCCTCCTGGGATATTGTTGCAGGCCGTGTGATGCTGCAGCCTGTGATTGACTGCAGCGGTCACATGGTATGCAACGTCCTCCCAGGAGGCCGGACTGGAGGAAGGAGAGACTTCTGGGTAAGTAATTATTTTTTTCCCTGAGTTGCGATTTTTGTGGCGGATTCGCAGCAACTCTGCCGCAGAGGTTGCAACACTTGGCTGTCTGTTGCGGGTTTTGCATCCCCATTGAATTCAATGGAGAACCTGCAATAGAAAATCCAGGAAAACGCAGCATAAATGGACATGGTGTAGATTTAAATTCCGCACTGCAGGTGAATTTATTAACGTTTACGATGTGGGGTTTTCTTCCGCAGCGTGGGCATGAGATTTTCAATATCTCATCCACTTTGCCGCTACTGTAAATGCTGCGGAATTTCCGCACAGAATTCCGTTGTGGAGATTCCACAGCGTTTATGCTATGTGGGAACCCGACCTTGAGGTGGTTTTAGACGGGCAGATTTTGCAGAAAATACAGTAAAGTCACACATGTGAACACCTCCTACATACAAGTAGCAATTGCAGTTAATATAATTGTTTATCAAACTGGCGCAACATCCACAATCCTTTCAGAGGTAGGAAATGGCTTTACAGCAATCTATAACAATCAGTGCAATTTATATTTTTCTCCTCACTCCAGAATACAGTGTGAGTGTTTACACCTTTTAAAATGAGCGCCGATCGACCATACAGCTTGTCAATCGGCGCTTGCTCCATTCAAATGCAGCAATAAACGTTTAGTGTGGGAATGAACGATCGTCCACATACATTTGCATCATGTCGGCGGCACGTCTCCCTGTTTACGCAGGTAGGTGTACTAGCGACCAGTTTTTGGCTGCATAAAAGAGGAGTTCAGCCAATGAACAAGTGGTTTCTCATTCATTGGCTGATCCTCGCCCTGTTAACAAGGTCAATGATCGGGAATGAGCATTCATATGTGAAAGGGAATTAGAAGCTTAAAATATGCAGACCTGGTTTGCTAAGAAAATGACTACGATTTGTCTCGGCTATTTCTCATACCCTTCTGAATCCACGATCAGTGGCCGCACCAAATGGTGTCTGGGGAGCTGATAAAATGTTTTTTCCTGCTAGGACTTTAATTAAAAGCCATTGACTGTTCCTTTGAAAAGTGTTATAATGTAGCAATGCTTTCAGATTACAGCAAGTGCCAAACTGTTACATCTGGGGTCTATATGACTAATGATTGGTGAAGAGTTAATAAATATGTTCTTCCTATTACCTGTAAGGGTATGTGCACACGATGAGAGGCTTTTACGTCTGAAAAGACAGACTGTTTGCAGGAGAAAACAGCTGTGTCGTTTAAGACGTAAATGCTGCTCCTCGTATTATGCGAGGCGTCTTTGACGGCTGTAATCTTGAGCTGCTCTTCATTGACTTCAATGAAGAATGGCTCAAGTTACGTTGCAAAGAAATGCCCTGCATATAATGTATATAAGTGTCCTGCACTTCTTTGCCGAGGCAGTCAATTTACACGTCGTCGTTTGACAGCTGTCAAATGACGACGCGTAAATGACAGGTCGTCTGCACAGTACGTCGGCAAACCCATTCAAATGAATGGGCAGATGTTTGCCGACGTATTGTAGCCCTATTTTCGGACGTAAAACGAGGCATAATACGCCTCGATTACGCCTGAAAATAGGTTGTGTGAACCCAGCCTGACAAGTCACTCAGACATAGACTATAACAACTGCAAACTACAATAGCCAACCATAATGTTTCTAGTTCTCATCCATCTTTATTAGGGTAGTGATGATCAATGTGTGCAATGTTTAATGTATTAAAGCTATAGACAACATTCATATCGGCACAGCTGACCCCAAACGTTTCTACTACAAATCATCCTAAAATATTATCATAAAGGTTTGTAATACTTAAGACAGAAGAAGTCCTTTCCACACAAAGCAATTTCTTTACCATGATTGTTGATTTTTGAAAAACGTTACTAAAACTAACAACCATGGGTTTTACTTGCAGATTGACCTTAAAGGGTTTCTCTGCTTTAGAGAATCCCTACTTGTTAGAAGGGTCCCTTGATGATAAGCTGATCACAAAGTATCCTTTCGCGGGGACCCCCAGCAATTACCTGTAATCTGTGTGGAAACTTGGCAGTAAATGTTTAATTTCCCTGCAGCACCACTACAGGGGAAATTGAACATCACAATTATACCAACGGGTTCTCTGGGTAATGCAGGACATGACACGTCCTCCAGAGCGTGAGAGACTCTAAAACCGTAAAGTCTATTTAAAACGTAAAATAAATCAATTATGCAATACTGTAGGTCTTGATTTGAAACCATGGAGAGCTTTGTGTCTCCATGGTAACAGACTACAAAAGAAACCTATGTAGTCTAATCCTGCGGTCATTCTCCCTTCAATTTATCCCCTATGTTTTGCTAAAGAACATTTGGTAGGCAGAACAGATCGGAGGGAATATGGCTGCAAGATCAGACTACACAGGGTTTGTTTGTTGTCTGTCACCATGGCAGCACATAGGTATTCATAGGAGCTGTAGAAACAAAATGATAGGACGTTTTTAATCCTTGCTTATTGCAAAATTGCTTTGTTTTCAATTATAGAAGTATTGGAGAAAAAAATAAATTTGTTACGAAGGTGGACAAGCCCTTTAAGGCTATTCTGAATTTTGCCTTTTATCTTTCGTGGTGGAGTCTTTCAATTGAATTGCACAGGAATAACTCCACCTCCATAGACTTTGTAGATCTGTTTTTTCTTTTCAGAAAGTAATAATTGTCTTGTAAGTTTTACACTGTGTCTCTGTCTCTCTCTCTGTCTCTCTCTCTGTCTCTGTCTCTCTCTCTGTCTCTCTCTGTCTCTCTCTCTGTCTCTGTCTCTCTCTCTGTCTCTCTCTCTGTCTCTCTCTCTGTCTCTCTCTCTGTCTCTCTCTCTGTCTCTCTCTCTGTCTCTCTCTCTGTCTCTCTCTCTGTCTCTCTCTGTGTGTGTGTCTCTCTCTGTGTCTCTCTCTGTGTGTGTGTCTCTCTCTGTGTCTCTCTCTCTGTGTCTCTCTCTCTGTGTCTCTCTCTGTGTGTCTCTCTCTCTGTGTCTCTCTGTCTCTCTCTCTCTCTTTGTCTCTCTCTCTCTGTCTCTCTCTCTCTCTGTCTCTCTCTCTCTCTCTCTGTCTCTCTCTCTGTCTGTGTCTGTCTCTCTCTCTCCTGTAGCTGCCTTTCAAGTCTTACTTTTATCTTTTTACAGCTTTCTCCACAGCGCATCTTTCAGTTTCTCTTTCATCGCTTCTTTTTTTTATTTTTTATTTTCTACTCTCCTTAAGGTGTTTTTAATCCCCACCCTGCCCTGTCTCCCCGCAGATGCGTCAGGTCAGACGTCTTTCAAATCCCTGTATTCCGAGGTACATGGGCAGCAGTGCATGCCCACGATACTAATTGCTGCCTCTTACCATTTAACCCACCTCACATCCACATAACTTCCATCCACTAAACTCATCAGCCCCACAGTGTACATTGTGCACATAGCCATACTGCGCTGTATTGTTGTATTTGCATGCTACGTGTTGAGACGGTGACAGAGCATGCCTCATCTTGGGAAGATACTGAGGGATACGCTCAGTCTGCTTTGTTTTACACTCATAACCTTAACAACTGCCTTTTGCAGTTTGGCCCCAGCGTGCCTTGTACCGGTAATATGGGGTGTGTGGAACAATTCATTGTTTCATTCTGTTATGTCTGTATCACCTGCAGTGTTGTAGCCCAGGCTTGTAAGGACAGGAGAGAGTAATCTGGTCCGCGTTCTGGCCGATCACGCGTTTTACAGTTGCTGACTCACTCAATGGCTGTTTTGCTGATGACTATTATAAACATGTGCTCATTAAGTGTTAGTGTCTCATCGCCTACTACATTTTCTTTGCAGGAGACCCCAACCTCATACTCCGAGCTCAACTCTTCTTTTCGCTCCTTCGGTCTCCCTCACTCGACCGCCCGAGCTCAGCACTCTGACCCCGGGCCTCTTTATCGGAACAGGGATGAATTTCGCACAGTTACCAAGAACCAGCCAGGACACACCACGATCCCGTCTGTCTCTGCAGGAAACCAGGCTAGCAAAATGACTCATTCTGTGCCCAACAACATGTCCTTTACTCTATTGGAACCAGGGATTGTTGACCTAGATGATGCCAGCTTGCCGGTCACTGATGTCTGAGGCCGATAGAAGGATGTGTGGAATGAATCTGACAAACCTACAGCTTTACCGGTTCATTTTCATGTCTTACAATGCACAACCGCCTCCTTCTGACCTACCATTTACTTTCCCATCCATGGTAAGGAATTGTTTGATTTTATTCCATCAGGTCTGCGGGACCAATGCAGTAAGATGTTGAAACACATTCCCAAAACAAGTCGAGAACTTTCTTCTGCTGCCAAAGTGAGCGAGGATTGACTTTTGCCCTTCTCTGGAACTCTGTGACACTGGTCACATAATAAGAGCATGCCACACTTGGCATGGAGTGCCTTTTTTGCCCTTATAGTGGTTGTGCTACAGCTGGCACAGACACCTTCGTGACACGTACGATTTGGTGTTTTATCGGATTTTAACAATCTGCTAATACAGTATTTTCATGTCTAAACCTTTGTTGCAATGCAATAAATGCCTGTCTACAAGCAGAGAAAGCTGGACCACTGTGAGTTAACTTGATCTTGAGCTCCTGCCACCATTCCTTGTCCCCGTCATATATTGCACACTTAATTTCAGTGCCACTTTTGGGGGAAATGCTCTTGGAATAGCATTGGAATGAGTTTGACCCTTTTAGTACCTGTTTTAGAGATTTCGGTTTATGAACGTTAATCTCGCTGTGTCTGTAGTCCAGGTATAAACGCTTGTTCCGTGAATTTCTTGGAGACCGTTTTGTTCCTGCACTGTTGTGTCTCCACGTCTCAAGTGCCTGCTGATTCCTTGTGTTGCATCTCATGTGGTGTCTGACTGTTTTGTGAACTGCTGTAGCCATGTGCTTCCATCTGTGACTCTTCAGATATGACAAATCCCAAAGTTCCTTATTGTATTTTATTTTTCTTTTTTTATGAGGGTGGTGGGTTCTAATTTATATTAAAAAATAAAATTTTCCTAAATCGCGTGCTTGAAGTGCACCATTTGACGATCACTTGAAATAAATCCGTTTTCATTTATGTAGCGTCTCTTTGTAAACCAAAGTGATGAGAAATACAATGTGTTTGTTTACATGTTGCAGTCAGATGGTGTTTGTTTTTTGCTGCAATGGTCACAAAACGCTACAGTTGTGTGACATAGCAGCATTACTGCCATAGTACCATGGCACAAACGGATACGACCGCAATGTGTGAACACATCCATACAGTTTAGCAAGAGTAGGGCACAAATGATCAAACTTCTTGGTAAGATTGCCTTTTCACTGCAGTGAATCCAGACCTGTAAACAATGGGGTAACGACCGGTATACTGCCCCAACTTGGGGCTGTTTCTTGCTGTATGATATAATTATTTTTTTTACTTGTTCCGAAGTATGAGTATTACATGATTTGTTAAAATGTGTGTGTGCACTCATGATGCATTTTGTCTAAAACAAATCTTTACTTTTTTTTTTCTCCGTAATTTCTTAAATGGGTATTCTGGATATAGCAAATAAAGGTTATTCTTTGTATAATAATAAAAAAAATTGTACCATTTTCCATTATACCTTCTGCATAAATTTCTTATGGCTTTCAAGATCTCTGCTTGCTGTTCAATAGGAGTCTTTATAATTTTTTTCCAGTTGATAAAAAATCAGTCCGGTTAGGTGATGGACGCACAGCTCGCTACAGTATGGTCAGATGGATGACTGATTTGAAAAACAAAACAAACGTTGACCTAAGAAATAAAAAATACTTTGAACAATGTTGAAAGTTTTCACACTTTAATATCTACTTGGCAATACAAATGAATAGGATCCATTTATTGATCTGTCAGTGCACCATATTGCACATAATCCTATATAAGGCAATAGAAAAAATACCAGTAAAGCCTTAGGGTATGTTCACATGGCAGCGTCCGTTACGGCTGAAATTACGGTGCTGGTTTCAGGAGAAAACAGTACCGTAAAATCAGCCGTAATGGCAAGTGCAGGCGTCTTTCGCTGCGTCCATTACGGACGTAATTGGAGCTGTTTTTCCATGGAGTCAATGGAAAACGGCTCCATTTACGTCTGAAGAAGTGACATGCACTTCTTTGTCGCGGGCGTCTTTTTGTACGTGCCGCCTTTTGACAGCGTCGCGTAAAAAAAATGACCGTCGGCACAGAACATCGTAAGACCCATTCTAATGAATGGGCAGATGTTTGCCGACGCTTTTGAGCCGCATTTTCGGACGCAATTCAATGCTAAAACGCCTGAAATACGTCCGTAAAAAGTGTGTGTGAACCCAGCCTTAGGGTATGTTCACACAGAAATACGCCTGAAAAAACTGCGCGGAAATGCCTTGAAATACGCCTGGAAAAACACTGACAAAACACTTACAAACTGCTTCCCCTTGAATGCAATAGGAAATACACTGCTGTTCGCATGAGGTAGATTTTTACGCTGCTGAATTTAAAAAACACCACATTAAAAGAAGCCTCGTAAAAAGAAGTAGCGGGTCACTTCAGGTGTTTTTGGAGCTGATTTTCCATTGCCACTATGAAATTCGGCTCAAAAGACGCTTCAAATGGAAAAAAAAGCTTCATTTTCAGCTTAAAGAAAATGCCTTGAAATCAGAGGCGGTTTTCCATTGAAAACCGCAACGTAATTTTCGGCCTCTTCTTCTTTTTGAGAGTGTGAACGTACCCTTATTCAAACGAGCATCTGTTAAATGGCAGTTTTACACGTCCAATTTGCACCCGTGCGGGAACCAGTTGTCACGGACCCTGATAGAATCGAGTCTATTGAGAGATCCATGAAAACGGCCAAAAATAGGACATGTCGTATTTTTTCACAGGCCAACAACTGCTGTGTGACCGGCCAATTAGAATAAAACACATTTATTGCAGCTGCATGTATTTCTACCTTCTGGGGCCCATGAATATGTCGTTTTGCTGACTGTAGAGATCACGCACCTATATTATCTTAACTCCTGTCCCCCTCTATCCCTACCCTTTCTTTGCCATATTTTCTTGTCTGTTCAATTGACAAGTATAAATTAAAACACTACATGTATTTTTGGATGTCATTCCACTCAGAATTTGTTCAATATGTGAAACTTATTCTATACTGTAATATGTTGAAATTTCAATAATGTATTGATAAAGAAAACAAAAAACGCATGCAGCTGTGACGGCCATTGAAAAAAAAAAAAAAAATAGCAGCGAAAACATTCATAAATTGACCTGCGGTGCAGAATTTTAATAACACAATGTCAATTTATGCCACATTTTCGTTGCTTATGTTGTGAGTTTTCCGCATTGAATTCAATGGGGATGCAAAACCCGCAACAGAAAGCCAAGTGTTGCAACTTTTGCAGCGGAATTGCAGGGATTCCGCTGCAAAAAAATCACACAGAGAAAAAAAATTCAAATTCATACTTACCCAGAACTCCCTGCTTCTTCCTCCAGTCCAGCCTCCTGGGATGATGTGACCACTGCAGCCAATCACAGGCTGCAGAGGTCACGTGGGTTGTAGCGTCATCCAGGGAGGCCGGACCAGATGGCAAAGGAGGGACATGACACCATGACAATGGCCTAGGTACGTCTGAGCATGAATTTTAAAGTTATTTTTTTAAATAGCCACGTTGCCTGCCGCAGCGGAAATTCTGGCCGAAAAACCACAGCACAATGTGGTGCAGTTTTTGAGACTATGTCCTGCGGGTTCCAGGTCTGATACGCTGCGTGGTTTTTACGCAGCTTATCCAACCCGTGGGAACCCGGCCTAAAGGGTTTAATACAATAAGTAGTATTACATTCACCTGTTAATGCACCTTGCTGAAAATGTACATGACCAGTGGGAGGGAAGTTCCTGCACTCACTGATCTCGCCAATCGCAACCATTTAACCCTAAACATGCTGCTATAAATAGTATTCTCAATATTAAATTGAGGGGGCTCCGCTAACTCAAACATATTTTGTAACCTCCAAGCCATACAATAAAAATTAACATGAGATTTCACCATTTTTTTTTAAATTGCACTATTCACAGAACCTTATTTTCTCTTCAGAATAAATATTAAACACATCTCTAATACTACGGGATTGACATAAATAGACTAGCGCTGTCGCTGCTATCTCTATCAGTTATATAGAGTTGAATAAAGCAGGAGCCCACATGTCCGACCACTGCTCTAGTTAAATACAGGATCCCCCGTTCCGGTGATGAGTGCCCCCCCAGCAATCAGACACTTATCACCTATAGGTGGTAAGTGGCGTTCATGGGAAAACCCCTTTAAGCTCAAAATTGATTGGTTCCTCAAGCTCCTGATATATGGGCCAAGTATATGCACCCTAGGAGGCATAAAGAGAAAAAAAATACTCCTTAGGCCTCATGCACATGGCTGTGCCTGCGATTGCAGGCACGGCTGGCTGCCGACACCCGCAGGCTGTATTTTCATGCTGTGCTCCCATACAATCAGAGAAGCAGGACATGCGCCATATTTCCCGGCACGGACACCTATCCGTAGCGCTACGGAAAGGTGTCTGTGGTCAATAGAACCGGCTGGGTCCGTATTGCGGTCCGCAATTAGAGTTTTTTTTTTACGGTCGTGTGCATGGCGTCTTAGACGGGTATAAGTGAAGGAAACCTGTCAGCAGTTTTGAGGTCTGAAAACTGCTGACCGTGTGATATAGTGGAGGGAAGAGCATTTTAAATTGACCTTTT
This sequence comes from Rhinoderma darwinii, assembly GCF_050947455.1. Classification (NCBI taxonomy): domain Eukaryota; kingdom Metazoa; phylum Chordata; class Amphibia; order Anura; family Rhinodermatidae; genus Rhinoderma; species Rhinoderma darwinii. Next base: position 37,313,945 of record NC_134697.1, on the reverse strand, counting down.
TTTTTTCTTTCATGGCAAAAAAATTGTTTCATTCATCCATCGCGCTGATCGCAAGTGCCACTGAGGCAAGTTCTGCCAAGAGTGACCGCTCTACCGGTCTCCTGATTGGCTGCTAGAGCCGTCACTCAGAACAGGGAGTGGCATTCGCAACCGCCATGCCAGGGAAATTCAACACCGGTTCCTCTGTTATGCAACTTGCATGACCAAGAAAAAAAATAAGATACATTTAAAATGTCCTCCCCACTCCACAATATCGCTCTGTCAGCAGTTTTGAGGCCTCAAAACTGCTGACCGGTTACCTTTTAATTTCAGTGTTTATGGCTCATTCACACTTGCATGTTACGAATATATTCAGGTTTTGTATTTTTGCGCAGTGTTTTTTTTCTCTTCCACGTGCAGCATGTTCCAATGCTATTAGTTCCTGCTTAGCCCACGGAAGTCAATGGGTTGAATTTAAAACTGCCAGATCCGTGCCTGCGTAATTCGCATGCAAAAAGATTTGTTAGCTCTGTAACAAACAAACAAACAAAAAAACAAGCTATACAGGTATTAATCTATGGAGACTTCTGACAATTATTCCTAGTCACTATAAGTCACACACCCTTCTGTAATGTATCTGCAGACAATGCAGGAACGAAGTGTGTATAACCAATATGGCCGTCACTAACTATACATACACCATTTTTCTTTTAGGCCCTGTTCTGCCTTAATTCCTTCAGGAATTTTGAGGCGGATTTTGATCTGCCTGCACGCTGTTTTCCGCCGCGGCCATAAAAACACTGCGTAAACTGCTTTCTCTGCCTTCCATTGATGTTAATGGGAGGTCAGAGATGTAACTGCCCGAAGATAGGGCATGTTGCTTATTTTTCCTGCGAGCGTTTACCGCTCGTGGGAAACAAAAACCGCCTCCACCTCCCATAGAAATCAATGGGAGGTTCTTTTGGCGTAGTTGCCACGTCAAAAAACGCTGAACTCCCCTTTACAATCCTGGATTGGGAGGGCATGTCTGTATTTTTCGGACTATAATACGCAGTTTTTAGCCACAATAAATTTGCTAAAAAGTCCCTGCAGCTTATAGCAATTTTGGTGTTCCTGGCCGTTTAAAGGGGTTGTGCCATAAAACACATCTATCCTCAGGATAGGGGATACATGTGTGGTCGCTGGGGGTCCGATAAGGAGAACACGGTCCGAAGTTACCAAGATTGCTACATGAGAAGCTTTGACTTCTGCGTTCTGTGCCCGTCAGCTCCATAGTGATTAATGGTATCTTTGCGCATGCGTGAGCGGCTCTCCATTGATTTCTATGGAGCTGCCGGATACAGAAGTCGGAAGTCCAAGCTTCTCATGTGGCGCTCTGGGTGACTTTTGGTCCCCCGTTCTCATCGCTAGCGATCCCACATGTAGCCCCTATCCTGTGGATAGGGGATACATGTATTTTATGGGAAACTCCGTTAACTAGTTAAATGCAGCGGTCAATAGTAACCGCTGCATTTATAGGGGTTTTTCCATGAAGGACATTTATGACATCTCCACAGGACATGTCAGATAGAGGCGGGTCCCCCTAAACCCCGTTCTAGCTTTCTGTGCTCTCCTGGCCACTTGATTACATGTGGAGTTACTGAAACAGCGTATCTGTGAGGGTCTGGAAGTTTTCCAGAAAGAAGTCAATAAAATGTAATCACTGTAAAAATGAAAAGTTCTACAATTTTCTAATATAGTTTTAATTCCTTGCCATTTTTAAGTTATGATTGTTGTTAGTGAATGAAAACATCATTGTTTACATTCAGAGGTTGCATACATAGCTAGTCCTACTCTCGGTGAGAAGTGGATAAAGTGTGGACTCTAGAGCAGGGTTACACCTTTTCTGGTTCCGAGGGCCATATTGTCCAATTATCCACTCCTGAGGGCAGCAATAAAACTTAAACATGAGAATTTTTTTGTATATAAATGGCTTATATGCAATAAATGTCAGAAGTGGAATTCCCACCTATCAATCAGGAGAATAGAGGTCTCCTGCACTTCAGGGAAGAGACGAGGGATGGGTGTTACGGAAACAGATGAACAGTTTACAATTCCTATAAACTACAAAAGAGCTGTATGCATGCACAGCCCCCTCCTCTCTGGAGGGCTAAACTAATCTGATATTACAGGGGTTTCAATGACCGGACAACTGATGACCTATCCACGGGATAGATCATCAGTGAATGATCGGTGCGGGTCTGACACCCAGGACCCCGCACCGATCAGCCATTCCGTGCGCCAGATATTTTGAAGGGTATGCAGTAGTTGGAGCTGGAAGCAGTTAGCTCCGGTCACGGAATAGTGGCCAAGCTGCAGTACTGCAGCTCTGCTCCTATTCAAGTGATTCTGCAGAACGGCCGCTATGCAGTGGTCAGAGCCATCTGCTTCCAGCTCGAACTACCCCATACACTTCAAAACATCCGTCAGCCGGAGCAGCTGATTGGTCTGGGTGTCGAACCTGCACCGATCATATACTGATGACCTATCCTGTATGTAGGTCATCAGTTGTCCGGTCGTGAAAAACCCCATTTAATGACATATTCCATCTGAGACATGTATGGCCTTTTGATACCATTTTTAAGAAAAAATCTATGGTCCTAATCTTCACAAGGCACTATACTGTAACAGCATAGCTCCCAACCGTCCCGGATCCAGCGGGACAGTCCCGGTTTTTAACCGCTGTCCCGCTATGCCCCGTTGAGTCACAAACTCCATCTCCCTGTGGCCAGCCATGCCCCCTCCGCTCCGTAAGGTCAATGTAAACAGGGCTGCATCTACCATGAGGCGAGTTAAGGCTCAGGGCCGGACTGAGACTAAAAAATAGCCCTGGCACACAAACCCCAGCAGCCCACATATAATACACTTCCCTTACCAAATATTGTGGATAAATAGTGACACTTTGCAGATAGGTTTGCTTTGCCAAGCCCATTACATCTCCCTTAAATATGTAAACCTCCAAACAAAACTACTACCAAGCAATATCTGCTCCAAAATCCAGATGGCGCTCCTTCCCTACTGAGCCCTACAGCGTGCCCAAACAACGGTTTACTTCCACAATTGTCATTCCCATACCAGGGAGAACCTGCTTAACAGTTTATGAGGTATTTATCTTCAGTGGTACAAGCTGGGCACAACATATTGTGAACTAAAACGGCATATCAGCGGAAAATTGCACTTTGCACCATCCACTGCGCATTAATTTATAATACAAGAAGACGTGGGGTCAAAATGTCCACTACACCCTTAAAATGCCTTCAAGGTGTATAGTTTCCAAAATAGGGGTCACTACTTGGGGTTTTGTTTCCATATTTGACCTCCGAGCCGCTACAATTGTGGACGAATGCTGCGAAAATCATTAGAATAGGCCTCAAATGCGCATGATGCTCTTTTACTCCGAAGCCCTGTCATATGTCCAGGCAAATGATAAATGCCTTAAGGGATGTAGTTTCCAAAATGGGTCACTTCTCAAGGCTCTGTAAATGTGACATGGCGTTCGAAAAACAGTCCAGCAAAATCTGCGCTGCAAAAGCCAGATGGCACTCCTTCCAATTTGAGTCCTGCCATGTGCCCAAACAGCAGTTTTGGACCACATATGGTGTATTCCATACTCAGAAAAAATTGAGTAACAAATTGTGCAGAGCTAAAACTACATATTTTTGGAAAATATGACATATTTATTTTTCACTGCCTAATTCTAGAAAAATCTATGAAACACCTGTGAGGATTTTGACCGCACAACACCCGTAGATGAATGCCCTGAGGGATTGAGTTTCCAAAATGGAGTCATGTGTATTCAGAATCCTGACACCTCTGAATCTTTTCTGTGAGATTTCCAGCAAGGGAAACGAAATCTCGTTTACCTCGTAATCTCGCGAGATTACGCGTGGCTTGCTGGAATCTCACAGAAAAGATTCCGAAGTGTCAGGATTATGAATACTCATGACATCCAGGCTGGAGGTCATGTGTATTCATTATCAGGACACTTTATTAACGTTAATGTCTGTGTATGTGGCTGCACATCGTTCTAGTAAGAACGTGATGCTGCTGTGTAAATGAATGGAGAGGAGTGCATGATGCTGACTGGTCACTGATTCGTCAGCATCATACACTTCTATTCACAATGCCCAGTTAGTAAAACAAGTAAACACGCCCAGTTAAAAACACAATACACGCCCAGTTGGACATACGAAAAAAACACGCCCTGTTGTCCATTTCAAAGCTCATTTGCGTATATATAAAAAAGCTCATAACTTGGCCAAAAATGAACGTTTTAAAAAAAAACAAAAAAACGTTACTTTTATCTACATTGCAGCGCCGATCACATGCAATAGGAGATAGGGATTTGAGAATCTGGTGACAGAGCCTCTTTAATGTTAGACATGAAGGGGCTGACACTAACCCCCATTATTACCCCGGTACCCACCATAACCAGAGGTGCCAAGAAGAGCCGGGTACGATCCAGTACCTGACCATCTATAGTGATGGTGGGGCACTGGCGCGGCCGCAGGCTTGCATTATTAGGCTGGGAAAGCCAAAACACAGTGGCCCTTCCCACTCTGGTAATGCTAGGCTGCTGCTGCTGTGTTGTATCTGGCTGGTTATAAAAATGGGGGAATCACACATCATTCTTTCTAATTATTTATAAAAAATAAATTAAAAAAATGACGTGGGGTCCCCCTTCCATTTTTCTTAACCAGCCAGATACAACACGGCAGCAGCAGCCTAGCATTACCAGAGTGGGAAGGGCCACTGTTTGGCCTTTCCCAGCCTAATAATACCAACCTACAGCCGCCCCAGTGCCCAACCAGCACTTCAGATCGTCGGATACTGGATCATACCCGGCTCTTCCCGGCACCCCTGGTGGCGGTGGGTACCAGGGTAATAATGGGGGTTAGTGTCAGCCTCTGCACTGGCTAACACTAAGCCCCGCCTTAGTAATGGATTCTGTGAATCAGCCAGCAGCTATTAATAAGGCAGCAGTAATAAAGTTTAAAAAAATACAAAGACATAGAAAAAATTGGTTTATTGAAATAAAATACACACACACAACCCTCATTAACTATTTTATTGATAATAAAAAAAAAAGCTGTCATCGAATCCGACGTAGTCCAACGACCAAACCTGTAAAAAAGCACAAACACAAAAAAAAACATTAGTAAGGGCTTGTTGACATCACCGCTGCCCTTCCGTTGAGGCGTTCCGTCGGAGGTTTCCGTCGGGTTACCCCTCAACGCAAAGGCAATCTGAAACCTCAGCTTCCGTTTCCCTCACCATTGATCTCAATTGTGACGGAAACATTGCTAATGGTTTCCGTTTGTCACCGTTGTGACAGGGTTCCGTTGTATTGACGGAATCAATAGCGCAGTTGACTGCGCTGTTGGTTGCGTCAAGAACAACGGAGATCAATGGTGAGGAAAACGGAAGCTGATGTTTCAGTTTGCCTTTCCGTTGAGGGGTTACCTGACGGAAACCTCAGACGGAACCGCTCAACGGAAGGGCAGCGGTGATGTGAACTCAGCCTAACACATATGGTAGGCTTAAATACAGGGCCTATGTGCATGTGTAATACGGTTTGTTGGACCCTGTATCTAAGCCTACCACATGGTAGGCTTAAAGGGGTTGTGCAGTCCCTAAACATTGAAGGCCTATCCTCAGGATAGGCCATCAACAGCTAATGGGTCGGGGTCCGACTCCCGGGACCCCCAGCAAATCAGCTCTTTTGAAGGGAGTGCAGCACTCGTACGAGCGCTGCTTCCCCTTCATTTCCCTTACTTGCTCACACTGAATCGCAGACACGTCCATGTCGGCGATTCACAGTGTGAGAAAATGACCGGAATGAAGGGGAATTAGTTCTCGTACGAGCGCTGCACCCCTTCAAAACAGCTGATTGGTGGGGGTCCCGGGAGTCGGACCCCGACCTTTCAGCTTCAGCAGACAGTGGTATTAAACTTACTCTCCTCTTCCGCCGCAGCGGAGGTCCTGACTCCATCCAGGGTCAGGATGTTGTGCACAGCGCATAGTGCTGTGACTTTAGGACCTCCGCCGCGCTCCGGAAAAAGGAAGGGAAGTACTGTCAGTTACTATAGTAACGGGGGCACGTGTAGTTTATTACATAGGCCCCAGGTACTATAGTAACTTTTCATTGATATGGTGCGGGGGGGGGGCGGCACTGGCCCCCTTGGCTTCGGGGCCGATCGAAAATGCGACCGCTGCGACTCCTATAGCTACGCCACTGTCTGTGAGCTAAACATCCTGGACTTCAGACAGATACATTGCAGCAAAGAGTTGTGCTGCTGCTGCAGATGTTTTTGCCGCACACAATATAAAATGGGAAAACGCCTATACGATGCACTCATGCCGATGCTGTATTTTTTGTCTTCATCCCATAATGATCCGACAATATTTTCACATTAACTGCACACAGTAGAAGGCAATATTTAGCAGTTTTGTAATATTTGCAGTTTATTTAGGAGGACATCTGCCTCTCAGTTTGCTGTGAATATTCTTGTCATTTTTCATGGTATTTGGTCTCCTGAAAAATGGAGATGTCGGCACTTCTATAAAACCAAACACAACTGAAATGGTTAGCTTGTTTGTAATGCAGATTCCGGTCTCCACAGCACCAATCAAAGCAATCCACAACCTTTTACTGGACATAAGTCAGTCATTTGTATACTGTGTTTGCATCCCATAAATATATTTTTACGTTTCATATAAAAACTCATGAAGTTACAAAAGAAGCTTAAACGCATTGTCCTACCATTAAATATATTACTTATTGTATAGATCATAAAAAAAATTAACAATGTTTGTTATTTACATGCGGTTAAAAAAAATACCGGTTGAAGAGTTGACATTTAGTGACATAGTATGTTATCTCGTGTGAAACACATCTCAGCATAGGTTGAGAAAACTTAGGGAAGGACACATCTGTAGTATGGCACCACCTGGTGTTCAAACTGTATAGCAATGTGTATCTCCACCTAGTGAATGGAGTACTGGAGGACGCGCATGCTCAGTCACTCTCCCCACAGCCAGATCTCTGCATAGAGCTCCACTGCTCACTGCAGAGCAGACAATTGAAATAGCTTTCTGCCCTGCTTGTCAGGGAAGGTGCAGAGCCTCTACAGCAGAATGGCAGTATATCTGAGAAGACTCCTTTTGCAGGGCAAGTGAAGTAAGAAGGGACTATATCGGCAGCTTCCAGAGGGGAAAGTAGATTGCATCTGCTCAGAGCAGCTCCCCAAAAAAACACAGATTAACAGCAGCATCAAGGGGGAGACACAGGGAAGCAAAAACAGATGACATTTTTTATTTTATTTATATATATATATATATATATATATATATATATATATATATATACTATAAACAATGCAAATAACATTGAAATTGCTATTAACAGCATGTCATGAATTTTGGTATAAAAATTATTAATGGGATAACCCCCTTTAAGTCCACACTTTGCTCTTAGAGATTTGTTGCAGAATTTTCTACAACCGTCTCATTCATCTGAATGGAACCTGCAGAAATCCATACACCTGCTGTAGAAACAACCCCATTCAGATGTATTTAACAGATTTTCAGTTGCAGAAACTTCTGCAACAAATTTGCTGCGTGTAAACACACTCTAGGGGATAAAAAGCCTGTGTAGTACTCACTGTTTTTACCCGCTTTTTCTACTAAGAAATAAAGACTAAAAGAAAACATCATTGGGTGAGTGCCACTCTATTTTTTATCTCCAAGTAGAGGGAAAGAGAAAGTACCTGCTCTTATTTTATCTCTTAGGCCGGGTTCCCACGTAGCGTAAACGTGGCAGAATTTCTGCAACGGAATTCTGTGCGGAAATTTCACAGCATCTACAGTAGCAGCAAAGTGGATGAGATTCAGAAAATCTCATGCCCGAGCTAAATTGACCTGCGGTGTGGCGGTGTGGAATTTAATTCCGCAGCATGTAAATTTATGGTGCGTTTTTGTTGATTTTCCATTGGGGGTTTTGAAAAACCTGCAACAGAAAGCCCAGTGTTGCAACTTTTGCGGCGTTTTCGCAGCGATTACTTATACTTATGCCCGCCTCCTTCCTGCAGTCCAGCCTCCTGGGATGACGTTGCATCCCATGTGACCAGCGCCGGAGCCCATGAATGGCTCCAGCGCTGGTCACATGGGATGATTCGTCATCCCAGGAGGCCGGCCTGGAGGACGTTACATCCCATGTAACCGCCGCTGCAGTCAATCACAGGCTGCTGTGGTCACATGTGCTGCAGCGTCTTCCAGGGAGGCCAGACCGGACTGCGATAGAGGTACGCGTCGCCATAACAATGACCTACATAAGTATAAGCTGCTTTTACCGCTACTTTTCATAGTGGATATATATGGTTTTTACGCAGCGTATCCGTCCCGTGGGAACCCGGCCTTAGGGTATATTCACACACGGTGAAAATTTCTGCAATTGAAAATCTGTTCCATTGATCTGAATCGGGTTGTCTTTGCAGCATGTGATGGATTTCTGCAAGTCCAATACAGGGGAATGGGACAGTCGCAGAAATTTCTGCAACAAATCTACCGCATGTGCATTCACCCTAATGTAAAAGAAGGCACATGATTTACATGTAAACAGCAGTTTTATCCACAATGCGCGGGCAGTAACCAGCGATTTGACAACTCTACCGAACAGCGTGCCATCAATTCTGCTCCATGGGGCTTTACCATCACACAAACAATGCAGCTAAAAAATAAAAAATAAATGCATGCCACAGGTTTTATTTGGACTGGCATATTATGGTTCTATGTGAGAACTGTATATTTGGTACCAAAAATGGGACTAGATGCAGCTATTGCCAATGTTCCCTTAGCATGTGAGTGCAGCTGCTAGTGACCTGGATACCATTCCCTGTAGCTGGTCAAGCCGAAAAACCAGTTGTGAGAAAATTGATACGCTACATGTAGAACAAATCAAAGTAACATCTTATGGTAGTAAGTGATACACCTTACCATTTTTACTACAATCTTTTTTTACGTTCTTCCACCCAGAGGTTGATCTTATGCGGATGCTAAAGGGTGAATTCACGCACTGTGAAATTGCTGCAGACTTTCACTTGGAAGGGTCTTGAGATCTACTTGGTACCATGGAGGGAATGATGTGTAAGTTATCAGTGGCGGTGCTAGGTGGTTACAAGACACTATCCCTGTATGGATATTACTTTTTAAGTTAAATTCAGCACTGCAGAACATAGAGGAGAATTTATTACTGTACAGTCAGGCAGAATACACAGTTACAGCCGGTGACTTACAGGTTACACTTTCTCTAATTATAGTCATTCTCTTTCCTCATCTTCTCCATTTGGCCCAAACCACTAGGATGACTTCTTCCAGCCTACACTTGCCTCTCCAGACATTAAACGAAATTAGAGTTCCCCCATAGTCCTACCTCCCAAGTTCTAATGAATGGAAAGAGGGTGACACCAGTCAAGTTTTTTCCTTTTGTACCACTCATCTAACCATGCCGAATCTCCAACCAAGCACACCCAATCACACCCATCAGATCCGCACCAAAACCACTATACAAAGCACCACCCAACTCAGAACTACAGGAGGGAGCAGAATGCAGTAGCAGGTAGCCTGAAATACGTGCTGCGCAGTGTGACATGCTCAAGCTGGCAGGTCAGAAATAGGGCGAGAGGAGGACTGGCGATGCGGTGGGGCACAGAGCCAATGGTTCTTGAGCTTTGCCGCAGTTTTCAACTTCAACTTTATCCACGTCCTATGTACACAGATGGAGAAAAATCCCAAAACCACAACGGGGAGAGACCCTTGCCGTTTTCATCAGTGCCATAGACTTTGAATGGGGTGGCAGGGCACGCGCTCGACCGCCCCTCCATTCAAACTGCTCAAAGCCATTGTCTTGTGGCTGGGTGAAACAGAAGAGCAGGGTTCCCATTATGGTGATTAGTGGGGGTCTCAGTGGTCAGACCTCAACTTATATAGCATTTATCACATATCCACTGTAAGGAAGGAATGTGGCGAAGTCATGAGCTGCCGCTTCCCCCTCCCTCCAGGCCCTTCTTGGCAGTTTTCTCACTATACACAGTAATAGGAGGAAATCTTTTAATCAGTGGAGGACAGGCGGAGGGAGCTTCATCTCACGAATGCACCGTACTCGTGCTGCAACGTTTAAAATGTAAGTTCTCCATTATCACATAACATTCTTACATTAGTGACAGACTGTTTTTAAAACAGCGTCTGTCACTATTACGCTGACAGGTAGTATTCTTGAAAGTTGCGCTTGGCCCACATGTAAGGGGATTTCACTAGTCCTTTAAAAAAAATTGTAAGGTGCTCCCATTGCTTTAATCTCCCTCCCCTTCTATACCCACATACTGGTTTTGTCTATCTGTTGTATTTCCTGCCCTTCTGTTCCATCATGTTGTCTTTTATTGTGTCCCTATGGTTGTGCCCCGACTCCTGTTGGCGCCGTTGGGGATGAGCAGTGGCTCGGATAGGGAGGCAGAGCAGTCATGGTAACGTCACTCCGCAAGCTCCGAACTTCATGTCTTCGAAGCCCCGTCACGGAGGGGCAAAAGGAAACTCCCCACGATGCGTAGAGGAGGGGAGAACTGCGGACCAATGCTTGTGGCCTACAAATCACCAGGACTTCGTACAGAATGGCAGTGTCCTGGCGCAGGCAGTATGATGAGGTCATTCACTGGGCCATAAAAGTCCAAAAGAGGCCTCAGGTGCTTCGCTCATCATGAGGTTGGCTGGGTTGAGAGTGTATAAGTGGTTTAAGTGGTATAAGAGGGTACAAAGGTAGGAATATTTATTAGAGGTTGCACAAACAATTTTTTTAGGGGGCGCACAAGGGGCATTATTACTTTCTAGGACACACACAGTGGGCATTATTATTTTCTATGGGGCACACAGGGGGCATCTTTCTAACCCAAGCCTCATTGAGAAGTGAGTGTTACCATTTCCCTTGTCAAGAGGATGAGTCCCTACACAGTCTGATAAGGTCAGTGATAATTGGACAGTGTGTAGGTACCCAGCCTTTGACAAGGGGAATGCTAACACACAAACTTACAATGTATAGTTATGCCTTTATAGTGCTGGCCCCACCACCAAAACACTAGTCACACTCCCCCTCCTCTCGGTAGGGCGGCGCTGCTCACAATAGGCCCTTCATAATTTTCAGCTCTAGACCCATGTTCCCCTTAATCTGACACGAACTGAAAAGTCGCGACTGCATGAAGGTTGTCCAAGGTGATACATATACAATACAATATATTTCAAAACTGTCGTTCTCTATTATGACAGTGGATTGCCGGTGCTTGGAAACATATCTGTATATATGTTTTTATGTCCTTGTAGATCCGTAATGTTATAAATCTGAGCTGTTTTCTTTTTTAATTTGTACATGATTTTTGAGAGACAAGAAAAGTTTTGTCTCAAAGCCAAGAAATCCCGAGCCAAGTTCCCTGTTGTAATGTTTTACTTAATTTTGCTACAAAAATATATTTCTTGTCAAAGATCCTGATGTGACCTACAGATTTCTATAACCCACTCTTCAGTGTTTCTCATGGAAAACATCCAAAACTATTTAAAATGTTCTTACTAAAATGTATATAGCAGCTCTCATCATTTTATTACATGCACCAATGTAAACACTGTCACCAATCTAAGCCTTAAATTAAATTAATGTTACAAGCTATGCAACTGTATATATCAGTCATGATCAGTCAAAGGTTTCCTGGCTTTGAGGTTGTATTATTTGGAAAGGGAAACATTTTCATGGACCTGCGAGCCTAAAAAACTTTTCCATTTCTGGTCTGGTCATGACCCTGGTGTGTTGACACAGATCGTCGGCTTTCCCCATTGAAATTAATGTAGAGGTGGCTGCTCTTGTGCGCAGCTCTCTCTCTATAGAAGTCTATGGTGGATACAGAAAGATCTGAGCACTGCCTATTCGATTCCCTAACATACAAGTGCAATTTTACCGAAATTCAACATTTCAGTTTAATCCAAGTACACATATAACATTCACGTTAAATATAACAAATGTGAAGGAAACTTTTATAAATGTCAATCTTGCAACTGGAATCCCCACCAATGAAGGTGTCCTTGCCCTAAGTTTTACAGATAGATGATGTCTAGACTGTGGCGTGACCTTTTTACCGATATGAAAAGAAAAAAAAGTAATACTGGGTTCTGATCTTGCGGATGTCAGCACTTCGACAAACTGCCCAGTGATAACAAGACTGAGGGGCGCGTGTGTCAACCGCTTCCTTTTACATCTGTTGCTAGGCAACATTCTATACATATTCAGTGGCTGTATACCGTACACAAAATGTAAAAAGTATCAATTATTTATAGGAGTTGGCTAGTGAAAAAAAAAAATATTTTTTTCATATACCCTATTAGTTATGTCACTAAATGAACTAATGATCAGAACCCTCATCTATTAGTTAAGATAAGAGTGGCTACAAAGAGCAGATCTTGCTCTGGATGACTCATCCTGTCCTTGAAGTACAAGAACAGCACACTGATTTCAATGGAATGGTGTAATAATTAATTTCTCCTGTGGCGGCGCTGTAAGAAAATTAAACACTTGTTGCCAGGTTTCCCCAAAGATTACAGCTGATCGCTGGGGGTCTCAGCAGCAGGACACCCTGTGATCATCTTACTGTCAGGAGAATCTTCTAAAAAAAAAAGAGGTATTGTCCAAATTGGTTTGAGTCATGTATTGTCAATAGGCTCTTTTAGACATTTTACTGTTGACTCTACAGTATAATTACCAGAAAAATATATTTACGTTTATTCTTTATACCTAATGCACTGAATTTACTCTAAACTCTACTGAGCAGAATAAATAAAGCCCTTTGGTTATATACGTTTTTTTTTTCTTCTTCTTTTAAACATACAAACGTAATGGCAGCAGAATAAATTATTTGAACAGGCTTCGGATGTCAATATTTGTTTTGGACCACTCTATCTTGTGAGTCACATTTGGATGACGCATCTCTTTCCTATCCTGGGAGGATATTCCTGTTTTCATATTGTCTGGATGCCCTCGCATACAAGGTGCTCACATTTTTTCCATTCTTCCACAAGAATCAGTGCTACAACCCCCTAATTGAATTAAAGTTGGACTGAATTATAGGTAAAGAAGGTATATGCATTGCTAAAATCCATCGATATTGCAGCATACGTGTAAAGATTATTATAAAAATGTCAGAATAGTTACATAGTAAGGGCTCATGCACACAACAGTCATTTTCTTCAGTGTTCTATCCGTTTGTTGTTTTTTTTTGCAGATAGAAATGAATGCTATGCTTTTCTTTGCAGATCCGTGTGTCTGTTCCGCAAACTATAGAACAGGTCCTATTCTTGTCCGTATTTGTGGTCCGTCTCACCCAATGTAGTGTATGCGTCCGCAAAGAAAAAAAAACAGACAGAACACCGAAGCTACTAGGATCTGTGTTTTCCGGTCCACAAAAACGGTCCACAAAAACGGAAACAGTCCTAAGGTTGAGCAAAGGAACAAGTCCGTATAGTTGAACATATTCTACTGCAATCCATTTTTTTTCTCTATTGTGACTGTGATACCTACTTTCCTTCATACGGACAATGCCCACAAAGAATGCCACTTTGTTATTGTTTTAGACTGGGCATGGAGAGATCCTTGGACATTGACTGGTATGCAAAACTAGTTTTTCTTTTGCATCTATTTTCAAAAATATTTACAGCTGCGCATAAGGATATTCCGCTCAGTTTACATCTGCGTCCTGGCTTCCAGATACCTCCACCACTCAACAGATCACATGGACTTATAATGGGTTCCATTAAGTTCCACCGTGGTATCGGTCGTTTTAACCGGAACAACAGAGCTGCATGCAGTACTATCGTTCCGGTCAAATCAAACAGAATCTGCGACGGAGTCTCCTTCACACGTGAACATAGCCTTAACTTGTAGGGGAGACCCATCAACAAAATATAAGACCGTCTACTGATATTAAAATAGGAAAGAAAAAATAGATCAAATACGTTGGGTTTTTCCTGCCCAATCTTCTTTTGTCCATTAAGAAAAGCATCCAGCGCCCCAAATATTTACATATTAAGAACCATGAGAGAGAGAACTTGTATTTAAACTCATCAGAATTTTTCATGCCACAATATATAATCTATACTAGAGTAATATCCAAAACAGGCAGAATTGAAAATCATTATAAGACAGGATCTTCCATAACCAGCATCCCCAGTCTTATGTAAAGTTAAACTTTTTCCGCTGCTGGATGAGTCTGCTTTTCATGAGTGGTAGGACGTTGCCGCATCAGGACAAGCATGCTCGTCCTGCTGATCTCACGGGCATAATGAGTGTGCCCATGTGACGAGAAGCGGGGCTGCGGCCGTAATACAAAGTCGCAGTCCCGCTCTTATGATTGCGATCAGAGGTACTGCTGACCTCCGCCGTTACCTTTTGAATGCTACAATCAACTCTGATCGCAGCATTCAAAAGGGAACGAGTATGCCCTAGCAACCGTCTATGAACAAAGGCTAATGTGCTGGCAAAAAAAAACACCAAAATTATAAATCCCATTATGGGATTAGAAAAATTATTTTTTACTATAAACTTTATTAAATACATGTCCCAAAACATAAAATAATAAACACATATTTGGTATCGTCACGGCCGTAACAACCTGCACAATTAATTTGCAATATCATTTATGGTGGTTGGTGATGATTGGTTCAGCAGAAAAATAAAAATAGATATAAATTAAATGCATTAAATGTATATTACCGAATCTTGACATAAGTATTACAGCGGATGTGCGTACTCGGTTGTATACCATGACTCATCAATCTTCCATATCAGGTAGAATTCAGGAAGCGGGATATAAGATTCTGATGAGGTGGTACAGGATCCCTTCCAGACTTCACAAATTTTACCCTGAGGTGTCCCCTATGTGTTGGAGATGCGGGGAGGGGATAGGTGATCTTTTACATACCTTTTGGGATTGTGGGTGATTAACAACTTTTTGGGATAAGGTTTGGAGTGTAGCTTCTAGGTTCACTGACTACACGTTGCCCAGATCTCCGGGCTTCCTCCTGCTTCATCTGTGTGACATCCCGATCTCCACATACAAGAAGTCCATAGTACGACATCTGATCAACACGGCACGTGCTTGCATTCCGGCTATGTGGAAACAGGTAGAGGCCCCCTCGGCGCGCCTTTGGTTTCAGAAGATCCAAGAAGTGAAACGTATGGAGTAGCTTACGGCTTCCTTGTGGGACACTCATGATAAGTTTATGCGCATTTGGTCAACCTGGGTAAGCTTTGAGACTTCTTCGGAGTACATCGCTCTGCTGTCCTAATAGTGTGTAACTAAATTTACTTATTCTTCCTATGAGACGTCTGCTTATGGGGTGGATGCTGAGGATAAGCCCCCTATATCCTTCTTCCTCTTCCCTCTTCCCTTCCCCCTTCTGGTTCACTCTCTCTCTTCTAATTCTTTATATCCGTATGATTTTCTTTTGTGCTCATATGTAACAAATGTATATCACTGAGTCGTGGAATGTTTTATGTCTCTGCCATGCACTTGTGATAAATAAATAAAAACAGAATTAAAAATAAATAAAAAATAAATGTATATTACCAAAAAAAAACAACAAACACCGACATAAAGCACAACTCGTCCCGCAAAAAAAAAAAGCTTTATACAGCTATGTAGAACAAAAAAAAGAAAAAAGTTATCACCGCCAGGATGCAAAGAAAAGAAATAAAGGAATTGTTTTGGTCTTCAAAGCCAAAATTAGCCCAGTCCTTAAAGGGAACCTGTCACCGGCATTTCACCTATTAAAGCAGAAATACCAGGTGGTAGTGGGTGAAAAATAATTTCTATATAACCTGTAATTGTCTGCTTTGTCAGCTCTGTAGCTTTAGTATTCAGTTTTTTCGTGTTCCCACACCGTATGCTAATGAGCATAAAAGAGTCAAATCTTCACTTGAAGAGAGTCAAATCTTCATTCCTCAAGTCTTTCCGAGTTAATCCCGCCTCCTTACTTTTGATTGTCAGATCCTCGCTTTCCCCCAGCACACAAAATCCCACACTTGTACATTGATGTCCTCTTCTGGTGTGTGCGCACAAAGGGACAACGGATTATTACGATAAAAGGCGCAAAATGTTTGCAGACCGTTATTTACAGTCGGAGGAGGAGTTTAGGAGAGGGGATAACGGTAATGAACTTTTGATAGCAGCGGCCAGTGAGGGATAAGTACAGTTCAATAGGTGAAATGCTGGTGACAGGTTCCCTTTAAGGAATTTTTGAGCTTGCTAGGAAACTCTTGGTTGTGCTTCCTTTTGGTTTGAGGGTGGGTCTCCCACAGTTTCACCATCATACTGATTAAAACCTAAAGCTTCACATTTAATTGACTGTTTTTGGCTTCATTAATGAATACTTGAAAACTATTCTGTAAGAAGTGTGCAAATACTGTAAACGTGTACCCAGAGTGCCCCCAATGATGGTCAGATGGTAGCATGCAATCTCCTCATGACCGTACCACCACCTTTTGCCTTTAGTATACCTTCTCACTTTTGTGTTGATTCATAAGACAAAAAAAATTGGTTTTGCTGCCAGAATTAGGATCTTGGCCAGAACTATGTTTAATTTCGCTTAACTAGTGATTGTCCATCACTGTTCAGGAGAAAATACTCCTGGAGGTGCAGTCTACCAAGTCTATACATAGTTCTAGTCATTTACATTTTTGGTTTATGTTTTCTTTTATTTTTAAGTAGAAAACGTAATCTGAAATTTAGTGTTTCAAAGCTCTTGCCTAGGCAACAAACATAGAACGCCGGTATAGAAGAAAAGTCCAATAAACTGTCCGAAGTTGGAAGTATAAAGTATAAGAGTTTTGGGTCAACAATAGAATCATTTGTAGGTCCTAGGTTTGGGTAGGAGGTGACCTTTACCGACCGGGAAAAGTTTTAAAATCTATTTAATAAACCTTCAGGGTAGCCATTTTTCGGCCACTCCAAAAGGTTTTGAGAGATCTGACTTTGGATTCCCTAAATCACCAGCATCTGAGCATTGAACACCATTCTTTTCTTTTCTATGAGAAGTCAGTATAACTTGCTATCCCCTGCATGGATTTATTATAGGGCCATGTATGACCAGTCTTTTTTTGTCAATATTGGACTTGTAGCCTTCTGCCTTCTACCTCTAAGGGTATGTTAACACAGCTCATTTTCGGATGTTTTTCGGGCCTGAAACGGCAGAAAAACCGGAAGCAGAACGCCTCCAAACATCTGCCCATTGATTTCAATGGGAAAAACGGTGTTCTGTTCCGACGGGGCGTTTTTTTAGATGGGTGTTTTGAAAAACGCCCCCGAAAAAGAACTGCATGTCACTTCTTGAGCCATTTTTCATGGACTCTATAGAAAAACAGCTCCAAAAACGGCCGTACAAAACGCCGCGAAAAACGCTAGTTTGATTAAAAAACGCCTGAAAATCAGAAGCTGTTTTCCCTTGAAAACAGCTCTGTATTTTCAAATGTTTTTTAGTAAGCGTGTGCACATACCCTTATTGTAAACAACCAGTCTAATAGTTTCCTAAATGTCAAACATTAATCCATGTATTCACTGAGTTTATGTAAATACAGGGAAACTTGATGTATTTAAACTCTCTCAGGACTTTGACAGGTTCCACCAATGCATCCTGTAAAGAAATCATTCAGACGTATGTTTTATGCCTTGATCTGTCATATTAGTTCCAATTAAAAATGAATGACCACTTAAGATGATGGAAACGATACTTCAATATTAATGACTTCACCACTAATATGATGGACTGTGTCAGTACGTTTGAGTGCAGTGTTTTGACGACTGAATCTTTCGGACAGCAAACAGAGTTCTCCATTCACTTAAACGTTAAGATGACTTACAGCTCCAAATTGCCCGTATGACCCTGCCCTTTCCTGTGACTATATCCAATTTAGCACTCCGGTCTGGTTAGTGCAAGCTTCAAGCTTCACTGCCATGTACACATTTAAATATTTTCCTATTAGAGAGCACTGGTCTCATATTAGTTCTGCCTTACATAGAGCAAAAAGTACCAGGTTAATGATGGTGGTCTACATAGAACAGAGGGCGCCCCCTAGGCAAAGATTAAAATGGGCCTCATGTAGTGCTATGTTTTGCACCCAAGGACAGAAGGTGATGGTGTTCGTTTTTGACCCTCGGGCAAATCCCTACCCCCTTTTTGCTTTTATTCCTCTATTCTATGATTCTACTTACTGCATTATATGTTTCATTCCTTGTCAATAACTCTGCTCTAAAATACATATAACTGATCCTACATTGTGATAATCGAAAGAGATTTTTGTAATTCTACAAGAAATGGTATTTGAAGGCTGTGCGGAGTTTAGAAACAGAAGAACATTGGAAACATTCCAAGACCTTGAACAGGAGATGATAGACTGACACATCAATGCTGACCCCGAGTTGTCTTGCAATTTGTGATAATACTGAATTCATATTAAACTTGATACATATTAGTACAAAGATATTCAATACAAAAATGAGAGATGTTTCATGTACAGTATCCATTAAAGAGGGTTTTATTTTATTTTTTGTAAATAAAAAAATCATCATGATGAAAAGGTCTGCAATTTAGACTCTGATCACATGCGTGTTGGAGCCTCCGTCGCACAATTCATCAAATTTGACGAGAAAAATAGTCCTGCACGCAAATGACGGATACCTCGACAGAACCCAACAAACCCTATTGTAAGTCAATGGGGGCCCATTGGACACCACTGTTATTCATCGTGGCTTCCGTTATAAACAGAAGCCACAACGCAGATGTGAACAGAGCCTTACGGTGTGTTGAAATTTCACTAGGCCAAGGCACTCAGACTAGAACACAGTTGAACGGAAGACAGGGTTAGTTTTGAGTGAGAGGCCAGTGCAGTAAAAAGGTGGGGACTGGGTGGCATTCTTATATCTGATAAAAATACTGTGGCATGTACTTCTATGCTTCCATGGCTGGGGCTTCTGGGTGGCAGCTAGCTATTATTGTAACCAGGTAACTGTCCCCTTTAATACAGTAGCATTATTTGTTTGTATATTTATATAGCTACCATTTGTCATGAAGTTCTATTAAAGGAATTAAAGTATATGCTCTGTAATATGAACCAACTTTCTTCTTTTAAAAAATAAATAAATCTGTACCCTCTTTGCAGACTCTCAAGAGTGCCAATAAAGGTGGCAGTCAATATAACCCCCTTACATATGAGTCCTCTCGGCCATATGGGATTCAGAACAGAGAGGACCCCACCTGGCACACTTCTCTGCCACCCTAAGAAGCAGGATGCTGCTATTTATGGGCTAAGCCAATATTCATTAACTTGCACACAACAAGCCATGACTAAGGACGCAGGGAGCGTCTGAAATGCGTAGGCACGGCCTATACTACTAATCATTCATTGTACTCTGGACAAACCCATATACACTTTTTTTCCACTGTTCTTAATTCTATGGAATAAAACTTGGAAGAAGTTTCCCGTTTTAACAGATGCACCAAACTCAGCACTGGATCCATTTCCTCACCTTCAATGTCTATGTAAATTCGTGTGCCGACACGAGGACTCGTGCGCTAACTACCATACCTGTGACAAGGTGAGCTGGAGGAACCCTCCTATTTTTTGTTCAATATAACCCCCTTACATATGACTCCTCTCGGCCATATGGGATTCAGAACAGAGAGGACCCCACCTGGCACACTTCTCTGCCACCCTAAGAAGCCGGATGCTGCTATTTATGGGCTAAGAAGCCAATATTCATTAACTTGCATTCCTTCTTTTCCATAGGATGTAGTGATCCAGTGCCTCAGTAATATCATTGCTCAGAAACAGACAGATGAATCAGTCCTGAAATATGGAAAATGCACACTACAAAAATATCAGAGCTTTAGTCTTCTCTGGACGGGATGTTGCAGCAAACGCTGATCTGGCCTCATCCGGATCAATATGTGTATAAAACTAAAATTACCATAAAAGAAAATGCTCATGTAACTTTCCTCTCATCCTGTAGCAGCAAATTGGCCCAGGTCTGTGCAGCTTGTTCCAGCGTGTGTTACTGCCTCAGGGCAGGAATATGCATCAACCTGCTTTGAGTTGGGCAGCGTGTGCCAAGCTAGTAGGAAAATGAATGGGAATAGTCTTATTTTCAGGAAATTCTGGGACAATAAACTTACACAACGATCTTGTGTAATGTTTCAAGCCATTCAAGTCTGTTTTAAATCTTTTGCTCAATTCATTGCTCTATGATTTACTCTTATGAAACAGCAGCCTGAAATGTTATATAAGGCAAACTGAGTTTTCAATGATATATTTATTTACAGTGCATTAATATAGGTAGCATTCTCGTAATATATTGCATACAGTGCTTTCCATATACCACTCAGCCATAACATTAAAACCACCTGCCTAATATTGTGTAGTTCCCCCTCGAGGCACCAAAACAGATCTGACCCGTCAAGTCATGGACTCCACAACACCTCTGAAGGTTTCCTGTGGTATCTGGAACCAAAAAGGTTAGCAGCAGGTCCTGTAAGCTGCGAGATGAGACCTCCATGGATCAGACTTTTTTTTCCAGCACATCCCACAGATGCTCGATAAGATCAGGGGGCAAGTCAACACCTTGAACTCTTTGTCATGTTCCTCAAACTTTTCCTGAACAATGTTTGCAGTGTGGCAGGGGGCATTATCCTGCTGAAAGAGGGCACTACTATTAGGGAATAACTTTTCCATGAAGGGATATAATCTGTAACAATGTTTATGGAGGTGATAAGTATCAGAGCAACATCGACATGAATGCTGCCTCCGCCGTCTTGCCTTCTGCCCAAAGTGGTGCCACCCTGGTGCCATCTCTACCCCAGGTGGGTGGCGTACCCGCACTCTGTCATCTGCATTCATCAGGCCAGGGCACCTTCTTCCATTCCATGGTCCAGTTCTGATGCACTTTCGGTGGTGGCCAGGGGTCATCATGGACACTGACCAGTCTGCGGCTACATTGCCCCAAACATTGCACTGTGTTTTCTGCCACATTTCTATCATAGCCAGCATTAGCATTGCAGCAGTTTGTGCTACAGTAAATCTTCTGTAGGATCGGACCAAAGAAGCTAGCCTTCACTCTCAAAAACCATCAATAAGCCTTGGGCACCCATGACATATCAGAAACATCACACCAGACCTGCCGTTTTGGAAATGCGCTGTCCCAGTCATCTAGACATCACAATTGTGGCCCTTGTCAAAGTCGCTGTGATCCTTATGATTGCCCATTTATCCCGTTTCCAACTTCAAGAACTGACTGTTCACTTGGTGTCTAATTAATCCGACCTCTCGACTGGCGCCTTTTTAACAAGATAATAAACGTTGTTTCAGTGGTTTTAATGTTTTGACTGATTGGAGGTAGACTGCTCCTAAGACTACTAAGGGCTTATTCAGACGAACATATAAATTGTCCGTGTGACGGACGTTTTTCTAACGGCCGTCACATGGCTGCATGTCTTTCTATGGGGCTGTTCACACGGTTATTGTTTTAAAGGACCGTGTGAAGTGTCCGTGAAAAACGGGTCCCGCACAGGTGCCAGAGATGAACTCTTTTTCACGGCTGATTTCACACACGTTTGTCTGAATATAGCCTAACAGTACATTATATACAGCCTGTCTTCCAAGTGTACAGATATCAGAGGTATAGTACCGAATTTCTTCAGTCTATACCTCTAAAAATATTGGTACCATGTAAACCAACTTTTTCCAATTTAGCTAAATCAACTACCTTAACTGAAGAGAATGCAAGTAGGCAACCACTACTAACAGGTTGTTGCCCGCTTCCCTGGTCCCTTCACAGTATCACAGAGTACCAGCCATAGATGTACCCAATAGTACTTGTCACAGATGCCCCATAAGTAGCAAATGACCCCCAGCGTGCCTCAGCCACAGATTCCTAAAATCCCTCTCAGTCCCTATAAGATCCCGGCCCACACTTACCTTGCGCTAACATTGAATTCTCTGTGTCTAATATGTGATGTCAGTTACAGTCAATGTACCAAGGAGCAGACCTGATCAAAAGTTGCAGCTGCTTCGCTGTATTTTTATCAATTCCACTGATTGATACGACTATCAGTATTGGGTTATAGATCATCTTCACAAGTCAGTATTTGTGAGTAAGTCAATGTACACAATGCGTATTATGTGAGGTTTTGCCACACGTATTTGTGTGCGGCAAAACCACAGAATAATACAGTACCAGAATAGTCAATGAGGTTCCAGGGAATCTCATGTCCACACTGCAGTATTTTTCGGGCTGTAAATTTGCCTGCGGTGCGTATTTTCGAAACTGCAGCATGTCAATTTTTCTCACGATTCCGCTTGCGAGTTCTATCTCTGCAGTTCTATAGAAATACACAGCAAAACCCGCAGCATGAAAACGCCGCGATTTACGCAGCAAAAACTTAGAAACCGCACTGAAATTCGCATAAAAAATGTTACCTTCTGGTGCGTTTTTTTCCTGCGAATTTCTTGCGGTTTCCTGCCCATCTTCCACAGCAAAATACGCAACATGTGCATGTAGCCTAAAGCTGTGCAGCAGGAGCTATGGTTATGACACGCAGCCTAGGTGGTACCACTGGCTTGTTGTATGGACGAAACCAAAACTGCCATCTCGAAAAAGGTTAACTCTCTGCTAAGAGTGACTTTGAGATTTCCAAGCTCCAGCCTACACCAAGTTAGAGAATGATTCTCCGTAGCTTTGTTTTCAGTTATATCTACTTAACCCCAAGCCTAATGCATCTGTGAACCTTTGTATTAATTGCCCATGATTTATATAGTGCCAACACATGCCACAGCATCATACAATAAATGTTCTCATATCAGTCCCTGCCCCTAGTGTACATCACAAGTACTTTCCTGCCTCATAACATACTTCATTGGCTCGTTTCATGGAAAGACAATTAAATAAAGTCTGTTTTGAAATGAGGGAGGAAACCAACATGAACATGTGGAGGACATGCCAACTCCATGTAGATATGGAACCATTGGCTTCCAACCTAATGCAGCACCACTAACCACGGACCCACCATGCCATCTACAGTTGCCTATACTGCCTTCATTTAGACGTGACCATGTAAGAGTAGCTTATAGTTATTACTTTCATTAATACATTTAATGCCATTGCATAATTGAACTTTACAATATACTCAAATCCGTTCTTACTTCAATACAAGTAGAAAACAGATCTAGTTTTATTACTTTCACAGTATTCAGAAAATGACAAAAAGTAGGGGTAGCATTCGCAGCCGGGTCCTGGCGCCTGAGAGGGCCAAAAACCCCTCTACCACATAAGAAGACACCAGTACTTTAAATCGAACACGGTAGGTGAGGGAATCTTTCATAGATTTTGAATTGGGGACCAGGAATTTAAAGTTACGCCTCTGGTTGGAATCATTGTCTTTCTCTGGAGTGAGAGATAGGCAAAGATTTCCCAACACTGCACCACCTACTTGACCAATTATTTGAGCAAGTGGAAGCAAAGTGTAACCTTGTTCTGCAGTTTGGAGGGGACGTTTACTGGGTGCACTTAGCACCAACTATTTGAACTCTTGAGGGACATATTTCAGATGTACAGTGCGTTTGGTGACAGATGTACTTGGCTGACCCCTTCTAATCTCTATACTTCCACTTCTTGTCGCCAGTGCCGCTCTTGTTACAGTATGAAGTTGGCACTGTATATGGCGCTGTGCAGTGTGGTCTGGGCGTTCTGTATCATCCCTTATCTGGCCTGTACGCTGCTTCCTGGACTGTACAGCATATTTTGTGATGCTTTTTGTTCCCGGCACTGCGTTTTTCTTCTTGAGGCATACTCTTTGTGCGCGGATCTCAATGCCTCTTTATTCTAGTCGCTCTATAATGCTCAGCATTGTATGTAGACTGCACTTTGCACTTGTACCCATATCTCCTTCACTGTAACCACTGTGCTGTAAGCGATATGATGGCCGTGTATTCTCCTTTATGATGACTGTGTGCTCTATTCTATATGATTGTTATGTAGTCTATTTAAAGTCTATTTAAAGTGAATATTCACATATGGAACCTCTTGAAATACTATATTACAGTTACATATAAGGCAATTCACGAATACGGTGTTATCATCAGAATTGAGTTTTTTTTAACAGAATAATTGTTCCATTAACTTGGAGTACTGCAAAGAATTCCCAAATCTTCCTCTTACTTGTCCTGAAGATTTGCCGGTCATCAATGGCCATTTTGCCACATTCTGTAGTGTGGACTTCATTCACAGGCTATAACCGTCCGTAAACCGGAACCTGCAATTTGCTGACAGATCTTTAACATCCTCAGCATCCCAGTATGTTATGAGCAAAGCAATGATCCCACGCAAAATGAATACTATTCATGCCTTCTGCCTATAGGTAAAGTTGGAACAACCCCTATCCATATGCCCTATGTGGAGAACACAGTATGACCATGTGTTAGATGGTTGACATTTATTTAAATTTCCCCTCATTAATATAAGAAGAAATCGGGCCCTATGGCAAAATTTACTATGGGGACTGATTCTACTAGTGTCACCTTCAGCAGGTGTGAGTTATGATTATTTTGCTCTGCAATCCGTGATATGTGTCTTTTCCTACTGCACAGGCATTATTTTACAGTGATGTCACAGTACCAGGATAATGCACACAGTGACAATCTACAGCTCATGAATCATGCAAACAGTGATGTCATAATAGACAATCTAAACCGTAAAGTTAAATCTCAGAAATCATGCAAAAAGTGACGTCAAAGAAATGAAATAATGTACATGTTGAAGTATCACATGAAAACATTGCACACAGTGATGTCACAGTGTCACAGTGCAGTTATGATTCACATAATGATATCACAGCACAGGAATAAGGCACATCGTGATGTCATAGTACAGGTATGATTAACACAATGATCTCACAGTACAGCAATAACGCACAAAGTGATGTCACTGTACAAAGACAAAAAGAGCTTAGTAACATCATAGCATAGAAAAGTGCAAGAAATAGTTCCACAGTAGAGCGATCGTGCACACGATGAGATCACAGTATAGTAATGCCCTTTCCTTGATCCCCCAGGGATTTGTATTCAATTTCCAATGCTCCCATCATTCTAACACAGTTTGGCCACACTATTTAAAGTGTAGCATGGGGCCAGGTCAGCGGGAGAATATAGTAGAAAGAAGGCTCACTGTGACTATGCCGCTCAAGGGCACATATCAACCTAGAACTGGTTGTTAATTCTCTTCTATGTGCATTTCAGTGTGTCATGCCCTGTAACTGAGTGTTCAAGTACACTACTGTGTTGTACTTGTGTAGAGTGCTGTAATCTACCCTCTCTGCTCTGTACTGGGTGCTAAAAGGGTGCAGTCACATGCGGTAGATTTTGTTGCAGACATTTTCTGTGACTGAAAATCTGTTGCATTAATCTAAATGGAACTTGCAGTAATCCATGCACCTACTGCACTAATATTTGCTGCATGTGACATCAAACTTTTAGCACCCAGTACAGTGCTGAGTACTCAGCTCTCAACTCAGGGCAGCACTGGGAACAGCAAGGTACTAAATGCCGTACAGGTACAGCACTGGGTACAAGAGTGTTGCTGCAGCAGGGGCCGAACTTAAAGGTCCTGAGGTCCTATGGAGGATATGTAATTGCCCATCTGCACCCAAAGTGCTGTATTTTGTGTTATACCTATATTGTGTTTAGTGCCTTAAGGTACCCAGTGCTATAATGTGACGTATGCTCTGCTCCATCTATTGACTGCTGTGCACCCTGCCCATTGTACTGAATACCAAAGTGCTGTACCGTGTGGCATGCAGTGCTGTATGTAGTGATTGCTGTATTCTGAAATGTGCTGTGTTACAACCAGTGCTTTAATGTATGTATTGACTTCTGTAATGTATGTTGTGCTGTATGTAGTGAGTGTCGAAATGTATGGAGAGCTGTATTTAGTGAGTGCTATAATGTGTGCATACCTCCCAGCTGTCAAGTATCACAAAGAGGGACAATTTTTTTATTTTAAGCCACGCTTCTAATCCCACCCAATCCCCGCCCATACACAGTATCATGCTCCCATAGTGCCCCCCACACAGTATAATACCAAATAGCTGCCCCCACACAGTATAATGCCCTATAGCTGCCACCATAAAGTATAATGCCCCCATAGCTGCCCCCATACAGTAAACTGCCCCATAGATGAATCCATACAGTATAAAGCCAACACAGATGCCCCCATACAGTATAATGCCCACACAGATTCTCCCATGCAGTATAATGCCCATACAGATGCCCCCATGAAGTATAATGCCCAAACAAATTCCCTCATACAGCATAATGCCCCCATAGCTGCCCTCATACAGTATACTGCCCCCTTAGCTGCCCCTAGTGCCAGTGCCCTTGTAGATAGTGACACAGTGGCCATGTAGATAGTGCCCATGTACATAGCGCCACAGTGTCCCTTGTAGATAGTGCCCCTATATAGTGCCACAGTGTCCATGTAGATAGTGCCACACCCCCCTTGAAGATAGCGCCACCCCCCCCCCCATTGGGACTCCCTCTAGGAGTGGAATCCCCAGCCAGAGCATAGGCCAGCATGAGGGAATCCCTGATGTCACTGTCCAAATATGGACAGTCCAAATAGAAAAAATGTGTAGCACAGTAGAACAACAACCTCCAGGGTAGCAGGGTGCCAGCCTCCAGGAATCAGACCTAGAATTCCCCAGGTTCAGACAAAAAATAGAGATAGAGGCAGCACTCCAAAGGTCATATCAAAAGATTTTTTTATTCACCCATCAGTGCAGTAGGATGCAACGTTTCAGCTGCTCAATGCAGCCTTTGTCAAGTGGCATCCTACTGCACTGATGGGTGAATAAAAAAATCTTTTGATATGACCTTTGGAGTTCTCCCTCTATCTCTATTTTTTGTCATATATGGATAGTGACGTCGGTGGCTACTCCTTGAGTAGAATCCCCGTTGCCGACTCTGGCCGGGGATTCCACTCCAGGAGGAGCTACTGACGTTAATGTCCACATATGGACAGTGACCTCAGGGGTTTCCTCTATGAGCGGAATCCCCGGCCCAATCATTTGCAATGGGGATTCCGCTCAAGGAGTAGCCACTAATTCTTAAGCAGGGAACCATCAGCTCCCTGCTTCAGAATGAGTTCATAGCGGAGGAGCAAAGGGAGCTCCTCCGCTCGCCGAGGACTCCCCGAGCAGAGCGCTTTTATGGACATATATGGACAGTAATGTCAAGGGCTTCCCCGAGCACAGCGCTTAAAAGTAGCGCTGTGCCCTGGGAGTCCTCGGTGAGCGAAGGAGCTCTCTGCTCTTCTGCTATGAACTGATTCTGAAGCAGGGAGCTGATGGTACCCCGCTTCAGAATTAGTTTGACAGCGGGACATACCCCCGGCCGCCCGGTACAGCGGGACACTGCCTGGAATCCGGAACTGTCCTGGTGAATCTGGGATGGTTGGGAGGTCTGTGTATGCAGTGCTGTATGTAGGGAGTGTTGTAATGTATGTACTGCTGTATGTTGTGCTGTTTGTAGCGAGTGCTGTAATGTATATCCTGAGAGATATAATGTATGCAGTTCTGTATGTAGCGAGTGCTGTAATGTAGTAGCGAGTGCTGTAATGTATGCAGTGCTGTAAGTAGCGAGTGCTGTAATGTATGCAGCGCTGTATGTAGCGAGTGCTGTAATGTATGAGGTGATATATGTAGCGAGTGCTGTAATGTATGCGGTGATGTATGTAGCGAGTGCTGTAATGTATGCGGTGCTGTATGTAGCGAGTACTGTAATGTATGCGGTGCTGTAATGTATGCAGTGGTGTATGTAGCGAGTACTGTAATGTATGCAGTGCCGTATGTAGCGAGTGCTGTAATGTATGCGGTGCTGTATGTAGCGAGTGCTGCAATGTATGCAGTGCTGTATGTAGCGAGTGCTGTAATGTATGCAGTGCGGTATGTAGCGAGTACTGTAATGTATGCGGTGCTGTAATGTATGCAGTGCTGTATGTAGCGAGTGCTGTAATGTATGCATTGCTGTATGTAGCAAGTTCTGTAATGTATGCCGTGCTGTATGTAGAGTGCTGTAATGTATGCAGTGCTGTATGTAGTCAATGCTGTAATGTACGCAGTGCTGTATGTAGTGAGTGCTGTAATGTATGCAGTGGTGCATGTAGCGAGTGCTGTAATGTATGCAGTGCTGTATGTAGAGTGCTGTAATGTATGCAGTGCTGTATGTAGCGAGTGCTGTAATGTATGCAGTGCTATACGTAGCGAGTCCTGTAATGTATGCAGTGCTGTATGTAGAGTGCTGTAATGTATGTAGTGCTGTATGTAGTGAGTGCTGTAATGTATGCAGTGGTGCATGTAGCGAGTGCTGTAATGTATGCAGTGCTGTATGTAGCGAGTGCTGTAATGTATGCGGTGCTGTAATGTATGCAGTGCTGTATGTAGCGAGTGCTGTAATGTATGCAGTGCTGTATGTAGTCAGTACTATAATGTACGCAGTGCTGTATGTAGTGAGTGCTGCAATGTACGTGGTCCTGTATGAATGTACTGATGAGGGCTGTAATGGATGTTGTGTTGTATGTATTGAGTGCTGTAATGTATGTTGTGCTATATATACCAATTGGTGTAATGTATGTTGTGCTATATATACTGAGTGGTGTAATATATTGAGTGTTGTAACATATGTAGTGTGTAATGTACATTGTGCTGTCTGTATTGAGTGCTGTAATGTACGTCGTGCTTTATGTATGCAGTGCTGTATGTACTCTGTGCAGTAATGTATGTACGGAGTGCTATAATCTGTAGTGCTGTATGTACTCAATACTGTATGTAATGTCCGTGGCTGCGGGCCGTCAGCTCCAACCTTCCCCTGACAGCCGCATCCACGAGTTGGCAAGCCCTGGCCCCAGCCTCCTCCTCAGGAGACGCCAGCGCTCGCGTCCACTCCCCTCAGCCAGATCCCGTAGGATGCGCGCGCACACTCGTGCCCACTCTTAAAGGGGCAGCGCCCGCACTGGACATTGCGGATGAACTTTGACCCATGAGTACCCTGGACTATAAAAGGGGTCCAGCCCCCTAGTTCGATGCATGAGCGTTGTTGTGTTCCCTAGTTTGTCTATGTGATGGCCTCCTAGTGTGTTACCTGTTCCAGTTCCTGTTCCTAGCATTCCATACATTCCTGGTCTAGCACTGAGCTGTGCCAAAGTCGTGCCGTTCTGCATCCACGTCTGACCTGCTTCACCTCGCCTGACGTCCGCCTGCTACCTAGTCCCAGTCGAGCCTGCCCTGCTGCTGTCTGAGCTGCCACAGGTACCTATAGAACTATAGACATTCACCTGCTCCCTGTTGGCCAGCTGCCTTACCGCCAAGGCGGTACGGTTCAGTGGGTCCACAGGCCCTTCGTGACACTGTATATACTGAGTGATGTAATGTATTGAGTGCTGTAATGTATGTAGTGTTGGATATATGAGTTCTGTACTATATCTGGTGTTGTATGTATATTGTGCTGTATGTATATAGTGATGTATATAGTGCTATATGCATATTGTGCTGTATGTATGTATGTATGCATATTGTGCTGTATGTATGTAGTGATGTATATAGTGCTGTATGCATATTGTGCTGTATGTATGTATGTATATTGTGCTGTATGTATGTAGTGATGTATATAGTACTGTATGCATATTGTGCTGTATGTATGTATATTGTGCTGTATGTATATAGTGAAGTATATAGTGCTGTATGCATATTGTGCTGTATGTATGTAGTCAGGGGCGTAACTAGGAAAGACTGGGCCCCATAGCAAGCTTTTGACTGGGGCCCCCCCTCTCCTGGGTGTCACACAACCCCCCCCCCCTTGTAGATAGTGCCTTTTTTACAGCCCCACCTATAGATAACGCCATACAGCCCCCCCTGTAGATAACGCCATACAGAGTCCCCCCTGTAGATAACGCCATACAGCACCCTCTGTAGATATCTACAGAGGGGGCTGTATGGCGCTATCTACAGAGGGTGCTGTATGGCGTTATCTACAGGGGGGACTGTATGGTGTTCACTACAGGGGGGGCTGTATGGCGTTATCTACAGGGGGGCTGTATGGTGTTCCCTACAGGGGGGGCTGTATGGCGTTATCTACAGAGGGGGCTGTATGGAGTTATTTAAAGAGGGGGCTGTATGGAGTTATCTACAGAGGGGGCTGTATGGAGTTATCTACAGAGGGGGCTGTATGGCGTTATCTACAGAGGGGGCTGTATGGCGTTATCTACAGGGGGGACTGTATGGTGTTCCCTACAGGGGGGGCTGTATGGCGTTATCTACAGGGGGGACTGTTTGGTGTTCCCTACAGGGGGACTGTATGGCGTTATCTACAGGGGGGCTGTATGGTGTTCCCTACAGGGGGACTGTATGGCGTTATCTACAGAGGGGGCTGTGTGGCGTTCCCTGCAGGGGGGCTGTATGGTGTTCCCTACAGGGGAGGGGGGCTGTATGGCATTCTCTACAGTGGGGGCTGTATGCCCCCCCCCCTGTAGGGAACGCCATACAGCGTCCCCAACCCCCCAAAAAAATGCAACATACAGTGTGTCCTACAAAAGACATGTATCCCCTATCCACAGAATAGGGGATACATGTGTGATCGCTGGCAGCGATAGGGAGAACGGGGGACCGAAAGTCCCCTGAAGTTCTCCATGACTAACCTCTGACTTCCGGCGTCTGCGCAGCTCAATAAAAATGAAAGGAGCGCTGGTCACGCATGCGCACAAGCACGACTGGCACTCCATTCATTTCTACAGAGCTGCCGACACAGACCCCAGAAGTCAGAGGTTTGTGATGGAGAACTTCAGGGGACTTTCAGTCCCCCGTTCTCCCTATCAATGCCAGCGATCACACATGTATCCCCTATCCTGGGGATAGGGGATACATGTCTTTTGTTTAATGGCAGAGCGGGGAGATACCTCCCTGCTCTGCCGTAGTGTGCAGTGGCATCGCGCTGTAGCAGCCATAGCGGCTGCTAGCGGAGCCTCCGGCCATGGATAGTGGTTCAGAATGCACTAGACCAAAGTAGGTGCACGAATAGGGTCCCAACCCAATCGTATTTGAAGAAGTATTCGGCACACAAAATGTAGGTTTTAAATTCTTTAGATTTATTGTATTCGATGCTAGAGGCTTAGTGCGTGCAACGTTTCGGTCAGGAGACCTTCATCAGGCACTATTGGTGTACAGAATATCACAAGTAAATATATTTGCATTATATAAATACGTAAACAATAAGTGTATCATATATCATAACATAAAGAAAAGAGAAATTAAATGGTTCATATGTAAGGTGAAAAGTGATGTATGTAGTGATATATATTGTGCTGTATGTATATAGTGCTGTATGTATATAGTGCTGTATATAGTGCTGTATGTATGTATTGCTGTATTTGTGGAGCACTGTGCTCTGCGCTGTCCCCTGGCTGGCTGCCTTCTCTCTCACATGAGATGAGGGGGTGGAGTAATTCTCTGTTTTGGGGCTTTTCCAAATAAAAGAAGCTGAATCAGTGCAGGGCTGCGAGGACTGAGAGCCGGGGCCGGTGTAACAATTAGCAGACATCTAAGTTCCTGGGACCTGGGAGGAGATCACAGCAGCACCGGGAGATAACGGGCTGAGCAGGGAGCAGCATCTCCTGGATACACAGGGCACCAGCAGCCGCAGGGTGTGTATGTATATACATAGGGCTATGATGGATATATAGTAATAGTAGCAATTAGTAGTGGGGGGAAATGTGCATGAATATGGGGGTCATATCAAATAATAAGTATACATTACAGCAGGAGCCGAATAAATGTGTATCTAGACCCTATTAAATAAGTGTGCATAATGTGGGGTACTACTAAATAAGTGTGCATAATGTGGGGTACTACTAAATAAGTGTGCATAATGTGGGGTACTACTAAATAAGTGTGCATAATGTGGGGTACTACTAAATAAGTTGCATAATGTGGGGTACTACTAAATAAGTTGCATAATGTGGGGTACTACTAAATAAGTGTGCATAATGTGGGGTACTACTAAATAAGTTGCATAATGTGGGGTACTACTAAATAAGTGTGCATAATGTGGGGTACTACTAAATAAGTGTGCATGATGTGGGGTACTACTAAATAAGTGTGCATAATGTGGGGTACTACTAAATAAGTGTGCATAATGTGGGGTACTACTAAATAAGTGTGCATGATGTGGGGTACTACTAAATAAGTGTGCATAATGTGGGGTACTACTAAATAAGTTGCATAATGTGGGGTACTACTAAATAAGTTGCATAATGTGGGGTACTACTAAATAAGTTGCATAATGTGGGGTACTACTAAATAAGTGTGCATAATGTGGGGTACTACTAAATAAGTGTGCATAATGTGGGGTACTACTAAATAAGTGTGCATGATGTGGGGTACTACTAAATAAGTGTGCATAATGTGGGGTACTACTAAATAAGTTGCATAATGTGGGGTACTACTAAATAAGTGTGCATAATGTGGGGTACTACTAAATAAGTTGCATAATGTGGGGTACTACTAAATAAGTGTGCATGATGTGGGGTACTACTAAATAAGTGTGCATAATGTGGGGTACTACTAAATAAGTGTGCATAATGTGGGGTACTACTAAATAAGTGTGCATAATGTGGGGTGCTACTAAATAAGTTGCATAATGTGGGGTACTACTAAATAAGTGTGCATAAAGTAGGATCCTACTAAATAAGTTGCATAATGTGGGGTACTACTAAATAAGTGTGCATGATGTGGGGTACTACTAAATAAGTGTGCATAATGTGGGGTACTACTAAATAAGTGTGCATAATGTGGGGTACTACTAAATAAGTTGCATAATGTGGGGTACTACTAAATAAGTTGCATAATGTGGGGTACTACTAAATAAGTGTGCATAATGTGGGGTACTACTAAATAAGTGTGCATAAAGTAGGATCCTACTAAATAGCTGCGCGTAAGATGGTGATACTACTAAATAAGGGTGCATAAAGTGGGGTACTAAATAAGTGTGCATGAAGTGGAGGTACTGCAAAATAAGTGCATAAAAGGGTACCACTAAATTAGTGTGTCTAAAGTGTGGTACTACTAAATAAGTGCATAAAAAAGGGATACTACTAAATGAGTGTGCATATAGTGGGGATCCTATTAAATTGGGGTTCATACAGTGGGGGTACTGATTTATAAGCATTCATAAATTGAAGATCCTATTAAATTAGTGTGCATAATGTGGGGCACTGCTAAATAAGTATGCATTAAGTGGGGTAACTATTAAATGAATGTGCATACAGTGGGGATCCTAATAACTAAGTGATCATATAGTGGGGATCCTATTAAATACGTGTTCATACAGTGGGGGTACTGCTTTATAAACGTTGGATCCTAATAACTAAGTGTGCATAAAGTGGGGATACTATGAAATATGCACATACACTGCGTGTCCTATGTTAATGTTTCATTTCTCTCATTATACCCACATTGCTTGGTGTAACGAGAACATTGCTCAGAGTAATTGTTGTAATTTGTAAAGCTGTCAGCAATGACTTCTTTGTCTTCCTCCAGGAGTAATTGGGGCTATTCAGTGGGGCGCCCTCTAGTTTAATTTGCCAGTATTACAATGCTGTGGATAGTGTTGCTCCTGTCTTGTGGGGTCCCAGCTGCTTTGCTTCCATCACCCCGATGCCCAGCGCGCTGTGACCTATCTTCCTGTCCCCCAGCGCCCACAAACTGCCCATCTGGAGAGACCGCACTGCGATGTGGCTGCTGTACTGTATGCGCTGTGGATGAAGGGGAGAGATGCGGGGAAGGAGCGTCGGATCCTATTTGTGCCTCTACCCTGCAGTGTGTGAGGAGTGAAGGAGTAGGGGGTGCCAGGACCTGTCAGTGCCCATCACCCCGGCCTGTGTGTGGAAGTGATGGTAAAACATACAGCAGCCTGTGTAACCTTCAGGCAGTGAGTAAAGCAGTACAGACTCAGGGGTCTGCAGCCATCATCCCCATCCAGAGAGGAGACTGCCAGCTAGGTAAGGACAAATGCAATTACGTAAATTTCCAAGTTTACTGTAGGTCGACCTTTGCAATTATTTTTCTATTGATCCATTGCATCAAAAAATGACGCAATTTTGCAAATAGCTCATATTAAAAATCAATCGTTTTGTGTCTACAGTTCCTATGCAGGCCTATGTGTCTTCATGGTTACAGACTACAAACAAACCCTGTATAATCTGATTCTGCAGTCATACTCCACTTCCTTCTACCTTTCCGCTGCTTCTTGCTAACCTACCTAAAGTAAGCAAGAAGCAGCGGACAAATAGAAGGGAGTAACACATAACTGCAAGATCTCTATTTGCTGGAGGATCTCTACTTGTTGTCAGTGAATGGAATCATTCTTGTTTACTTTTCAAAAATATATTATTTCATTTTGAAATATTTGCGTGACAACACCAAACATACACAGATCCTTTTCTACGGGTACAATAATTCTTCAATGGAAAGATATTTTTTGTAAAATGCTATTAAAATACAAAGTGTCAAAAATATGACATATTGTTTAGTAGATACTAAGATGATCGGACCATCAAATCACTGCAGGATTGTCAGAATTGTCTTTATGGGTGTGACCACCATCTGGCCAGATTCATAGTTTTGATGCAGTTTTTGGCTCCCTTTTTTTTTAGCCAAAGCCAGAAGTGGATCCAAAAGGAAAGAAAGGTATAAAGAAAAGACTGATGCATCTCCTTTCCTTTGTGTCCACTTCTGTGTTTGGCAAAAAAAACAGCCAAAAACTGCCACCAAACTGTGTGTGGGATCCTGGCCTTAAATGCATCAGGTAAAAAGGGATCTTTAATTCACACTCATGTATTGAGTGAATGCAGTCAATGTATTAGAGTGGGCCATACGAATGTTATTCTATATTTCCCCTGCAGTGGCCGAATTGATCCACAGAGTTTCTGAAGCTGGAACTGAATATTTTATAAAACAACCCCTTTAAAGAGGACAGGTCACCTCTTTTGACATCTATTTTTAGTAAATACCTGTAATCTCCATAAAATAGGAATTCTAGAACATATTTCTGTTATTCCTCCTAGAAATGTATAAATAAATTGAAAGCTGGGTGTTATTATTCTCCTTGGGGGCGTGTCCCTACACTGTCAGCACTGATTGGACATTGTCAGTCTGTTTAAGGACACACCCCCAACTAGTAACACCCAGTTGTCATTTTATTTCTACATTTCTAGGAGAAACAACAGAGGAAGGCCACAATTCGGAGTTCTAAGAAAATATCCTTCACGACTGTTATTTCATGGGGAATACAATTATTTACTAAAGTAGACATGTCAGGAGAGGTGACTCAAACCGGACTCAGGGCACTCTCTACATCCCTGAAGTATTACCTGGCAGGGGGCTCCATCCCAGGGAGTAGCGTTGCTTATTTAATATAGTGGAGCTTTTTCCAGTAATGCTGGTCTTAGGACAGCGTGTTAAGGACCATCCCCCCCCCTTACTCTCTTTATTACTTCGGATAGAGAGAGGGAGGGTGTTCTTGACACGCTTAAGGCACCTTTGTAAGAGGCACCAGGACAATGAATATGAAGGGCTAAATTGGTGGAAATCCCTAGGTCTGGAAAAACTAAGGGTTATACGTTTTGCCTGGAATATTTCTTTAAGCAATTATATTGCATGGTGATTTTACATATTTGGAGCGATAATGTAAGACCTGCTGTTTTATTTCAGTTTGTGTTAGGTTTCTATATAGGATTTAGGTTTATACTAGGGCTTGAAAGTCAGCAATTTATTAAACCAATGGCTTTATGTGAAAGACACTACTCTAGGTTTAGGTGACTACAGTTTATAGTTTTAGCCTTAACCACTTGGTATCATTTTAAGTTATTTGAGTAAGTTTCAAAAGTTTTAGCATTTGACTCCAGAGAATTGGAAGAATCTTACTCAAATAACTTTATACCAAGGATACCACGTGCTTAAAGAGGCTCTGTCACCACATTATAAGTGCCCTATCTCCTACATAAGGAGATCGGCGCTATAATGTAGGTGACAGCAGTGCTTTTTATGTAAAAAAACGATCTGTTTTCACCACTTTATTAGCGATTTTAGATGTATGCTAATGAGTTGCTTAATGCCCAAGTTGGCGTGTTTTTACTTTAGACCAAGTGGGCGTTGTACAGGGGAGTGTATGACGCTGACCAATCAGCATCATGCACTCCTCTCCATTCATTTACTCAGCGCATAGGGATCCTGCTAGATCCTTATGTGCTGTCTTATACTAACACATTAACAATACTGAAGTGTTTAGACAGTGAATAGACATTCCATGGGATGTCTATTCACAATCTCTGCACTTCGTTACTGTTTCTATGGTAGTTACAGCAGAGGAAGCGTGATCTCGTTGTAACCTGTCATTTACAG
Source organism: Rhinoderma darwinii (assembly GCF_050947455.1). Classification (NCBI taxonomy): domain Eukaryota; kingdom Metazoa; phylum Chordata; class Amphibia; order Anura; family Rhinodermatidae; genus Rhinoderma; species Rhinoderma darwinii. The sequence continues at coordinate 37,277,354 of NC_134697.1, read as the reverse complement.
CGAGATCTCGCGAGATCACGCTTCCTCTGCTGTAACTACCACAGACAGAGTAACGAAGTGCAGAGATTGTGAATAGACATCCCGTGTCTTAACACTTCAGTATTGTTAATGTGTTAGTATAAGACAGCACATAAGGATCTAGCAGGATCCCTATGTGCTGAGTAAATGAATGGAGAGGAGTGCATGATGCGGATTGGTCAGCGTCATACACTCCTCTGTACAACGCCCACTTGGTCTAAAGTAAAAATACGCCTACTTGGGCATTAAGTAACTCATTAGCATAAATCTAAAATCGCTAATAAAGTGGTGAAAACAGATTGTTTTTTTAAAATAAAAAGCATTACTGTTACCTACATTATAGCGCCGATCTCCTTATATAGGAGATAGGGCACTTATAATGTGGTGACAGAGCCTCTTTAAGACTGAAACATAAAAAGTTATGTAGTTTCATAAACCTGGATTTATTAGGGACAACACTGGTGGACCAAGGCTTTTGCCCATTTTGACTCGTTACAAAATTGACATGGTTATGTCCCTTATAATATGATGAATGTCCATGACAACCAAATGCTGACAAAAGCCGGTCAAATTTAGGAGCCGGCGACCCCATCCTTTAAGAACCTTTTAGTATCCTAATATTCTACAACAGATATTCGCCTATTGACATACTTTAAGTTTTTCAGCCTTTTTAGATGTCTAAAGCCTTATATTATGAACACATGTTGATAGTGCAGATGGTATTTATGCAGACCAAGGAATGCGTGGGCTACATGAAAGCTGAAGGATGACCATAACAAGGCCTAGGATATCTAAAAGATTATCTTTACTTAAACCAGGGAACAAAATATTTCTCCAGATTAAACCACAAAACCAACCCCATCACATAACATACACCTCATATTTCTCTGTTACAGGACAGAAGGACCCTGACAGTCCTCGCTATAAATACAACTTTATTGCGGATGTGGTGGAGAAGATTGCACCAGCTGTTGTGCACATTGAACTGTATCGCATGTAAGTTCCACTTGTGCAATAAGCAAAAATATGGTTCAAATGGGGACTTATAATTACCAGTGACAGGCAGGATATATTAATGTTAGTCTCCAGATGGAACCTTGGGCCTGACATAGTTTATGTGCTGGGTTTAAAGTACGTATGTATTTAAGCCACCAGCTGTGGTTTATGTTGACTTCTGTTCTGTTTTGAACAGTTATATTTATGTCTATACAGATACAGCACAGTGAATCCTCTACTTCTCTTCACACAGCCATGCAAATGCTAAAATTCTGGCGGCCTGCAGCCACCACTAGAGGGAGCTTGGGAGCTAACACCATAAAGATACGATATCCAAAATTGTCAACAAAACTGTCTGAACACTAATGCCACCTAAACACTATAAATAAATAAATATGCATTGCTTCTGAATTTACTTGCAATAGTGGGCTTCTTAGCGCACATTTTGATCAAATTGTGTGAGCCCACCTGCCACGACAAGGCGTCCTCTATAAGATGGGTCCCTAAGCTGCTCGTACACCCAGAACTGGAACTAAGCCTACATATATCTGGGGATGGTAGGAACCAGCATTAAACAAATTAAAATCACCCAGAGCAGAATGGGAGGAGTGCAAGATCAAAAAATGGAGGCAGTCACTAACCCCACATATATGCAATACATAAGAGACAACAAAATTTGATCAGCACATTCCAACAAAATGTGTATACAGGTGCAAGAAAGCCTGAGACTGCAAAACAATACAATATCCAAAAATGGTGACTGCACGTTGCGAACACTAATGCCACCTAAACATTATAAAAAAAAAATATGCATTACTACTAAATCTACTTACAATAGTGAGCTTCTTAGCGCACATTTTGATCAAATTGTTTAGACAAAAACAGAGCTCCAACCTCTATAATGATTGATCCGCACAGAATTTTTGACCTGGAAATGTAATGATGTTCATAGTTGCAGTCGCAGACACTTCAGAATGGCTAATATGGTTAGTGTAACACGTCACAATATCGATCTTCAGCTAGAAGTATTAAATATGGGTCACCATTTAAACAAATGTTACTGTGTTTTGTTCCTTAGAAGATTTTAAAATAATCTTTTGTCTGGTCACAATCGTCTTACAACCATCTCTTGCTTTTAGGTTCTCTTTTTTTGGAAAAAGAGAAATTCCAGCAGCCAGCGGCTCTGGTTTCATTGTCTCAGAAGATGGGTTGATTCTTACTAATGCCCATGTAGTCACAAACAAGCAAAGATTAAAAGTGGAGCGCAGTGACGGCTCCACGTATGATGCCAAAATCATAGATGTGGATGAAAAAGCAGATATTGCCTTAATTAAGATCAAAGCAAAGGTACGCAGCTATTTTTCATGTTGTATAAAAGTGTCCTCCAGCTTATGGCTCTCTAACTCCCAGCATGCTATGACAACCTGACTTGAGGGCCACACTTTGCAGACCACTTTTTGATAAAAACATGGTAACAATGTTTTAAATAGGACCTGTCACTTCTCTTTTAGTAAACACTTGTATTCCCCATGAAATAATGTTGGAACATATTTTCTTAGAATTTTGTGTTCTGCAATTTCTCGGTTATTCCTCCTAGAAAATTATAAACAAATTGACTACTGGGTGTTACCATTCTCCTTGTCAATAGTCTGGCACAAGTTCTTATTGAAGGTACTCAAGGGGCAGCCAAGTTTATGTAATATAAGAAAACCTCTGCGCTACATGCTATTTAACCAGTCCAGTCTGCATATAAGAAGTGCAATATATGAGTGTTAGATGAAAGAGAGTTGTGCTTGTAGAGTCTAGGCCATAGCGATTTTCCATTACAGTTTGAGCTGTGGGTGTAGTTTTTTTAAGGGTCCACAGTGAAAGCATTCAGATTGACATCTCTTTATGCACGTCTCCCTTCATTTACTTAAAACCCTTTACTACACCTACGTATGCCGATAGATTAAAGTAAGGGAAGCTAGGATCAACCTGTAAACTGATACATATAGTGAGGACTGAGTGATATATTAGACAGGGCATCTAACACCATCAGAGAGGTTATGAGTTTACTGTACCTAAATGAAACATGTCAGTTACACATAGTTAACTGTGTACGCTGGATCCGAGCCAGAGACGGAAACTCATTAGACCTCTCTAGAAATGGATGACAACACAATCCTGTGGCTGTAAATAGTGCAGAGTGCTATAGAGCTCTGCGTGCCTGAAGTGAGAACATAGCTCCTATTCCTTACAGTTCCTTCATAAACTATAACTGCTGTTACTCAATATCAGTCCATTTCACTGTTAAGATCAGATTAAAGGGGACATATTGAGTATAGAGGATATTGAGTAACTGTGAAGAACGGTCTATAGGTCTGTTCTAAATTTCACATTCTTCTGCTATGTTGATCATGTGTTTTTTTTTCATTCTTATTACGTGCCTAATCCTAGGCTGGGACCTCCAGCAATCAGTTGTGATCTGAGGGGGAATGTAGCCGCCAGAGTTCAGTTTCCCCACAGTGCCACCACTGGAGAAATGAAGTATTACACAGTTCGTATTATAAATCAATGGCTGTCCATGTAGTTCACGGACATGCTGAGTCCTCCAGAGCAGAGACTCTGTGGCCACTCTCTACTCTGGCTAAAAAAAAAATAGAGGGTAATGACCTCCATGTATTAACTCAATAAATACAGTTTCGAGACCAGATAACCCCTTTAAGCAGCACAGCTATAATCTTCATTACTGCTTTCATGCCTGTTTGTTAGATACAGCCTCTATTGCTAGTATACATGCATGCTTGAAAGAAATCAAAAGTAATAAATTTTTTATGCATTCTTCACATCGGTGGAAAGTAGGGCACGTCTATAGATTCTACCTATATAAAACTTTTTGAATGGTAAGGCCTACGACCTGCAGTAAATATGACCCCATACGACAATTTTTACTACATAAATAGTTGAGGGTGCTTGAAAGGCTACACTATATGCTATGCTTTTATTTTTCAGTGACCTATATTAGTATGGACATGTACAGTACTGTAAATATACAAAATTAGTCATAGTAAAGTGTACAGTTCCAGCTGGGAAACAAACTACAGGTATATGGATTTGGACTCCGTTTTAATCCACATGTTTTAGATGGGTGATTTCCATCAATTTGATTGTTTCCATGTCAAGACTGTTTTGTTAGTAAATATCAATGATCCAAGCATGTGGCGGCTGGCTCACTTACAATTCTTACTAGTTAGAGCATGTCGGAATAAAATATCGTAGAAGAGCCACCCACACAAGTAATGAGGAATCCGTTCCTTGTAGGCGCCACAATAAATCAGCTAGTAAATATAAAAGGACATCGCTTATTTATGTATGAAGCGACTGCCACTTAGTCCTAGCCAGGTGTCAGCCCATTAAGATTAAATGTTGCTTTCAGTAAATCTTCGCTTCATTTAGATGTCTGATAGACGTGTGACTCATATGCAGCTGTTTTTGGCTGAAGACAATGGCAGCACTTGGAGGACGTAGCCCGACTGCGCGTCCCAAAGCTTTAGAACAGTACTGTGCTCTTCTTGGGAAAGTTAGAAAAAAAAGTGATGTGGCAAGTTCTGAGTTATGAGAACAATATGTCTATAATTTAGGAGATTTCCTGCCTAGCAACAGGGTCTTGTTATAAAACAGCACCTTTTTCTTATTACTGAGAACTTATTAAAAAAAGGATGAAAAAAAATAGTTCACAAGTACAGAAACAAATAAGAGACCCATCACCCACACACATAATTAATGGCCCCCTAAACCAGTATTCAATCTGTGTCATCAAATGCAGCCTATGAAATCATTAGAAGTTCTTGATATTAGGCATGGGCCACTCATCTTTTCTATATTACATCCCCAATCCCCCCATTCTTTTTCCTTACACTACCATTTATCTCTTCTCTTCTTTACTTTCCCCTATGCTACCGTCCAAAGGTCAGTGCTTTAATTTAAAGGAACATTCCAGGCAAAACCGATATACATTGTTATGCCTAGTGCAAGCCCTTAGGGGCATAGGCACAGGAATTCTCTTATGGAGTCCTTTGAATCCATATGTCATGTCCTGGCCCCTCAGGCCCTGCACTAGGCAAGACACCAGGACTAGGCTTAAGTCTATGGAGACCTCTAGGCAAATCATTCTATTGGGGCCTCTTTCCCGCTTTGGTGGGAAATGAAGGGATACGACTAAGTCAAGAAAACCGGGCTACAGGCAAAATATGGAAATTATACAGCCACAATATATTACAAGACTACAAACAGTAGCACAATCACAATAGTCTTTCAAACTACCGTAAAGTGCACAAACAACAACGATATAAGTCCAAATAATATTCATAGGTAGATGGAAAATAGCTGACACTGCTCAATACTGGACAGGACACTGCACATGCACAGAGTTATTCTCCATGGCAATTCCACTCAAAAATCAGACTCCGCTGCAATACTTGCCACTACTGCGCTCAGCGTCCAGGACAGCATAGTAGAATAAATGTTGTGGCACTCATTGGTATTGCAGGTTCATTTTATTCAACAAGTCTTCAGCCAGTCTTTTCCACATCCTACTGACCATGATCGTTGAATAAAATGAACTTTTTTGCAATACCGGTGCGTGCCACAACATTTATTCTACTATCAAAGATAAGTCCAGATAATATCATGACAAAGCCGTAAAAAATAACTATATTTTGCCTAAATATAAATGCAATACCACCATACACTGCATAACAAACAGTGCTACACAGCACCCAGATAACAGTGGTCAGGTCTAACCCTGCTGTAGCTCATCCTGAGTATTATAGTAGAGGCCCTGGGGCAATAGCTACATTTGCACTGCCTACAATTTGCCCCTATGTGACATTATATATCCGGATAGTCCCTTTAATGCATATTATCCATTTTTGTACTCGACTAATGACTTGCTCCTTTGGCGGTCAGTATTGAACCTTTTCTCAGGTACGTCATATCTGAACATCTTTGGGTTGCACATTAGCACATACCACAAAATGTTTGCCTACAATTCGTAAGCTGAAATATTATGTAGAGCTACTACATAATGGTTTAATATATCAATAAGTATTCTTCACCTTCATTTTTCTCTTTCACAAGAAAACTTTTTATATCTGTATATCCCCTTATGTTTTCTCAGGGGAAGTTGCCGGTTCTGCTCTTGGGCCGATCTGAAGAACTCCGTCCAGGAGAGTTTGTCGTTGCCATTGGTAGCCCATTCTCACTTCAGAACACCGTTACAACAGGTATCGTGAGCACTGCACAACGTGGTGGGAAGGAGCTGGGCCTAAAAAACTCTGACATGGAATATATACAGACCGATGCAATCATTAATGTGAGTAATAGGTCATCAGCCAGCACTGTGCTTTCCGACAGCTATAATATGGCTCCATGCGGAAGATGTATATTTTGTGCCAAGAACAGGATCAGATCACACAGACTGACGCAAGGAAACCTTTCCCTTTGTGTTGCAGTAGCCCCTTTCAGTTACCTGAAAATGTTCTATCACAAAAAATGCCAGATCAATATAAGAACATGTAGCTTTGGATAGGATCGAGAAAGATAGAGTATATTGAGTTTCTCTATTATAACTTGGACAGTTGTGGCTCTTTTTATGGTAAACTATTTCCATTACCATTCCTTTACTAATTCTTGGAGAGATCAAGAACTGCCACCAATCTACCCAAGTTATCTCAACTCCACGATGGTCACATTCGTAAAGGGCCATATGACTCTTTCATAACAGAATTGTCCCTTTCGGGGTCTGAAAATCAAGACAGTTCTCGTTAAATAGTCCATACAAAAACTAATGGTGGTTTAGTTCTTCCGACCTATGGTCCAGCACTATGATCCTCCATCATGCGGAGACCTTTTTCATACCCGCAGTGGTGTTATCAGTGATTGTTCCCCATGATTATGACATTCACTTGAATAGAAAATGGATGAAGTCAAGTAGGTGCTAGTAAAACCAAGGAGTTATCAATTGACCTTTATTGGCTTTGAGGAACCTGTGAATTGTAGGAATAGCTTGGTCCCCATGTAAGTAGTGTTTAGTGTTGACAATTTACTTACTGACCTCTCTAACAATACTGAGACATTGTACAAATCCTCTTGAGGCTAATAATGGACCACAGTTGCTTCTTGCCAAGTATTGAGCCAACAATGCATTGTACACAATGGATCCATGTTCTGTTATAAGTTAATTATGGTTGTTTCTATCTGTATTGGATATTTTATGAAGAGTTTGGATAATTTCAGTTAATCTTTAAGTATATATTTTTACTAGACTAAAAAGTTAATATAAGCAAAGTTTGGTATTTTTTTTATGTCAAAGTGGATCTATCAGCTCAAAATGTTGACCTAGGGCAGCATATTATGGCTTGTCCACACGGAATTGCTGCAGAAAATTAGCGTTTTTGACTGCAGAAAATGGTGCGTATTTTGCTGCGTTTTTCACAATGCTGGGAGATGGTGACATCTCCTCTGAAAAACGCAGCAATTCTGTCCACTTTCCGCAGCACAAATTGAAAAATACGCACCGCAGGTCAATTTCTGCTTGGAAATTTTACGCAGCGTGTGCATGACATTTGTTAAAACGTACCCATGCTGCTGCTACTGTATCCTGCTGCGTTTTTCCGTCTGCAATTTCAGACGGAAAAAACGCCGCAATTCTGCTATGTGTGGACGAGCCCTTACAGTGACAGGTCTGTTCGCCTGTTAGCCAAAACAGCACAAAACAAATTCTGCCATCTTGCTAATAGGAACGATCAAAGAATACATCGGGCTCACAGGTAAGTGTAGCGTATTCATGAGGGGAGCGAGCGCTTCCTTGTGTATACAGCAGCTAGCCATCAATTATTGTAAGGAGGGATCACTCCCATTAGCCAAATGGCACCATTTTTTGTGCCGTTTTGGCAAATAGGAAAATGTGCCTGTCCCTGTAATACGCTGCTTTTACCTAGGACAGTATGTTTTGCATGTACCAAATGGTCCCCCAATTTTTCTATTAGGATTTTGTGTGTGTGGGGGGGGGGGGGGTCTACATCATTGGTTGATTCTTTTTTTTTTTATTATGACAGTATGGCTCTGAAGGAGAGTTATCTTATATACTCAATAACTCAATGCAACATAACATAGAAGAATGTCTCAAACATGCATAGACTAGACACTTGACAAAGGAAAATTCTGTATGATATTTGTTCTGGTTGTTTTAGATAAAGATAATAGTAACAATATGTATTTGCTTACTTTTCAGTATGGGAACTCGGGAGGCCCACTTGTGAATTTGGTAAGATACCCTGTCCTCCATGCCCTCAGGTATTAGTTATGTATGTGAGTTCATAATGTGCTGTCAGAACATGTTGACTAGTATCGCCTGGCCAGAGGTTTGTGCATTGGCATTACATTACTACATGACTCAAATATGTATGGTTGGCAAGACACACTCAGGGCGGTGAGGTTAGTGGCTGACTAACCATCTGCAGACTTATTTTTGTTTAAAATCTACAAATAACCAGGTTTATTGAACTGTTAAAGAATAACTAAACTTTTAAAACACTTTTTAACATGTCAGAGGTTTTGTTCGGTGGGGGTCCGAGCACTGAGACCCCCAGCGCTCGCTAAAACAAAGCGTCAGGTGAGCGCTATGCTGCTTCGCTTCTGATCGGCTTTTCTCAGAAAGGCGAGCAAGTGGTTTACGGGCTTGATAGAAAGTCTATCAGGTCATTATGACATGTCAGAAGTTTTTTGAAAGTTTAGTTACCCTTTAAGTATCTGAATAAAAGGTTCTACATTTCTGAGAGTAAGAGGTTATAGAAAACACAAAGTTGACTAGAATGTAAAATACCAAAAACACTATAAAAACGAAAAATCAACATTAAAACCAGTATAATAAATCCCAAAAATAGAAGTACTACTATGTAGACAAGTATCCTGACGGTTTCCCTTCTAAATTCTAGATGCCCTGTTTTCATTCATGATGGGCTTCTCTCTAGGCCAGTGTTACCAAGCTAGTGGCTTGGGAGCAGGTGAGCGTACATTTGAGCCCCATATATGCCAGGTCCACCTAACGCAGTACTAACCTAAATTTCCATAATGGCAGCAATGAATTTATTATTTAATAGTACTTTTCAAAATTTGAGCAAAGGGAAATGTGGGGCTGTTAGATACATCGGACACCGCATATGGCACTCCGGAGGGCATACATGAGAAAGGGAAACTTTTCAAAAATATAAATAGTTTATTGCAGCTTGATGACAAGTCCATTGTTGGGTTTTAATGTTTGTGGTTTACATGCAATCTTAAAAACTTCTATGTCAAAAAAAAGCAAAGTATTGTAGGTAGGGAATAGTGCAATCAGCTCCTCCATTTGTTCGATGAAAACTTCCCCAAATTATTCCTCTGCAGTTAAAGAAGGTCAACTTTTTATTTATGATTATTTTTTTTCTCTGTGGTATATTAATTGTAACTGGGTTTAGGTTAAGAGTTAAATATTTACATCTAAAAATACTCCCTATCATTAATATAAAAATCTTGAAAAATAAATAAAACACTTCTTAAACCAAAGAAAAGTGATCATGAGTAAAATGATACTCAACAGTCAAAGCCTTTATAACTTGTTTTCCAGAAGAAGGTTTGCAAATTACAAAACCTAAATATGGTTTCCGCCATGCAGTTTAGTATTTCTGTTGCTCTTGTCGACCTCACTCTTTTAACCAGCGTTTTCTTTTTCACACCACAGGACGGTGAAGTGATCGGGATAAACACTCTAAAGGTTACTGCTGGCATCTCCTTTGCTATTCCATCAGATAAAATCCGCAAGTTTCTTGCCGAGTCACACAGCAGACAGTCCGCAGGTGATTTTGCAGCCTCTGTCCTTTCATGGCCAAACGTGCAATGAATAGTCACCATTTATTACCACTAATAACAACTACCTGCAGCGTATGCCAACCTACACACTTACAGGCTGAAGTTTGAAGGAAAATAAACATGAAATATATGGGTTTTTAGATGAAAAAGGAGGTAATGACATGGCAGAGTTGTGAAGGCCCACACATCAACACGTTCCAAACCAGCGGTTTATTAGGGATCGACCAACTTTGATACAAGTGTGTGGTCCGCTGCACTGATCCAGTTGTTTAACCTCAGGACCAAACAAACAGATCCAGATTCTGCTTTGTGGATTCAGTAGTGGAAAGGAGTTTCATAGCAAAAATCTAAAATCGGTCTCCGCCTGGTGCTTGTTCATTTCACCCTCCACAACCCACCCATGTTCTATAACAAAAAGACCCAATGCTTGTTATTTCTACCTTCCTTCTTCATCCTTTGTTTTCAAACATTGCTGTGCTATAGGTGTCTATAGGGTAATACACAAGTGATCAGGTGACAGGGACGATGCATTCTCATCTTCTCCAGCAGAAAACGGGGATTTGGGGACATTCATTCTCTGCAAAATGGAAGTCGGACCCCCACCTAACTTGCTTTTATTATCTGTTTGAATGGTGGGTCACAAAAAGTAAATCAAATGGAACAACACACTTTAAAAATGATAAAACTACTCTGATTGTTAAAGGTGATGTCTAAAATTAGCAAAAAGGGTCAGCTTTTTTTTTTTTTTTTTTTTAGGGACTGCAACACTCTTGTTCATGAGTTTAGATTAGATATTGCATCATATCCCCATGCAAGTGAATTGTAAAGCCCATGGACAAGAATGGCGCTGTTTCCAGACTTTTTCTAATCCAGTACAGCCCCTTTTAACGATAAATGTTACGCCTAATGAGATTTGGGAATGGCAAGAAATGGTTGAGTTTGCCAAGAAAGCCTTACAATTCATAGATATTTCATGGTGGTTTATATTAACGAGCAAATAGTACTAATAGATGGAGTTATCATAATCCAAAAATAAAATAAAAATCAGCTTGTCTCAGCTGCAGAGATATTGATAATTTATAGACTTGAATTAAAGTCCATGGCCTGGTCTTCATCTCCTAATGGATTCATTCAGGAGAGGTGTAGTGCCACGTCGTTCTGCAGAGTGCCATGGCCCCTTTACTCTAGCCAACAGTTGGGGTCGCCATGCCTGAACTAAACCTCAGACATGTACTGGAGCTACACTTTAAGTCACTATTATCTTCCATGCAACAATTTTACCTTATTGTCCCAGCAGATGTTTTCCGTTACACCAGTGCTCCGTTTTGTATATGCTTTTTCTTGTGTATTTAGGCCAGGGAACTAAGAAGAAAAGATACTTGGGAATAAGGATGCTGTCACTCAGCCCAAGGTAATAACTTCATTACTATACATAGAAGATTTTACTGCAATAACATTTTAGAGCGTGACATGATCAGATTCTACCGTACAGCTACATTTTTACTATGGCACCTACCGGTTTAGTGCCCAAACTATTGCTTAATGACATTTCTTCTGCTTTATCGCATTGATAATCAACAGTGCTTTATTATATGAATTCTGCAGGTTATTCTGGACACCGTCTGCCCAGTACAAATAAAATTGTTTTCTTTCATTGCAGCAAAGTGAAGGAACTGAGGGAACAATTAAGGGATTTCCCTGATGTAACCTCTGGCGCTTATATCGTAGAAGTTCTTCCAGATACACCAGCAGAAGAGTAAGTGGAGCTAAAACAGACTCCAAAGTCTATCATTATCACCTCACTCTCAATGTTTTGCACAGTAAAGTAACCGCGTACTGGCACCCTTCAATAAGGTCCTTAGTGCTCCCACAATAGGGCTGCTTACTGCCTACAGGTTGGTGTCTCCTTGCAGATATTCCTCCATTAATTCAGCATTCCTCCCAGATTTTAGATGGAGGAAAGAGATAATCCTATGCCACTTCATGTGCAGGTTTTCTGGGTGAAGGCGACTATACTTCCATAAAGACATCAATTTATTTCACTTATATATACCTGTAGGTCTTTCTAAATATGTCCTATGTTATTCTCTCCTTCCTTTCCTGATGCTCTGTTAATTACATATATTTATGGAAAGGGGAGGCATACAGAGACCTAGAGGGGGAATTAATCAACCTTTCAACACCAGTTTTTTTTTTTTACGCTGCCCTCACCACTTTGTGAAATTGGGGCATGATTTCCCAAAAGGGGGCAGGGTCACATCAGCCGACAACATTATTATAATTTACACCAGAACGCCACCACCTAGTTGGCGTCGATTTCACTCTGTGGGGCGTAGCAAGGTAAAGGCCCACGCCGGACCCCTGTACCTTGTTCCCCTGATCAGACTACCCCTCCATCAGACTACTCCCCCATCCCCATTGGACAATGAAAAAAAAAAAAGTATGTTTACCGCTCCCCTCCGGGTCCCCTAAACATGCTGCGTCTCATATAAAGTCCTGATGCCGGGCAGCGTCAGGACGTTGTACAGTATGTAGTGTAACACTCAGGATGTTGAGTGCTGCGTTGCATATAAGGTCTTGTCTGAGCCGCAGCGTGCTGAGGGAGCCTGAGGGGAGAAGTGAAGGGGAGCAGTTAGGTCAGTATACTTATTTTTTTATTCTATGTCTGATGGGAATGGGAGAATGGATGTCGCACGGCCCGGTCGTTGCATCTCTTAATAAATGTTGCAGCTTACTACAACAAATTGTTTATTAAGACTGGCGTATGAAACACCAGTCTTATATCCTACACACTAGAGGGGCAATTTATATCACAAAATGGAAAAACAGAGACCAGAAAAATTGCACAATCTCCCCAGGAAGGTCATGCCATTTTTGAAACTTGGCACCAGATCTAAACCATGTGACTGACAGCTGGAAACTGGATATGAGCCATGTATGTAGCATGCGTGTACAGATAAGTACATGAAATTTGTGTTTGGTGGAAGGTTGTAGTTGTGTCAGTGGTAATGTATAGTGTTTTTATCTACTTACTCATCTCCATTTAATCATAGATTTTCTCAATTTGTTTCAGGGCTGGACTGAAGGAAAGTGATGTGATTATCAGCATTGGCAGTCAGACTGTGACTTCTAGCAATGATGTCAGTGAAGCTATTAAGCAAGAAGGACCGCTACGTATGGTGGTACGCCGTGGAAATGAGGATATTGCCATCACAGTGACACCAAAAGAAATTGATTTATAATGGAAGAAATGAGCTGGTTTCATAGGTCTTCCAATCTATAGATCTAAACAATGACACTGCACTTGTAAGGACACTGTGTATAAGCACTGAATATTAGTGACCCCCCCCCCCCCATCCAAGAAACCCCCTTAGCTTTTTGATTACAGAACCCTCTGCCTGTGCAACTTCACAATCTCACCACTGGTGTGTGCCCTTCTCAAAATAACATGCTGGTTTATGTGTCTTAACTGGAGGAGAAGTAGGAGTGGTACAATAATAAAGACCCAATTGGTCCAACAGTTATATTTTAAAGGTCTATCCTGACGTTCTTCATTGTGTAATAATGCAGATTTTTGTCTGAATTAATTTGCAAGTTGTTTGAAGTTAATGGCAGACATTAAGTCATACGTATGCAGGGCAAAACTCACACAGGGCGAAAGAGTTATTTATGCCCATCACAGGAAGATCAGGAACATCAGTACGGCAAAAGTAATAAGAGGTCGTCAGTAGAATGTTTCAGATCTAAAGACTTTTATAATGAAGTATTACTATTGACTACTGACGCATAGCACTTGTCATAGGTTCTATTAAAGGGGTTGTCCAGTGATGACCCCACACTTTCAGAACTAGCCTGGCTGATGAAACCCATGACCATCAACTGTCATTATTGGGGGAGACTGTGGATGAAGTTGGCGTGCACGAACCACTCTTTGTTCTCCACTCAGGATCCCATCTATGAAGTCCGTATGCAGTAATTGGTGGACAACCACTTTAACATATGCAAAGCTGGCCTGTCAACTGCTATTTGCCCCCAAACCAGTACAGTGTAGCAGCAAGGTACATATTCACCATGCCAGAAGAAAAAAATAATAGAAATTAGGAGGTAGCAAGTCTGCTAAGGGTTGAATCAAGAAGTCCGGCATATGCAAGGTGCACCAATAAAATATTCTTCATGTTGGGATGGACATGTTCTTCAGTAGTAATATCATCACACTAGAACAGAAGCCGTCAGGTGCGCACTTCAGAATAACCTATCACGTATGTCAATGTGTATTCTATATACTGTATGTCTACATTGACCAAAGAAGAGATGTCTAGTGCAGGAACAGTACATACTAATGGTCACGCTAGTGTGCAAGCCATTGCCTACTCTCCAGAGGAATGGAAAAGAGATGAATATTTATTAAATCTGGCTGCTAAGTACCACCTATAATGTTACAGATTTGCCTTCAGCATGTACAAAGTTACAGCTGGAATTCTTGTCAGTTTCGATCTGACCGTCTGCTAAAAAGAGAACCTATTACAGAGATATAGCTTCTCGTACCTCCTTACATTTGCTATATACAAATGACGGCACCATTGAAAAAGGAGCATGCAAGGATATGCCACCAAAGTTCAATTGGCAGAGGTCTGATAGCGGTGATGCTAGTCCACTTGGCTTTCTTCAAACACAATATGTTTGGGCATTTAAGTCAGGGGTAGCCCTATGGCCACTTGGAACCCCAGAGTAGAGCTGATAAAGGGGAATAGTGCTGTCCTAGCACCGCTTCCACTTTGGTTTAGTGATTGGCGGGGATCACAGTGGTCGGACCCCTCGTCAGTTAGACATTAGTGGCATAACCTATCAATATGCCATCAAGCTGATATTCCTGACGTCTCTTTGTTTAGAGACCCTTCCTTTATTAGAAGGAGCTCTTACCACTGGAGGACTTTAGTCTTTTTACTCTCATGCACCGACCACTACTGAAACCTTGTATGCGTGGTTAAAAGCGAAGATTTCCTAATAGACCACTAGATCCTAGCAGTTTGCCAATTGCCTGGTGAATTTCAGTATAGATATGGCTTTCTCATGGGAAATTGGCCAGTGTTGTATTTGTTTTATTGCGACAAATACAACGTTTCTGATACAGAGCTGGCACAGTGTTACTGTTGTTGGTAGAAGTCCAGATGTTGCGTTTTTGGGAAAGCATTTGGATTCCTTACATAAAAGTTTCTAAAATCAGACACATAAATCAACTACTATGTTAAAAATAGCGAATTGTGACCATTTATGCAAATTAATTCTCCAAGATAGGATGGTGGCCAATCTTCTAATGCTTAAAACATTTTCTTGGATGATGTCGTCTGCAAAAGTACACCCCAGTGGCATATTCTGAACACGAATGAAAAATTAAAGGAGTTAACTGTGATCATATAAAAAATCTAAACAGGTTTTATTATAATAGGAATTAAATCGGCACTCTAAATTTTCTACTACCTGGGGCTAGTGCTAAGTGTCCAGACATTGCTTATGTCTATGGTGCATTGATTGCGTGAGGGACATTAGTTTCTCATACTCAGTGCTACTAATAAACTACGTGTCCTAACATCCCGGGCCTCGGCTTTCATCTGTATCATAACCTAACCACTTAGTCCACAATCTACAATTTGAACAAATCTCATCCACGACGTGTGGGTACCCAAGTGATCAACTACAGTAAAGCACAAAGTGAAACAACTAAGGACATTTGTAGTTTTCCAATTTCCCTCTTATAATGTAGAAAGAATGAAAAGATAGTGTTTTCTGTGTGTGACAGGCCCCCATTATACACAATTAGAGGGAATCACCCTTTGAGATAAAGGATGCCGCATGGAGGAGAGATATCGAGCATCGCATGGAGAGCTGAACTTTAGGGACCAAGGGTGGTGTCTTGGGCTCCAAGTGAACAAATTTCAGCAATTAAAGTAGAATAAGGATGAATAAAATAATAAGTCCCTCCCTTCTGTTATGTTTCTAAAAATTCTGTTCATCCTTTATGTCTGTTTCTGGGAAAGCTGCGTGGTAACCAATATAGCCAGTGCTACAAGTTCACACACACGGACATGATACATTCCACACTATCCTATCGCTGTATGACTAGGCAAACTTATGTGGAGTGTTAGGATTCAAGTCAAAATAATATTCAAAGTTTCCCTACTTGGAATTCTTCAGCCAATGACTATTTAAAAAACAAAAAACTGGCACCAGAACCCCTGGAAGTGGCTTTTATAATACATCATCACAATTATTTATTTTACGAATACACTTTAATGACTGGACTATCACACCTGGAATCTCAGAATGAGAGGAGTCTTTCCCACGCAAGTCCTGTCCTGGACCCCCTAAAACCAGCCCTCCTCATTTCAGTGAATGCCTATATTGCTACAGAGAATGTTGTACTGTTTTTCCCTTCTGAGGACGACCTGTTATGCTTCTGGATAGCTTCTGGGGTAAGCAAACAAAGTATGTGACGTAGAAATATTTTAAGTTGTGCCTATACAATAGGAGGTCAAGATACAGGGGCTACCTACTTCTATTTCTAAGTCGGATTTAGGTGATCACGGCCTTTACCTTTATGCGTCCATAAAGATGACAAGACTCTGATGTACGTGATCCAACTGATTTAGAAAGTTTCTTCAGTGCCTTGGACTTGCCAACTATCCTGGTCCCAAACTGGACCACGACACCTCCCAATTTTCCCTTGCGCCCTCTCCTAGCCAGCATGTTGCTGACCACTACCAGCCGCGCTAAGATTTCAAGGATTTTACTTAAGAAGGGCCTGTCACCCCTCCTGACAGGTCTGTTTTAGTAAATACTTCTGGGGCATATTTTCTTAAAACTCTGAGTTAGGCCTCATTTACACGAGCGTGTGCGTTTTGCGCACGCAAAAAAACACAGCGTTTTGCGTGCGCAAAAGGCACTTGACAGCTCCGTGTGTCATCAGTGTATGATGCGCGGCTGCATGATTTTCGCGCAGCCGCCATCATAGAGATGAGGCTAGTCGACGTCATTCACTGTCCAGGGTGCTGAAAGAGTTAACTGATCGGCAGTAACTCTTTCAGCACCCTCGACAGTGAATTCCGATCACAATATACAGCAACCTGTGAATAAAAAAAAGACGTTCATACTTACCAAGAACTTCCTGCTTCCTCCAGTCCGGTCTCCCGGCCGTTGCCTTGGTGACGCGTCCCTCTCTTGACATCCGGCCCCACCTCCCTGGATGACGCGGCAGTCCATGTGACCGCTGCAGCCTGTGATTGGCTGCAGCCTTTGCTTGGCCTGTGATTGGCTGCAGCTGTCACTTGGACTGAATTGTCATCCCGGGAGGTCAGACTGGAGGAAGAAGCCGGGAGTTATCGGTAAGTCAGAACTTCTTTTTTTTTTTACACGTTCATGTATATTGTGATCGGAAGTCACTGTCCAGGGTGCTGAACCAGTTTAACTCTTTCAGCACCCTGGACAGTGACTGTCTCCTGACGTCGCGTACCGGAACATTTTTTGCCGGGTTCGGTAAAAACGAGTTCGGCTGAACCCGGTGAAGTTCGGTTCGCTCATCTCTAAGACACTCCGTTTGGATGTTTGTAAACAGAAAAGCACGTGGTGCTTTTCTGTTTACATTCAGAGTTTGACAGCTCTTGCGCGAATCACGCAGTTCGCACGGAAGTGCTTCCGTGCGACCTTCGTGGTTTTCACGCACCCATTGACTTCAATGGGTGCGTGATGCGCGAAAAACGCAGAAATTTAGAACATGTGAGTTTTTTTAAGCGCACTCACGCTGAGCAAAACTCACGGACTGTCTGCATGCCCCCATAGACTTGTATAGGTTCGTGCGACCCGTGTGAAAAGCATACGCGTCGCACGGACGTATATCACGTTCGTGAAAATGAGGCCTTAGGCTGTTTCTGCGTTATTCCTCCTAGAAATTTATGAATAAATGGACACTGGGTGTCACCATTTCCCCTTGTTAAAGGGGTGTGTCTCTCCACAGTCTCACTCTGTCAGCACTGATTGGACATTGTCAGTCTGTGTAGGACACACCCCCAACTTACAACACCCAGTTGACAATTTATTCATAAGCTTCTTGGAGGAATAACAGAGGAACAGCACAACATAGAACGCTAAGAAAATATATTCCAGAATTGTTATTTCATGGGGAATACAAGTATTTACTAAAACAGACAAGTCAGGAATGGGGACTGAATGGCCAGTCCACATTACACACATAATAACAAACACAGAACATGTCATTAAAATCTATAAAAGGCGGGATCACTTTTTTTTGTATTGCTTATAGGCTAGAGGGGCAGCAATGGGTGAAATGCGCTGACAATTGTTTTTTAAACTTTTGCCACAAACTTGCAATGCCCTTATTTATATACGTATATGACTAGTCTGTCAGTGTCACAAAGTCCCCGGTTAAATAGTGCAGTATCATGTCCATATAAATATTGCACACATTGCAACATGTAGTGCCATACATTTACAGTACGCAGTGCACAGATAGTAAAAACAGAGCCCAGTTTGTGCCATTAAATTCCAAGATACATAGTGTATATTACATTGCACAGATTACAGTAGTGCCCACATAATGCAAAGCCGTGCACACATAGAGCCATACTGTGCCTACATACTGACAAGTAATACCCACATGGTGCCAAATGATGCCGGCATAGCCATACAGTACCACATAGTACAAAACAATGCCCAGAGAGTGCCATACAAGTCACACAGAGAATCATATATCTGTTTCTAAACAAGTGCTCTCCCAACCTCATTTTAAGCCTAGCGCTACGTAGGTGATGTCACACAGCTTTTATACATAACTGCTTCTACTGAATATCTATGGAATTTAAGCTGGCATCCCGACAGTCACAGATTGGGCATATAGCCCTTCTGCTGATATTATGGATATAGATCTTTTGTTTCTGCTGAAACTGACCAATTATAAATAAAAATTCTACAAAGGAAGTCAGACTATACTAGATGTTGATATCATAGTTACAATTCTAGATAATAACTCACATGACTAAATCATTGACCACCACTATTATGATGTCCTAATGGCTATGTGTGATGACAAAAAAAAAAAAAGCCGCATAACAGATAAGTGTCATATCCTAGCTAATCCTTCATATGTTAAGACTTACTGCAAGAAAATGCGACTGATGTTTTCCTTTTATTCATTTTTGTTTCCAAATCATTCCCAGCACTGACCTTCTTCCAAGGCCAACACAGGCAGAAATAGAAATGCTTATCTCTATTGTGATATCCATAGCTGTCAATGTGATCCCTACATGACAGCAGCTGACCATACTATGACAATATATAATACTATATTGAGCCCCTCATATTTTAGAACAGGGGAGTGCTGCTACCCAGATGAGCCTTCTGCAAATATTAGGTATGTTTTATTATAGTAGAAAAAGAGATAATAGATATAATAAATAATTTACGGTCATATAAATTTACAAGGTGGAATAAGGTTGGTGGAAGTCCCTAGGCAAAAAATTTGGTGAAGGACCGCACCTGATCCCCCCTATAGGAGACACATATAGGAGAGGTGGCAGCACTTGTGAATGGGACCTCTGCACTGAAGTCTATGGAAGTTACGGAGACAGCCGAACCAGTAACTCCCTTCAAAAGAGACACACACGCATTTACTGTATTTCGACCTTTTCTTGGCTGGTTAGGCTTGCCAACCAGTTATCAGAATGGATAGTGACTGCCAGGAGCGTAACTAGAAAAAGCGGCATCAATTTGAGAGACCCTTCCATTGTTTTTTGGGTGTTTTTTTTTGTGTTTTTTTTTACAGGCATTCCCTTTTCAGTGCAGTACCCTAGTTCATAATAATACACAAGTCGCTAAAAATTGATGGCCTATCCTCAGGATAGGCCATCAATAACTGAAGGGTTGGGGTCTGACTCCCGTGACCACCGCCGATCAGTTGTTTTGAGCGCTGCTTCTGGTCATGTCCGTGGCTGCGGGCCATCAGCGCCATTTTCCCCATGACAGCCGCATCCACGAGTCGGCGAGCGCTGGCCCCAGTCTCCTCCTCAGGAGACGCCAGCGCTCGCTTCCACTCACCTCAGCCGGATCCCGTAGGGTGCCCGCTCTTAAAGGGGCAACGCGCGCACCGGACTTTGATGAAGCATCAGGCCGTGAGTACCCTGGACTATAAGAGGGGTCCAGCCCCCTGCTTCGATGCCTGAGTGTTGTTGTTGTTGTTGTTTCCCTAGTTTGTCTATGAAATGGTCACCTAGTGTGTCCCTGTTCCTGTTCCCGGCATTCCGTACTATCCTGGTCAAGTACTGTGCTGAGCTTAAGTCGTGCCGTGCTGTATACCACACCTGACCTGCTTCACCACGCCTGACGTCTACTTGCTGCCTAGTCCCAGCCGAGCCTGCCTTGCTACTGTCTGAGCTGCCACAGGTACCCTATACAAACTATAGACATTGACCTGCGTCTTGTTGGCCAGCTGCCATACTGCCAAGGCGGTATGGCCCAGTGGGTCCACAGACCCTACGTGACAGTACGCTCAGGCCATGGACCCCGCTGGTCGATTCAAGACCATGACGACGTCACAAGAGATGCGGGCGGATATGCTAGACCTCCGGTCTCGACAGGACCAACTCCTCCAGGCGTTGAACATTCTTGCACGTCGGCAGGAGACACAAGCTGCCGTTCCTCCTACTACACCTCCTGGCAATGTTGATCCTCAGACTACACTTCTTGGCAGTGTTGACCCGCGTTTTCTATGCCACTTCCTGACCGCTATGATGGAGACGCAAGTACCTGTCATGGATTTTTTAATCAGTGCCAGATCCACTTCAGCCTGTATACTAGGATATTTTCGTCTGATGGCGCAAGGGTCGCTTTCATCATCTCTCTCCTCACTGGCAAGGCTCTTGCATGGGCGAAGCCTATCTGAGAGAGACAAGGACCTGAGACCCGTGATTTCCAAGGCTTCCTCCGGACTTTTCGCATGGTGTTTGAGGAGCCTGGACAGGTCTCATCCGCAGCGACTTCTTTGGTTAACTTACGCCAAGGAGACACCTCCGTGAGTGAGTACGCCATCCACTTCCGCACCCTGGCGGGAGAACGGTTATGGAACAATGAGGCCCTGGTGGCTGCATTCTGGCATGGACTGGCTCCTAAAATTAAGGATGAAATTGCCGCTTGAGATCTGCTGCCTACCCTGGATGACCTCATCCTTCTGTCCGCCCAGTTTGATATACGGATCTGAAAACGCCTCCAAGAGGTTCGTCGGGAGGGAGGCCTTCCTAGTCTGGCTCCTACTTTGCAGCAACCCCTGCTGTCCTCAGATGTCGATCCTTCTAAGGAGTCTGTGATGATGGACCAGTGTAAACTATCCACCCAGCAGAGACAACATAGACGCACTTCTGGACTCGGTCTTTATTGCGGCCTCGGTGGCACTCTTGTGCGCCTGTGTCCCCAAAGATCCCAAAGCCTAGGGTTGCTAGGAGTGACAACCTTGGGTAAGAAAGGACTTCCGTCTAAATTCTCCCTACCTGTGACCATAGTGTCCGGCGACAGTACGCATCAGGTCTCTGCGTATCATCGACTCTGGATACATCCGTAGAGACCTGGTAGACCTTCTTCCATTACCCACCACTCTGGAGAGCCCATTGACAGTTGCTTCAGTAAATGGACTACCTCTGCCAGACCCAGTTATAGCTGTGACCAATCCGCTGAGGCTCCAAGTAGGGGCTCTTCACTCAGAACTTCTGTCGTTCTATGTCCTGTCCAAAGCTGTTAACCCTGTGTTGCTGGGCCTGCCTTGGCTCCGACTACATGCCCCAGTCCTGGACTGGAATTCTGGAGAGGTTCTCCAGTGGGGCCCTGAATGTCAAAGCCGATGCCTGGTGCAGATTAGTTCGGCTCAGCCTTCTATGTCTTGGTCACTGGCAGGATTGCCGAGTCATTATGATGTATTTTTGGACGTCTTCAGCAAGATGGAGGCGGAGACGTTGCCTCCATATCGGGCGTATGACTGCCCTATCGAACTGGTTCCTGGTGTATTCCTTCCCCGTGGTAGTGTATATCCTCTCTCTTTGCCAGAGACTCTGTCCATGTCCGCCTATGTGAAAGAGAACTTGGAGAGGGGCTTCATACAGAAGTCTTCCTCCCCGGCAGGAGCCGGGTTCTTCTTCGTCAAAAAGAAAGATGGCTCTCTTCGTCCTTGTATCGACTACCGAGGTCTCAACCAGATCATGGTGAAGAATAAATATCCGTTGCCACTGATCTCTGAACTGTTTGATCGTATACGTGGTGCCAAGATTTTTTCTAAACTAGACCTGCGTGGGGCTTACAACCTAATCCTGATTCACCAGGGTGACGAATGGAAGACTGCATTTAGCACCGTGATGGACACTATAAATATCTTGTAATGCCCTTCGGTTTGTGTAATGCTCCCGCGGTCTTACAGGAGTTCATTAATGACATTTTCCGTGACCTCCTCTATGTTTGTGTTGTGGTCTATCTTGATGATATCTTGATTTTTTCTCCAGATCCTACGACACATCAGAGACATGTCCGTCAAGTTTTGCTACGGTTAAAGGGAATGTGTTGCCAGAAAAACATGTTTTTTTTTAAAAAATTAAACATTTAGTGTGTGGGTGATTAAACATTGTTCAAATTTTTTTTATTTTTTTCACGAGTCAGGAAATAGTCAGGAAATATTATAAATTAATTCTAATTTATAATACTACCCATTTTTGGTCACTAGATGGAGCTATTCCCAAAATTGCAGCATTGCAACATTGGGTTAAAAGCCCTCGCTCTAGTGAGCTCTCAGCATCCCCCCCTCCTTTATCCTGGCTAGTGCCGGGATAAACGAGGGGTTTGAACGGTGTAACCTCCTACACTGTGTGTCGCCATTTTTTGAGCTAACACACAGTGTAGTAGGTTTACATACAGTAGTAAACACACACAAACACGAACATACATTGAAATCTCTTACCTGTTCCTGCCGCCGCGGCTCCCTCCGGCCCGTCCGCTCCGTTTGCTGCCGCTGGTCCAAGTGCACAAATCCGGAAGCCGCGGCCGGACAGTAATATTACTACTTCCGGTCGCGGCTTCCGGATTTGTGCACTTGGACCAGCGGCAGCAAACGGAGCGGACGGGCCGGAGGGAGCCGCGGCGGCAGGAACAGGTAAGAGATTTCAATGTATGTTCGTGTTTGTGTGTGTTTACTACTGTATGGTCCACAGGAAAATGGCGCCGGACGGCGCCAATTTCGAATTGGACTGTGTGGGAGCGGCGCATGCGCAGTTCCCACACAGACGCCGTACACTGAAGTCAATGGGACGGGAGCCGTTCGCAGTCCCTATGGGACTGTGGCTGCCGTATTCCATGTCTGTATGTGTCGTTAATCGACACAGACAGAAATGGAACAAAAAATGGCAGCCCCCATAGGGAAGAAAAAGTGTAAAAATAAGAAAAAGTAAAACACAAACACACAAATAAATATAAACGTTTTTAATAAAGCACTAACATCTTGAACATATGAAAATTTTTTTGGGTGATGACACTGTTCCTTTAAGGGAGAATCGTCTGTATGCCAAGTTGGAGAAGTGCATGATTGACAGAGATGCTCTACCCTTCCTGGGCTACATCGTCTCGAATCGAGGTCTCGAGATGGGTCCTGAAAAGGTAAAGTCTGTCCTGGAGTGGCCACGCCCTCAAGGCTTGAGGGTCATACAGCGCTTTCTGGGATTCTCCAATTTTTACAGACAGTTTATTCCAAACTTCTCCTCACTGACTTCTCCTATCCCTAACCTCACTAAGGGCATAAACACCAAGGTGTGGACTCCTGAGGCAGAGTCCACATTCAATAGCCTGAAGAGTGCCTTCACGTCAGCCTCTATCCTCCATCATCCGGATGTCTCTCTGCAGTTCTCGTTGGAGGTTGACGCATCCTCTGTCGGTGAAGGTGCACTCCTGTTACAGAGAGGTCCCAAGGGCAAGTCAATGGTATGTGGATATTTCTCTAAGCTCTTCTCTTCCACAGAACGCAACTACTCGATTGGGGATTGGGAGCTACTGGCCATCAAATTGGCTCTGGAAGAATGGAGACATCTACTAGAGGGCGCAGCTCATCCGATCCTAATTTTTACAGACCACAAGAATCTGACCTACCTCCAGACGGCCCAACGGCTGAACCCTCGTCAGGTGGTCACTGTTCTTTACCAGCTTCCAGTTTGAGCTCCATTATCGCCCGGCCCACTGGAATGTGAGGGCCGATGCCTTGTCCAGGTCTTTCGAGACAGAAGACACCATGGAGATTCCACAGAGCATCATTGATCCGTCTTGCATTGTCTCTGTCAATCCCCTGCAAGTTGGGGACATTCCTCCAGGAAGGACTTTTGTGTGCCTGCATGATCGTGGAAGAATTCTCCACTGGGGACACTCCTCTAGACTGGCAGGTCATGCGGGGGTCCGTAAGACCCAGGATCTGATTGCCCATCATTGCTGGTGGCCCACGCTGCCCATGGACATTATGGACTTTGTTTCTTCCTGTTCAGTATGTGCAGCCAACAAGGTCGCTCACTCCAGACCTGCTGGTCTGCTCCAGCCATTGCCTGTGCCCAATGCTACCTGGCAGCATATAGCTATGGACTTTATTACGGACCTGTCTTTCTCTGCCGGATGCAATGCTGTCTGGGTGGTGGTGGATCGATTTTCTAAGATGGCCCACTTCGTTCCTCTGACCGGTCTTCCTTCTACTCCTCTGCTGGCCAAGCTGTTCATCCAACACATGCTTGCCGCAGCATATTGTGTCTGATCGGGGGGGGGGGGGGGGCGGGTTCAGTACACCTCGAAGTTCTGGAGAGCCCTCTGCGGAGTCCTCGGTGTGAAGTTGGACTTTTCCTCAGCCTACCATCCTCAGTCCAATGGTCAGGTCAAGAGGATCAATCAGATCTTGGAGAACTACCTACGCCACTTCATTTCAAAGCAGCATGATGACTGGGTGCAGCTGCTTCCGTGGGCTGAGTTCTCATATAATAATCACACCAGCGAGTCCACAAGGAATAAACCGTTCTTCATTGTCTACGGCCATCACCCACGAATTCCTCTCCCACTGCCCGATACTTACGAGGAACCAGCGGCTGACTCCGCTTTTAGAGACTTCCTGCAGATCTGGCAGCAGACTCGATCCTCCATCCTAATGGCAGCATGAAACGGAAGGCTGACACAAGGAGAAGAGAACCTCCTCAATTTCTCCCTGGCACGAAGGTCTGACTGTCTTCTAGGAATATCCGACTAAGGGTGCTGTCATGCAAATTTTCTACCAGGCTCCTTGGACCCTTCGAGATCCTACAGCAGATCAACCCTGTCGCCTACAAGCTTCGGCTGCCTCCTACCCTCAAGATCCTCAACTCCTTCCATGTCTCCCTCCTGATGCCGGTGGTTCTGAACCGC
The DNA here is from genome assembly GCF_050947455.1 of Rhinoderma darwinii. Lineage (NCBI taxonomy): Eukaryota > Metazoa > Chordata > Amphibia > Anura > Rhinodermatidae > Rhinoderma > Rhinoderma darwinii. The sequence continues at coordinate 37,251,989 of NC_134697.1, read as the reverse complement.
TATACCAAGACTCCTAGCCCTGCGGTTGCCTCCAGCGGTCCTTCAGACACCTTTGTGGTAAAGGAGATCTTGGACACCACAAAAGTGAGAGGAAAGACTTTTTATTTGGTGGATTGGAGGGGGTTTAATCCTGAAGAGAGGTCCCGTGAGCCAAAGGAGAATGCTCAATGCTCCTACTCGTCTGAAGAAGTTTCTCTCTCGCTCTGATCCCAAGAATAGGGGGCGTAAGAGGGGGATACTGTAATGTCCGTGGCTGCGGGCCATCAGCGCCACTTTCCCCATGACTGCCACTCTCCTCAGCCGGATCCCATAGGGTGTCTGCTCTTAAAGGGGCAGCGTGCGCACCGGACTTTGATGAAGCATCAGGCCATGAGTACCCTGGACTATAAGCGGGGTCCAGCCCCCTGCTTCGATGCCAGAGCGTTGTTGTTGTTTCCCTAGTTTGTCTATGCAATGGTCTCCTAGTGTGTTCCTGTTCCCTGCATTCCGTACTATCCTGGTCGAGTACTGTGCTGAGCCTAAGTTGTGCCGTGCTGTATACCACGCCTGACCTGCTTCACCACGCCTGACGTCTGCCTGCTGCCTAGTCCCAGCCAAGCCTGCCTTGCTACTATCCAAGCAGCCAAAGGTACCCTATACAAACTATAGACATTGACCTGCGCCCTGTTCGCGAGCTGCCATACCGCCAAGGCGGTACGGCCCAGTGGGTCCACAGACCCTACGTGATATTTCCCCTTCATTTCTTCTTGCTCACTGTGATTAGTCGACTCGTATGTAGTGGCGAGTCACTGGTATTGCAGCCTTTTCTCCCATTCACTTCAACACAGAACTAGAGAACCTTTTTTTTCTTTTTAATATTTTTACGCTGCAGTAATACAATGCAAGTACACCACGTGCAAGCGCACCCTCAGGTGTGGAAACCATAATGTATGGCTATGGGAAAAATATTCTGCAACATATTTCTTTAGTTCTTGCTGAATATTTTTTCCCATAGGCATACATTGTAAAGTTTTCCACAGCATATGATCACGCTGCGGAAATAAAATGCAAGTACGCCACGTGTGGGTGCACCCTTGGAGCTAAAATGCTAATTTCCATACTGGGAAAAACAAACAAATGTGAATCCAACCTCACTGGTTGCATAAGCTTCATTTATAGGCCATAATGCCATGGCACCACCTAGTGGCTAGATAAAAATTTAATTGATTGCAAAGCAGTATAATGTCTCCTGTAAACGGTCTGTAAGGTGTTTGTGCTTCTTTATTCTTTCTCCCCTCGTGCCCTAACTATGTGACCGGGGATGGAACTGACACGGAAGCTGTGCCCGCTCCATCAACAGCATTTGTCAGCTGTAAAATATTCCGGATGTTTAACCCTTTACACTCTGCTATTGCACGTGGACTTCCTCTGTCACCCCAGAGACCCATAGGCCTGACAAGGCTATATGCCTATTAGTCCCTTCAACACATAGTGTTAAAATGCATTACAAATGCCATCAGATTATGGTGTGTTGAAGCCTCCTAGTGGGGCTAAAAATAAAAATGTTCAAAGTAAAAAACCCAACCCCTTTTTTTCCATAAAATGTGCTTTTATTTTGCAAAATCATATAAAAAACAAAACAAAAACAAAAAAACACCCACGACAATGAACACATTTGGTATTTCTGCAATCTTTGTAGAATAGGGTTAACCTGTTATTTACTGTATACCGCATGGTGAACAGCACAAAAAGAAAATCCCAAAAACAATCGAAACTGCACCAAAATAAAGATAGAAAAAAGTTAACCGATGGGATGTAGGCACCCCCAATTGCTGCCACTAAAAACGAAAAGTCGTCCTTCAACAAAAAACACCAGGCAGCTACGCTGACAGGAAAAAAAAAAATGACTTATGTTCTTGAAAAGTGGTGACGTAAAAATGTTTGTTTTACATAAAAACTAGTAAAAAACAAAACAAAAAAAACTAAACATTTATGGTATCGGCATAACAACAACCTATAGTCAATGGCAACAAATATAATATCCACCCATAGGGAATTACGTTAAAAAAAATATGGTTTTTTTCCACCAACCCTGCCGAAAAATGACTAAACATTCATCAATAAATATGTTCCCCAAAATGGTGCAATTAAAAAAAACTTGTCCAGCAAAAAACAAGCTCTCACACCAGTATGTTGACAGAAAAATAAAAGTTATGACCTTGTCATATTGTGATGAAAAAAACACCTAGGAGAAAATCGCCACTTCCTTAACGATTAAAATAGACTGCATCCTTAGGCTAGAATCACACGCAGTTTTTGATGCAGTTTTTGATGCGTTTTTGAGCCAATACCAGGAGTGGATCCAAAAGGAAGGGAAAGTGTAAAGGAAAGGCTTATACTATTCCTTCTTCTGGATGCACTACTGGCTTTGGCTCAAAAAACTGCAATAAAAACATACATTAAACTGTATCATGTGTGAATCCAGCCTTAAAGAGGCTCTGTCACCACATTATAAGTGGCCTATCTTGTAAATGATGTGATTGGCGCTGTAATGTAGATTACAGCAGTGTTTTTTATTTAGAAAAACTATCATTTTTGACGGAGTTACGACCTATTTTAGCTTTATGCTAATGAGTTTCTTAATGCCCAACTGGGCGTGTTTTACTTTTTGACCAAGTGGGCGTTGTGGAGAGAAGTGTATGGCGCTGACCAATCAGTGACCAATCAGCGTCATACGCTTCTCTCCATTCATTTACACAGCATATAGTGATCTTACTAGATCACTATGTGCAGCCACATACACACATTAAGGTTACTTAAGTGTCCTGAGAGTTAGGCTTCATGCCCACTTCAGTCTTTTTCTTCAGGGTGCTAGCCTTTTTTCAGACGGCTATCACCCTGACCAATTCATTTCAATGGGGCCATGCACACTTCAGTTTTTTTAACGGTCCCGTTGCTCCGTTCCGACAAAAGTAGAGCATGTCCTACTTTGGTCCGAGATTCCATGACCGTGAGGCCCATGCAAGTCAATAGGGCCGTCAAAAAAACTGAAGGCATCTGTGTGCCGTCCGTGTGTCTCGGACCCGTTGCCTAGCAATGGCCGAGCGGGCAGAGGTACACATAGAGACAGATACTGCCCTGCACTAATCGGCAGCCCCTTCTCTCTGTCAGCACTGATAGAGAGAAGAGGCTGCTGATCAGTGCTGGAACACAACGATATTAAGAAAAATAAGTTCATACGTACCCCGGCCGTTGTCTTGGTAACGCGTCCCTCTTCTGACAAAGTCCGACCTCCCTGGATGACGCGGCAGTACATGTGACCTCTGCAGCTTGTGATTGGCTGCAGCGGTCACATGGTCTGAAACATCATCTCAGGAGGCCGGACTTGAGGAAGAAGCAGGGAGTTCTGGGTAAGTAGTAACTTTGCTTTGTTGCGGGTTTTATTTAATGAACCATTAATCTATATTGTGAGAACCGCGCATGGTATTCCCTGTCCAGCGGTAGTCTCCGTCCAGGGGGCTGAAAGAGTTAAAGGGCTGCACTGATCTGCAGCAACTCTTTCAGCACCCTGGACCGTGAGTACCGCTGGACAGGGAATAGCATGTGCGGCACTCACAATATCGTGTACATAGTGTGAACGGGTTTCAGTTTCCTCTCGGAAACTGAAACACGGAAGTATACACGGAGTACAAACGAGAAGTACACTGTTCCAATCACGGACACACGGATCCGTGAAAAACAGCCGTGAAAACGGTGATGGAAGTGTGCATGAGACCTTAATAGACATCACCTCCAGCCAAGACGTGATGTCTATTGTGTGTAATTTACAGCACAGCAAGCGTAGTCTTTCGAGATTACGCTGTAAATGACAGCCCAGCGTGATCTCGATGTGCTGTGCTGTAAATTACACACAAACGTTAGCGAAGTGTCGGGATTGTGAATAGACATCACGTCCTGGCTGGTAGTGATGTCTATTAACTCTCAGGACACTTGAGTAACGTTAATGTGTGAGTAAGTGACAGCACATCATGATCTAGCAAGATCACTATGTGCTGTGTAAATAAATGGAGAGAAGTGTATGACGCTGATTGGTCACTGATTGGTCACTGATTGGTTAGCGTCATACACTTCCCTCCACAACGCCCACTTGGTCAAAAAGTAAAACACGCCCAGTTGGGCATTAAGAAACTCATTAGCATAAAGCTAATATAGGTCATAACTCCGTAAAAAATGATTGTTTTTCTAAATAAAAACACTGCTGTCATCTACATTACAACGCAGATCACATTATGTAGAAGATAGGGCACTTGTAATGTGGTACCTCTTTAAGGCCATGATCACACATCCAGTTTTTGTGCGTTTTTTGCGCCTAAGGATATGTTTACATGAGTCATTTTTTTGTGGTTTACGTGGTGTTTTTATCGGAACGATTTTCATAAATCGCTGCAACATTTTAAACATACAGCAATACAACACCGCATAACTTCGATACAGGCTGAAAGGTCACAATAACATAAGCGCGATAAACCACAGTGGCCAGACTGACTACTCTCCCGAAACACAACCTAGTGGGTGAAAAGGGACAGAAACAGCACCTGTTAATGATCACAGTGCAATAATCATCACATCAACAGGGGTACAATGCCACTGGGGGTCTGAAATACAATAAAATAACACAGTCCCTTTTCAAGGTTTGGGGTTCTCCCCACACTCTTACATTGGAACAACACCTTTAATGGATTAATGAGTCAGCATAGATTTACAAAATTATTTTTGGAGGAATTTATTTTTCGAAATGTATGCTGAATGGGGTTTACAGACAACCATGCACATGCTGCAGAATCCCGATTCATTTGTTTAGAACAGATTTGATCAGAAATGTCTCAAACAAATCTGCCACGTGTGGAGATTTCCTTAGTTTCTGAATCTGTTTTCCCACTTTACAAAAACAAATACACTTGTTATTCAGAGAACTGAGCCTGATGTAAGTCCTGGTCACGTTTATGAAGTTGTTTGTATTAAAACAGAAAATGTCCAAAAATGCTATTGATACAAAAGTGAGTATATTATATGTTGGCATGTTCCACTGGTTGGCATTCTAGCCTTAAAAACAACACAATAGGAATTAAAACAAAACTTGCCAGTGTGGTGTTGCTGATCCAAAGTGACACAGAGTCACCTTTGATTTGCGGTAAATTCACTGCGTTACTGCAACTTCAATGTTTCCTTATAGAAAAGAATGTTGCAGGTGCTCTTGCCATGTACAACTTTATTTCCCAATACATGACCTGCTATAATGATGTGATGTCACTGCAAAGCATGGGCGACTCTTTGTCAGTGTGGAGCCCTAGCTTAACCCCTTAACAACCATCGCCATAATAGTACGACAGAGAGCAGTGCCATACTATTACAGTACTCTGATCATGTCACTGTGCCCGTGTGATTAGCAGCAGGACCACAGCTGTAACACACAGGCATGCTCCTGCCACAAATGCCGCTACAAGTGTGTTGGCGTTTTACAGTACGGAGCTGTGAAATAAAATAACTGTGGAAGTAGCACACACAGTCGCGACCCCCTTCAAACAGTTGACCAGCGGGGATGCCGGGAGTAAGGCTCCCACCGATCAGATATTGATGGCGTATCCTGAGGATAGGCCATCAATTTTAGCTTTCCGGATAACCCTTTTAATACAGTCAGGTTATTTGGACAGTGACACAATTTTCATGATTTGGGCTCTGCTGCCACCACATTGGATTTGAAATGAAACAACTGAGATACAATTGAAGTGTAGACTTTCAGGTTTAATTCAAGGAGTTGAACAAAAATATCCTGTGAAATGTTTAGGAATTGCAACCATTTTTCTACACAGCCTCCTCATTTCAGGGGCTCAAAAGTAATTGGACGAATTAACATTACCATAAATAAATAAAAAATTCTAATACTTTGTAGAGAATCCTTTGCAGGCAATAACTGCCTAAAGTCTGGAACCCATGGACATCACCAAACGCTGAGTTTCCTCCTTTGTGATGCTTTGCCCGGCCTTTACTGCAGCGGTCTTCAGTTGTTGCTTGTTTGTGGGTCTTTCTGCCTTAAAGAGGCTCTGTCACCAGATTTTGCAACCCCTATCTGCTATTGCAGCAGATAGGCGCTGCAATGTAGATTACAGTAACGTTTTTATTTTTAAAAAACGAGCATTTTTGGCCAAGTTATGACCATTTTTGTAATTATGCAAATGAGGCTTGCAAAAGTCCAAGTGGGTGTGTTTAAAAGTAAAAGTCCAAGTGGGCGTGTATTAGGTGCGTACATCGGGGCGTTTTTAATACTTTTACTAGCTGGGCGCTGTGAAGAGAAGTAACATCCTCTTCTCTTCAGAACGCCCAGCTTGTGACAGTGCAGATCTGTGACGTCACTCACAGGTCCTGCATCGTGACGGCCACATCGGCACCAGAGGCTACAGCTGATTCTGCAGCAGCATCAGCGTTTGCAGGTAAGATCGACTTACCTGCAAACGCTGATGCTGCTGCAGAATCAGCTGTAGCCTCTGGTGCCGATGTGGCCGTCACGATGCAGGACCTGTGAGTGACGTCACAGATCTGCACTGTCACAAGCTGGGCGTTCTGAAGAGAAGAGGATGTTACTTCTCATCAGAGCGCCCAGCTAGTGAAAGTATTAAAAACGCCCCGATGTACGCACATAATACACACCCACTTGGACTTGTACTTTTAAACACACCCACTTGGACTTTTGCAAGCCTCATTTGCATAATTACAAAAATGGTCATAACTTGGCCAAAAATGCTCGTTTTTTTAAAATAAAAACGTTACTGTAATCTACATTGCAGCGCCTATCTGCTGCAATAGCAGATAGGGGTTGCAAAATCTGGTGACAGAGCCTCTTTAAGTTTTGTCTTAAGCAAGTGAAATGCAGCTCGATCAGGTTGAGATCTGGTGATTGACTTGGTCATTGCAGAATATTCCACTTCTTTGCCTTCAAAAACTCCTGGGTTGCTTTCGCAGTATGTTTTGGGTCATTGTCCATCTGTACTGTGAAGCAACATCCAATCAACCTTGCTGCATTTGGTTGAATCTGAGCAGAAAGTAGATCCCTGAACACTTCAGAATTCATCCAGCTGCTTCTGTCTTCAGTCACATCATCAATAAACACTAGTGACCCATTGCCTTTGGCAGCGATACATGCCCATGCCATCATACTGCCTCCACCATGTTTTACAGAAGTTGTGGGGTGCTTTGGATCATGTGCCGTTCGAAGCCTTCTCCATACGTTCTTCATCCCATCATTCTGGTACAGGTTGATCTTAGTTTAATCTGTCCAAAGAATGCTGTTCCTGAACTGGGCGGCTTCTTTAGATGTTGTTTGGCAAAGTCTAATCTGGCCTTTCTATTTTTGAGGCTGATTAATGGTTTGTACCTTGTGGTGAACCTTCTGTATTATCTCTCACTAAGTCTTCTCTTTATGGTAGACTTAGATACTGATACACCTACTTCCAGGAGAGTGTTCTTCACTTGGGTAGATGTTGTGAAGGGGTTTTCTTCACCATGGAAAGGATTCTGTGATCGTCCACCACTGTTGTCTTCCATGGATGTCCAGGCCTTTTGTAGTTCACAAGATCACCAGCGCGCACTTCTTTTTCAAGAATGTACCAAACTGTTGATTTGGCCACTCCTAACATTTGTGCTATCTCTGTGCTGGATTTCGTAATTTTTTTCAGCCTAACGATGGTCTGTTTCACTTGCATTGAAAGCTCCTTTGACCTCATGTTGTGGGTTCACAGCAATAGCTTCCAAATCCAAATGCCACACCTGGAATCAACTCCAGACCCTTTACCTGCTTAATTGATGATGGATTAACGAGAAAATAGCCCATTGAATAGTTTTTGAGATAATTGTCCAATTACCTTTGGTCCCTTAAAAAAGAGGCATATTAAAGAGCTGTAATTCCTAAACCCTTCCTCAAATTAGGATGTGAATACCCTCAAATTAAAGCGGAGAGTCTGCACTTTAAGCCCATATTGATTATATAACTGGATATTCAATATGTTTTGGTGAACAGATAAAATTCCAAAGCTCGTGTCACTGTCCAAATAATTCTGGACCTAACTGTATATTCTAACTAGATGTTTATCTGGGGCTGAGGCTGTTGATGAAGCCTTGTGAATGCTTTGTTTGTCCTGCTGTTTTTTCTTACCGGTACCTGGAAGAGGCACAGGGCCTGGGTCTATCTAGTTACTCTCCTGGCAGAGACTCCTGTTTTGTGAAGTGCAACAGGAGGTAGGAGTAACTGGGCAGATGGTGAGCTAACAGACTACTTGTACAGTTGAGAACGGACAGAGGCAGGCCCTGGAGGAAGGTGACCTGGCGGGATACAAGCAGGCCATGGATGAAGCGTGCCGTTGTCAGAGTATTTTGTCTTTAGCTAACAGTAGTGTCGTTACAAATAGGCTGTGATTCGGCAAGATATGCTATGCCTGACGACCAGCACATTATCCCTCCACGTATTACACATAGTACTGACACCCCATGTACTATTCACAGCATTGACCCCTATTCATCACATTTATTTATTTTTATTTTTATTACATTATCACACAGTTCTGACACTTTCATACATACACATTTCTTTTTTACCATACATTCACACCCTAGCACTACACTAACACTGAGACTCATTTATCGCACACCTTTGAGCACTTAGTTCGCCACTCCCCTCAAGACTAGTGGGAGTGGCTATCACTATTTAATGCACACTCCTTCTGCAGCATTTTTTGATCTGTCTGCGACCTGCTGGGAACGTGTTTTCACCCACCCACCTACCTAGTAAGTATGGCCTTTTTTGTGGTTTTGCTATCTATGTCCCATTTTTTCTGCTTGTGTTTTTAAATTAGGAACGAAAAGTTCTAGTTAGGGACTCGCAAGGCACTGGGGACCCTTGACGTTGGGTTGCTAGCTTTGCGTATTTTGGCCAAAATAACAACTAATACCCCATGTTTCATGGATATTTTTTACGATGTATACTACTTTTTTTCAGGACGCAGCCGGGTCTTATATGCTGGGAGGGCATGATGTGCTGGCGTTTGGTTTGCATGCAGAGCAGCCTGCTTTAGCTAACAGTAGCGGCGTTACAAATAGGCTGTTATTCGGCAAGATACGCCGTGCCTGACGACCAGCACATTATCCCTCCACGTATTACATATAGTACTGACACCCCATGTACTATTCACAGCACTGACCCCTATTCATCACATTTATTATTTATTTTTATTACATTATCACACAGTTCTGACACTTTCATATATACATATTTCTTTTATACCATACATTCACACCCCAGCACTACACTAACACTGACACTCATTTATCGCACACCGTTGAGCACTTAGTTCGCCACTCCCCTCAAGACTTGTGGGAGGGGCTATCACTATTTAATGCACACTCCTTCTGCAGAATTTTTTGACCTGTCTGCGTCCTGCTGGGAACGGGTTTTCACCCACCCACCTACTTAGTAAGTATGGCCTTTTTGTGGTTTTGTCTTTCTGGAGTGGTAGCCCTGGGGAAGCCTGCTGTGGAGATAGTCAGCCCAAGAGTGGGGGCCAAGAAGGATATTAGTGGTGCGGTCTTCAAACCAAGGAGAAATCTGTAGTGGACATGGTAGGGGGAATATAGAGAACCCCAGATTGATAGACCTGTGTGGAATATACAGTGGGAACTGGTTGACCTGAGGCATGACCTCTTAATAGTAGTCCTGGGAAAGGCTGGACTAAAATATAGTCATTGGAGTAAGTAGCGTTAGGTGACCCATGAGAACAGGGTCCTAGTGGATAGGCTACCTGGATCCTCTAGTGACTATACTATAGGCGGAGACTTGGATAGGGTATGGAGACCTTCTGGTAGAAGTTTCCATAGGGCGTATTTCAGCAAAACATTTGATAATAGTGCCCTGAAGCAAATTGACCATAAAAGGGTCGGATCAGAGCTACTGAGGGACAAATGCCTGGAAGGACAGGACTGGAAGGTGTAAAATGGCACCTTGAGGGTGTGAATATAAGAAGAGTGATGTCGGACAAAACAGGAGGCGGAGGGTTGTGTGAAGTGACACAGCCTGGGTGTAATCTCTGAAACACAGTCAGAGACCTCCAACTGGAAATAGTTTTTGATAAGGATTTTATCAGTTTAACCGTTGAACATAAAGAGTAACGTTCAAGAGACTGTGCCACAGCGTTGTAACCGTTAAAGCGTAACTAAACTTTCAACTGATAAACGGGAATTTCTGAGGCCAAAGGCCAATAGCTTATCACCATCCTGGCTTCATTACAAACAGGGGTTGTGCCTGCGGGACAACCTCTTTAATGTCTATAGTTATTGAATATGGATAAATCAAGCGATAATTAGGTGTCCATCAATGTTCCCTCTAAGTTTTGGCAAATCCTGAGTGGAGCAGTTAGGGAGCAGGGCGAGTCTCCATCAATGGTGGGCGATCTGATGACCAAAGGTAATACCCCCAGTAAACGCTAAATAAGAAAACTTATTTTAAATTTGTTTTAATGACTTTTTTAAATCCTATAATATTACAACTACACCAGTAAAATAGACAGTTCTAAACACCAATTATAGGCATCAATGAAAGAATCTCTCCCTTACACCCCCTGTAGATAGCATCACACCCCCCTATAGACAGAATCACACACAGCTCTACTTATAGATAGCGCCACACAGCCCCCTGTAGACAGCATCACACACAGCCCCCTGTAGATACTGCCACACAGCCCTCCCCTCTTGTAGATAGTGCCACAGAGCCCCGCTTGTAGAGAGTGCCACACAGCCCCCTTGTATATAGTGCCACACAGCCCCCCTTGTATATAGTGGCACACAGCCCCCCTTGTATATAGTGCCAAACAGCCCCCCCCCTCATATATACTGCCACACTGCCCCCCTTGTATATAGTGCCATACAGCCCCCCTTGTATATAGTGCCACACAGCCCTCCCTTGTATATAGTGCCACACAGCCCCCCCCCCTTGTATATAGTGCCACACAGCCCTCCCTTGTATATAAAACTATTTTTGGCCATTATATGACTTGTATCCTGCGTTTTTTTTTCCGCAGTTTTCACATCTACAGGCTCTATGGCTCTATCTAGAATTCTCACTTGTTTCCAAGCTAGTGGTTGGAGTCTAACGGCTATCATGTCTTCCATACACTGCACACAGAGAAAGGAGAGCAGTAGTCTTCTCTACTAACATTATATATATATATATATATATATATATATATAATGTATCCGTGTGTGTGTACATATATATATATATATATATATATATATATATGTGTGTGTGGGTGTGTATATGTGTATATACATACACATATATATATATATATATATATATATATATATATATATATATATATAAAAACCTCCTTAAGACTTCTATAGGCAGCGTGCCGGTGTCTCTTTCCCTGCGCCTGCTCTCCGCTTCCCTCTCCATAGACTTCTATGGTCAGCGAACCGGGTCATCTCTCTGCTCCTGCTGCTTAACAAAGCTCCCATGAAAAAAATTATAATCTTTATTGAATACATACAGATAAAAAGATTAAAAACATACAGGTAACGGATTACACTTAAATTCATTGGTAAACTTGGCACATTGTAAAATATATCTGTGACCAGTCTACTACAGAATGTAACATATGACTAACTGGAGCAACAAGTCTGCACATGTATATATTTAACATGGAGGCTAGTTTCCAAAGCAATACCAAGAATTATAGACCTATAGTATGCTCGACACAAATAAAGTGACGTGCAGTAACCACCCAGCACAGTGAAGGGTTACAACAATACAGTAACTACAAGTTGGCTTATCCTGATGGGGAAATGAGTCTGTGCTCCTGTTGCCCAACGCACGTTTCGCCGCAGCTTCCTCAGGAGGCATGTTTTAGGGGGAAAACACTTGAACTTTAAATGGAGGACGATGGCCAATAGAAGAGTGCTGTGGCCCCTTCAAATAGCTGATCGGTGGCCGTACTGAGAGTTCGAACCCCACCAAACTAATATTAATGTCCTAAGGATAGGCCATCAATTGTAAACATTTATTTGGATCCCTTACCAACTTTACCACTAGAGGTCAGCCTATGATAAAGCAAATATTTTTTCCACTTTTTCAACAGGTTAGATTTGAAAGTACTTCTACACAAATTGGAAAAATGGCCACATATAAGTAAACTGAAATAAGATAAGCAGGTAACGTCTATAAACATATTTTGATACTGTTGATAATTAAGCAAAATTGGCAGCCACAAGAAAATTCAAGAAAATGCCACCAACTCTTTAGCAATGTGTTACGGAGATGTAGCAGATGTTTGTACATGTTGTATAAAAAAAATTATGTATATCAATAGGGATAAAACGGAAAGGGTGGCAACTCTGGGAAAAATAGGCACGCCACTCAAGGGTTACAATAAAATAAAAAATATATATCACATTTTATTACCAAAATATAAAAATGTGAAAAAAGTTGGCATCATGGGTAATCCCGCATCACAACCGAGAGACATCACATACGCGGCCGGGTAGAAGTATTACAACCTAATTAATGTGAAACACATACACCCTAATGGGAAAGTACATGAAATAGCATAATAAATAATGCACATAAAGTAGTACAATGCAAGTCATACATGTACACCCATGGGTGCCATCAACATAGAATAAATCTAACATGCTAGTATGTAGGTGGGTGCTGTAGTAGTGGACAGTAGATAAGACACCGATCTTGGGTTAACTTTTATTTTACTTTAGACAATCAGAATCGGATCTCTTTCTTGGGATGAAACATTGACTTCAGATAACACAGGTCTTCATAAATGTTTGCCGGTACCCGGGCATGATGTAACCACGAGCGGGAGGTTGGGATGTGGAAGTGCGCGGCTCAATGTCTGTTTCGTCTTTCCCGTGTGGGCAAGTCTCTGGTGCACGACTACGGGATTTAGGCTTCCAAGTCCTCGCCCAGGGGAAAACAAATCCAGTACCTGTGCTCCTCAGCGTCGTCTCCCTCGTCCTTGGGGCTGCTTCCAAAGTCTGCTGCTGCACCTCTGCACGGCTGGACCTCTGCACGGCTGGACCTCTGCACGGCTGGACCTCTACACGGCTGGACCTCTACACGGCTGGACCTCTACACGGCTGGACCTCTGCACGGCTGGACCTCTGCACGGCTGGACCTCTGCATGGCTGGACACCGCACGGCTGGACCTCTGCACGGCTGGACCGCTGCCCGGCTGGACCTCTGCACGGCTGGACCGCTGCCCGGCTGGACCGCTGCACGGCTGGACTTCTGCACGGCTGGACCGCTGCACGGCTGGACCTCTGCACGGCTGGACACCGCACGGCTGGACCTCTGCTCTGCTTGGGCGGCTAGTGCGGCTGGGCGGCTAGTGCTGCTGGCTGCTGGGCGGCTAGTGCTGCTGGCTGCTGGGCGGCTAGTGCTGCTGGCTGCTGGGTGGCTAGTGCTGCTGGGTAGCTAGTGGTGATGGCTGCTGGGTTGGGGGGGTTTGGGTACTCACTGAGGCCTCTTCCTTACACCACTCGTCTGGCAAGTCTCTTTGATGTCCTGCGCTTCTCTTTACCCCCTCTCCGAAGCTGCCTGCCTTGGTTCCCTTCTCACACTGGCCTCTCCGCCACTTCTCTCTACCGCCGCTTCTCTCTTCCCCCGCCCCACTCTTCCGCCGCTTCTCTCCGCCGCCGCTCTACTCTCCACACTCCTCTCTCACTCTGCCTTCACGCCCTTCTGACTACTTCCGGGTCGCGCATCACTTCCATACTCCTCCTGGAGGCTTCACTTCTCTTCCGGCGCATGCACGAGCGCCTGACAGCCGCCGACGCAATGACGACACCCCGCTCCACTTCCGACTCCGGACAGGTAAGTCCACAAGGGTGTTGACCACCCTTACAAGTATATCAACCCTGTTGGCTGAGTGGAAGGATGGAGTAGTACAATCAATCCTTAATAGCATCAAAAGGATGGATCAACGCCGAGTCACCACGCACAATTCACTGCAAACAAAACATACGTCCCTAGAGGGATGTGGCCAAGATAGATGGCTGGTCGCTGCATCACATAAGGTCATACAGTCAAGCCAGTGGTGAATGGTAGGCCTATGGGCAATTTACTGACCGGCAGAGTCAGGCCCAAACGATAGTGTCGAACAGCTGACGGACCATATAGCTTGCTGCAATCAGCCGACGGTCTGCAAATATAGAGATGGATTCACCAACTCATGGCACAATTCAGCAGATTGTAAAAAAGACCATATACTAATGCGCTATTGAGGTAAGTAGTCCAGAGCATGCTTGAGTCTGTCACATGCAGAAAGGTTAGAAGGACTTGAATGGTCAGCCTAGCAGGCTGCGTCCATTCTTGATTGGAGACCAAGGCAGCATGTGCGGTGTAGACACAGTGTAATTGATGTGCAGCCGAACAAACGGGATCCTGACTTGAGACGTCAAGAGTCATGCACTGACGCGTTTCATCGCGACGTGACTTCTTCAGAGTGTGCGTAGTAGCTAAGGTAAAGGGTGCTCATTTAAATATTCGGGCAGCCAATAGAAGTCTGGCTTCACCACCAATTAATTTAACCCTTATATAGACAAATAACAAACAAGAAATTATGATACAATATCATGCTTTTTCATCAATCCTTGGTTAGGTGCCGCTGTCCAGGGAAAGAGAGGATAGGCACTAAGTGCCTAGGGCAGCATCAACTCTAAATACGGCCCTGGCAGCTACCTGTTTAGCCTTGTTGGGGCATCTGGCCGCTTTAAAAGAGATGTACCTCAGTGAAAGGACGACGAATATGTATATCCATATGCACTGTGGATTCCCACATGAGGGTGACCATGTAGCACAGGCATATTGACAATCAAACTTCCTGTATAAGCTGTAAATGACTTTGGGTGCCAAGAAATGTTGCCTTTTTTTTTCTATTTTTGTCTATTTAGTAAAGTAAGCAAATTCATCGCTCATTTAACGACCATTTCTCTAAAACCTGGCTAGCTACAGTAACAGAGCTTACTTTCTACGTATATACTAGTCCTTCTCAATGAATTCGAATATCATCAAAAAGTTCATTTATTTCAGTAATTCAATTCAAAAAGTGAAACTCGTATATTATATAGATTCATTACACACAGAGTGATCTATTTCCAGCATTTTTTCTTTTAATGTTGATTATTATGGCTAAATGAAAGCCCAAAATTAAGTCTCTCAGAAAATTTGATTATATAATCCCAATTTTAAAAATGATTTTTAATACCGAAATGTTGTCCTACTGAAAAGTATGTCCAGTATATGCCCTCAATACTTGGTCGGGACTCCAACTCTGCATGAATTACTGCATCAATGCGGCGTGGCATGAAGGCGATAAGCCTGTGGCACTGCTGAGGTGTTATGGGAACCAGGGCCGGCCTTAGGATAGATGGCGGCCCGTGCAAAATTATCTTTCGGCGCCCCTACCCATTATAAAAAAATGCCCCATAAAAAAAGTATAATGCCCCTTTAGTGCCCCATACAGTATAATAATAATAATATTTAATAAAATATTATAACCCCTTCAAGAACACAGTATTTTGTCCTCTATTTGTGTCACACACAGTATATTGCCCCCTGTAGTAATACTACACAGTATAATCTCCGCTTAGTCGCTCCACACAGTATAATGCCCCCCTCCCCTGTCTGCCACGCACAGCCCCCCTTGTAGATAGTGCCAAATGTAGATTGTGCCATACAGCCCCCCTATAGAAAGTGCCATAATCACCCACCTCCTCCTTGTAGATCATGCCATACCCCTCACTTGTAGGCAGTGCCCCCAAACAAAAAAAAATTATTGTACTCACCTAGACCCTGTTCCCACAACGAACTGAGCTGCTCCACGACAGGATCCTTGCGTAGGCCGGCGTGATCCTGTAGCCTAGTACTCTAGCCTAGCCTAGAATTTCCCAACCTTTTCTGACTCGAGGCACCACTGGAAAAATAAAATTTGCTCATAGCACCCCTACCAAAAAGTGGTTTAGAGAAAGACAGAAAACGGCTAAAAACAAGTACTATTCTCTTAGGGTATGTTCACACAGCTTTCCTTCAGGAATTTTGAATCAGATTTTGAATTGACAGCGTTGTTTGAGCTTTTTTTTTTTGCGTTTTTTTTTAAGCCATTGAAGCTAATGCAAAAGACGCAACCAAAAAAGCACTAAATTGGAGCTCAGAGGTGGAAAACACTTTAAGACCATCAGCCGGCACTCACAGTAAAATGACTATCAGCCCCCCCACTCACAGTAAAATGACCACCAGCCCACCACTCACAGTAAAATGATCATGAGCCCCCCACTTACAGTAAAATGGCCACCAGCCCAGCACTCATTCCCCCTGTAGATAGTGCCACACGGCCGCCCCCTTGTAGGTAGTGCCACACAGCCCCTTGTAGGTAGTGCCACACAGCCCCCTGTAGGTAGTGCCACACAGCCCCCTTGAAAGTAGTGCCACACAGCCCCCTGATAGGTAGTGCCACACAGCCCCCTGGTAGGTAGTGCCACACAGCCCCCTGGTAGGTAGTACAACACAGCCCCCGGTAGGTAGTGCCACACAGCCCCCTGGTAGGTAGTGCCACACAGCCCCCAGGTAGGTAGTGCCACACAGCCCCCTTGTAGGAAGTGTTACACAGCCCATAGCCCCTTGTAGATAGGATGCCCTCCTTCTTGTCGATAGCCCCACCGTAGCTCCCTGAAAGAGTGGAAACCCCCTGTGGCCGGGGATTCTGCTCCTGGAGCGCTCCGCTTGAGCTCTCTGTCCATTTATGGACAGTGACGTCAAGGGCTTCTCGTGGAGTGGAATCCCCGGTCGCAGAGTCGGCAATGCTGTGGACGGGGATTTCACTTCAGAAATTGCCCCTGAAGTCACTGTCCATATATGGACAGAAACATCATGCGCTCTGTCCAGCCACACGGGGATTCCGCTGCTTCAGGGAGCTACAGTGGCGCTAGTAAATAGCAGAGCAAGGAGATACCTCCCTGCTCTGCTATAGTGGCATAGCTACCACTGTAGCAGCAGCTGCTATCGGTGCGCCCTCATTCCCGGTCGTCGCCGCTAGCAGCCGCTATGGTGGTGTTTCAGTGGTGGCGACGCAACTGAGTGAAGAAGCACCCAGGCGGAAATGCGGCTGCTGAGTCGCCGGGCCCGGGTGCTGCTGAAAGAAGCAGGGGAAGGGAGCCAGCGCAGCGCCGCTTCCACCTGCTGGAGTGATGCACCCTGTGCAATGGCACAGGTCGCACATCCCTAAGGCCGGCCCTGATGGAAGCCCAGGTTGCTTTGGTTGCGTCCTTCAGCTCGTCTGCATTGTTGGGTCTGGTGTCTCCCATCTTCCTCTTGACAATACCCCACAGATTCTCTATGGGGTTTAGGTCAGGTGAGTTTGCTGGCCAATCAAGCACAGTGATACTGTGGTTATTAAACCAGGTATTGGTACTTTTGGCAGTGTGGGCAGGTGCCAAGTCCTTCTGGAAAATGAAATCAGCATCTCCATAAAGCTTGTCAGCAGAGGGAAGCATGAAGTGCTTGAAAATTTCAAGAGTGGAGAGGCGTCAATCCAAGTTGCTTGCGGTCCAGTAAGTAGTTCCCACAGTCCGTGATGGTTTGGGGAGCCATGTCATCTAATGGTGTTGGTCCACTGCGTTATATCAAGTCCAGAGTCAACGCAGCCGTCTACAACTAAATTTTAGAGCACTTCATGCTTCCCTCTGCTGACCAGCTTTATGGAGATGCTGATTTCATTTTCCAGCTATAACGGTTCTCACCGGTTTGTTCGTGGATCCTCATTGTCATCTGGGAGATGGTGCTTGGAACCCAGGCAACGCTTGGCACAACGGGTAGAGGCGGTCGGATGGATAGGCAGAAGTCAGGACAGGCGGCAGGCGTCGTAATGGGTATGGCAGCAATAGGTCAAGGCAGGCGGCATACGTCGCAATGGGTATGGCAGCAATAGGTCAAGGCAGGCGGCAGACAAGGATAGTCAGGTTCAAGCAGAGGTCAGTAACGGGAAATCCAGAAAAAGGCAGAAGGAACGGAAACGGAACTAGGGCACAGGGAACTCACAGGAAACTTGCTTCAACAAGCAGGGATGGTAGGGAGGAGGAACCTTAAATAGGAAGTTCAGGGAATTTAGGCGCGCGCTGGTCCATTAAGGCAGGACGAGTCAGCGCGCGCCCTCTAGTGACAGCAACCGCACATCGGGGATGCAGACCACGGAAGGAGTTGATGGCTGCACTCACCTGACGCCGTCCAGGGCCAGCAGAGCCGGGTAAGTGGAGCTCGGGTCGAGCAGCTGATGGGGGAGGGTGCCGGAACCGGAGCGGAGGCCGCGGGAACGGCGGGGAACGGCGCGGCAGCTGTTACAGTACACCCCCCTTTACGCCCCCTCTTTTTAGGCTTGCCTGGAAACCTTCGCTCAAAGTCCTTGATGAGAGCTGGGGCGTTGATATTCTCCACGGGCTCCCATGATCTCTCCTCAGGACCATAATCTCTCCAGTCCACTAGGTACCATGATCGTTTGACATCCAGGATCTCTTGAATTTCAAATTCGGCATCAGCCGCCGGTACAGGATGGACCGGAATTTTCTTAGAAAATCGGTTGAGAATGGTGGGTTTTAGCAGAGAAATGTGGAAGAAATTAGAGATTTTTATGGACTGTGGAAGGCGAAGTTTGAAAGTTACTGGATTAATTGGTTTAGTTATTTCATAGGGACCCAGAAACCGAGGAGCTAGCTTGTAACAATGGGTCTTCAGACGTATGTACCGGGTGGCTAGCCAGACTTTATCCCCAGGAAGGAGCTGCGGCGTTATCCTACGTCTTTTATCCGCGTCTCTCTTAAACCTGGCTACGGCTTTGTGGATGGAGTCCTTGGCCGTCTGCCAAATTCGTAGAAAGTCGCGGTGGACCGTGTTAGCAGCTGGAACCTCAGAAGGCACAGAGACTGGTAGAGGAATTCCTGGGTGCTGGCCATACACCAAGAAGAAAGGAGAAGAGCGGGTAGAGTCCCCCGTATGATTGTTGTAGGCAAATTCGGCCCATGGAAGCAGACTTGCCCAATTGTCTTGTCTCGGAGACACGAAATTCCACGAAGTATTTGGTTTATCCGCTCTACTTGACCATTGAATTGGGGATGGTACGCTGAAGAGAAGTCTAGTTTGACCTCCAGCAGTTTGCACAAGGCTCTCCAGAACTTAGATGTGAACTGAACTCCTCTGTCAGAAACAATGTGCTTAGGAAGACTATGCAGGCGAAAGTTGTGCTCGACAAACAGCGTTGCCAGTCGGGAAGATGACGGAAGGCCTGAGAGAGGTACGAAGTGCGCCATCTTGAAAAAGCGATCCACCACAACCAAGATTATGGTACACCCAGCAGAACTAGGCAGGTCGGTGATGAAGTCCATGGCAATGTGAGACCAGGGAGAGTCAGGCACAGGCAGGGGGTGCAAAAGGCCAGCAGGTCTTGAATGGGAGACTTTATTTTGAGAGCAAGTGGAGCAGGCAGAAACAAAATCTTTAGTGTCTTGGGACATGGAAGGCCACCAGTACTGACGACCAATCAAATCGAGAGTTCTTTTGATGCCAGGGTGCCCAGAAACCCTGGAGGCATGACCCCAACACAGAACACAATCCCTTTGTTTAGGGGGTACGTAGGTTTTTCTTCGGGGAATATATACCACTTCAGCAGGAGCAGCGATCACAATACGTTTCGGATCTATAATAAACTGGGGGCTGGGCTCTTGGTCTGTGGGGTCAAAACAGCGAGATAAGGTGTCAGCCTTGGTATTCTTTCCAGCAGGTCTGTAATGAAGCTGAAAGTCGAATCTGGAGAAGAATAATGCCCACCGAGCTTGACGAGAGTTTAGGCGTTGAGCAGTTTGTAAGTATAGGAGGTTTTTATGGTCTGTGTAAACGATGATGGGGTGCCGTGCACCCTCAAGCAAATGTCTCCTTTCCTCCAGGGCCAATTTAATAGCTAAAAGTTCTTTATCTCCAATTCCATAATTTTTTTCAGCGGATGTGAACGATTTGGAGAAAAAAACGCAGGCCACGAGTCTCCCTCTACAAGTCTTCTGGGACAGAATAGCTCCAACTCCCACAGAAGAAGCATCGACCTCCAGAACAAATGGTTTGGTGGAATCCGGTCTATGTAGGACTGAGGCAGAAGAGAAGGCAGCTTTGAGAGCTTGGAATGCGGCTTCAGCCTCCGCTGTCCAGTCTTTAGCATTAACTCCTTTTTTCGTCAGAGCAAAAATAGGAGCCGTCATAGAGGAGAAATGAGGAATAAACTGGCGGTAATAATTTGCGAATCCTAGCAGGCGTTGGACCGCTTTGAGTCCTTGCGGACGAGGCCGGTTAAGAATTGAGGACAGCTTGGCTGGATCCGTTTGAAGACCCTGGTCGGAAATGACATACCCCAAGAAAGGCAGGCTGGTTCTCTCGAAGAGGCATTTTTCTAGCTTGGCAAACAGAGAGTTCTCTCGCAGACGTTGTAACACCTGGCGCACATGCACACGATGGGTTTGAATATTGCGGGAGAAGATTAAAAGGTCATCCAGGTATACCACCACACAGCTGTACAACAGATCTCGAAAAATGTCATTAACAAAATCCTGGAAAACCGCAGGAGCATTACAAAGTCCAAAAGGGCATGACAAGGCATTCAAAATGCCCATCACGAGTATTGAAGGCGTTTTTTCATTCGTCTCCCTCGCGGATACGGATGAGATTATAAGCTCCACGAAGGTCTAGTTTGGTAAAGATCTTCGCCCCCTGTAGCCGGTCAAAGAGTTCTGAGATCAATGGTAGCGGCTACTTGTTCTTTAACGTGATATTGTTTAATCCTCGGTAATCGATACAAGGACGCAGGGAGCCGTCTTTTTTTCCCACTAAGAAAAACCCTGCGCCAGCAGGAGAGGAGGACTTACGGATGAATCCTCTCTCCAGATTTTCTTGGACATACCTAGACATGGCCTCAGTCTCGGGCAAAGACAAATGGTAGACTCTACCTCTGGCAGGCGTGGCATTGGGGACCAGGTCTATGGCACAGTCGTATGGCCTGTGAGGAGGCAGTGATTCAGCTTGTTGTTTGCAGAAGACATCCGAGAAGCTTTTGTATGGACAAAGTCCTGCTGAGTCAGATTCTGCAGACTGAGGCTTAGGTGGGCGAATAGATATCAGACAATGTTGGTGACATAAGTCACTCCAGCGGGTAATTTGACCTCCAGTCCAGTCAATAACAGGAGAGTGCTTCTGCCATCACGGTAGACCTAGAAGCAAAGGGTTCAGAGAGTTCTTTAACACATAGAAGGAGATACGTTCCTGGTGCAGCGCCCCTGTTAACAGGAGAATGGGTTCGGTGATGAGATAGATAGTTTCCTGTAGGAGCCTCCCATCTACAGAAGCAATGGACAACGGTTTGGTGAGTCTTTGCACTGGGATTTGGTAGCGATTTACCAAGGACTGGCACAGAAAATTCTCAGCGGATCCGGAATCTAGGAAGGCTTGAACGCCGAAAGTGGTTCCTGCAAAGGACAGCTTCGCTGGTATGGTCATCTTCTGAGAGGAAGGTATTCCACCTAGGGTAGCCTCTCCTACTTGCCCTAGGCATTGGAGTTTTCCGGCCTCACTGGGCAGTCTCTGAGGAAGTGCGTTTTTCCACCACAATACAGACATAAATTCAATTTGCGTCTATTCTGGCGCTCCTCAGGCGTGAGTCTTGTTCTCTCCACCTGCATGGGTTCGTCCGACCGGGAGGAAGATGAGGCCTTTGGAAGGTTGGTGCCAATCGTGATGTCCGATTGCCTCGAGCAGATTCCTGTTGTCTCTCACGGAAACGTATATCTATACGATTAGCAAGAGTAATCTAGTCATCCAAGGACGGTGGAAGGTCTCGGCCCGCAAGTTCATCCTTGATTCGGCCCGCCAGACCCTCCCAGAAGGTCGATACCAAAGCCTCATTATTCCACTGGCGTTCTGTAGCCAAGGTGCGGAACTGAATGGCGTATTGGCCTACAGTGGAGATTCTTTGTCGGAGCTTAAGTAGGGAGGACGCTGCAGAAGAGGCTCGGCCCGGTTCTTCAAACACCCTTTTAAAAGTATAGAGAAAGTTCTGAATGTTGTACATGATCGGCTCGTTTCTCTCCGACAAGGGCGATGCCCAAGCCAGCGCTTCACCAGACAGCAGGGACAGGATATAGGCCACCTTAGCCCGGTCTGAGGAAAAATGATGTGCCATAAATTCAAAGTGGATGGTGCATTGGTTAACAAATCCCCTGCAGGTCTTGGGGTCTCCCTCATAGCGAGCAGGCGTAGGTAGGTGAAGACCGGGACTGTAGACAGGAGCTTGTTGCGGTGGTGGTGGTAGTATCGGAGGCGCCGGAGGTGATAGTTCGTTCAAGCGAGTGGACACGTTCTGCAGAAGCTGGAAAAGCTGATCTTGGCGGACTCGTTGTGTTAGGGATCTGCCAGGTACTACGTCTAGGTATACTCCTGGGATTAATCAATCCACACCTGAGACCAGACCTGTTCGACTGACACCATCTCCCACCAACCAGGGTGGCAGGCTCAGGAGTGGGAGAGCCTATCGCGTCCTGGTCAGTCGGAGTTAGCTCCGCCCCCTGTCCTTTATTACCTGCCGTGTTCTCCTCCTCAGTGCTTGTAATTCTTCTGGATTCCTGGCCCCACTGCTGCTTGCTCCAGCCTGCTTCTGCCGTGCTTCTGCCTTGCTGCAGTTCCGCTTAACCTGCTTTGCTTTGCCTCTGGCTTGCTTCCTCCTCCGTGCTCACTTGGGTATACTCCACTTCATCCTGGTCCGGACTACTCATTCACCGCTCCGTTTCCTCGCGGCGTTCCGTGGGCTACTGCCCCTTCCCTTGCGTGTTCCCTATTTGTTCTCCCGTGCACTTAGACAGCGTAGGGACCGCCGCCCAGTTGTACCCCGTCGCCTAGGGCGGGTCGTTGCAAGTAGGCAGGGACAGGGCGGTGGGTAGATTAGGGCTCACTTTCCCTTCACCCCCTTCCTGCCATTACACGTTGTCTAGAAAGCTCCTGAGCCATATCAGCCGTGTCCGGCAGGGCTGTGTCAAGGGGATCCATGGCTTGTTCAACCTATAACGATTCTCACCGGTTTGTTCGTGGATCCTCGTTGTCGTCTGGGAGATGGTGCTTGGAACCCAGGCAATGCTTGGCACAGCGGGTAGAGGCGGTCGGATGGATAGGCAGAAGTCAGGATAGGTGGCAGGCGTCGTAATGGGTATGGCAGCAATAGGTCAAGGCAGGCGGCAGACGTCGTAACGGGTATGGCAGCAATAGGTCAAGGCAGGCGGCAGACAAGGATAGTCAGGTTCAAGCAGAGGTCAGTAACGGGAAATCCAGAAAAAGGCAGAAGGAACGGAAACAGGGAACTAGGGCACAGGGAACTCACAGGGAACTCGGTTGAACAAGCAGGGATGGTAGGGAGGAGGAACCTTAAATAGGAAGTTCAGGGAATTAAGGCGCGCACTGGCCCTTTAAGGCAGGACGAGTCAGCGCGCGCGCCCTTTAGTGACAGCAGCCGCACATCGGGGATGCCGACCGCGGAAGGAGGTGATGGCTGCACTCACCTGACACCGTCCAGGGCCAGCAGAGCGTCCGGACCAGGTAAGTGGAGCTAGGGACGAGCAGCTGATGAGGGAGGGTGCCGGAACCGGAGCGGAGGCCGTGGGAACGGCGGGGCAGCCGTTACACCAGCAGAACTTGGCACCTGCCCACACTGCCAAAAGTACCAATACCTGGCTAAATAACCACAGTATCATTGTGCTTGATTGGTCAGAAAACTCGCCTGACCTAAACATCAGAGCATCTGTGGGGTACTGTCAAGAGGAAGATGAGAGACACCAGACCCAACAATGTAGACGAGCCGAAGGCCGCTATCAAAGCAACCTGGGCTTCCATAACACCTCAGCAGTGCCACAGGCTGATCGCCTCCATGCCACGCCGCATTGATAACACCTCAGCAGTGCCACAGGCTGATCGCCTCCATGCCACGCCGCATTGATGCAATAATTCATGTAATAGGGGCCCCGACCAAGTATTGAGGGCATATACTGTACATACTTTTCAGTAGGCCAAAATTTCGGTGTTAAAAATAATTTTTGAAATTGGACTTATATAATATTCTAATTTTATGAGACACTAAATTTGGGGTTTTCATTAACAATTACCATAATCATCAACATTAAAAGAAAAGATGCTGGAAATAGATCACTCTGTGTGTAATGAATCTATATAATATAGGAGTTTCACTTTTTAAATTGAATTACTGAAATAAATAAACTTTTTGAGGATATTCTAATTCATTGACAAGGACCAATACATCTGTCTCGCACAGACCTCATAGGATGGTATATGACACACCAAGGGATTCAAAATGACTGTCCAGCCTGATCGTATTTGCTACTGGGGGGGGGGGGGGCGACAGTCTGTTGCTCCCCACAATCTAGACATAGATTCTTCTGATGTCTACAAGAAATTACTCACAAGAGTTATTTCTCACAAGTTGCTGCTATATTTACCCAGCAATGAAAAGCATGCACAAGTAACAGGCGCAAGTACATAAGACTTCCATAATATACGACCGATGTCTGCTTACTACATAACATAGGAGACTTACTTATTCTCTAACTCAGAATGAATGAGCTGCTAAACCCATGGAATTGCAAGTATAACAAGTCTCAGAGCACTTATATTTCATCTGCCTATATAGTCTGTATACCTGATCCATGTCACTAATAGGCATGTTCCCAGCACATACATGGAACCAAGAAAGAGAAAACAAGGCTCATCTTGCACCTTAAAGAGAACATACATCAGCACACTCAGCAGAGGAGAAAATAGCATAGCAAGATAAATATATGAGCTCTGCATCATAGAGCTCCTTTTTAGCAAGCGTTTCAAATGGTATGCTAATTCCTATGTAAAGTTGTAATTCACCAGTTATTATGAGCCATGGCAACCATCAGTCCTTTATACGCAATTTAGTAGATAATTCAAAACTCTGTTTTTTGGGGATTTTTAATTGGTGGTTGGCGTATTTAGCATGCTAAAATGGATACTAACTTTTCAAACAACTTAGGCTCATCTAATGATATAACTGATTTATATCAACTTTGTAATTTACTTACTGTTTAAATTTAGTTGTTTTATCCATGCAAATTTTTGAGAAGTCACTTCCTGTAATCTGCTGTCCACCCTCTGTTGTCAAGCAAAATCCATCCTTTGTTACAGAGCAGAGATAGACTACAGGAAGTCGGGGTATGTCACCTCACTGCATGCCTATAGTAGTCTATGGAGAGGGGAGGGGGAACAGGAGGAGAGATCAGGAGCAGAGAGAGACACACAGACATGCTGTCTATACAAGTCTAGTCTGTACGTGTTACAGTCTCACTCCAGTGCTGGATTCTCAGCGACACTGTTTATTCTTGCTGTATAATACTCTATGTACCTGCTGTTTATATTTATGTGATAGATAGAGATAGAAGAGAAAGATTCTCTGTCTACTGTGCATAGGAGACATTATAACAGTTAGGTTCTGCCCCCTCTGGCTCAGAGAAAACGGAGATTTAGAGATAGAGCCTGCAGAGGGAGCACTGTTAAAAAAAAAAATACAGAATACAAGTCATATAATAGCCAGAAACAGTGTTATTCCTCATGTACACACATATGACAACTTATTCTTAAATGTCACCTGAAAAGTTAATTACGCTTTAACTCATACCTTTGCATTGGAATTGTGGGCACTATTTAGCTCAGCCTTTAGATTTCTTTATTTAATGGGGCCTGTCCTTCAGTTATCAATTTATTTTCTTGTGCATGTGGAAAATTGAGGACTATGGAAGGTCTGTAGTCAAGAACCAGCCAGCAATACAAAGCGTCGGAACCTACTTACAACTGTACATGAAAGTCTAAATCTATTGTCCAACCCAATACGGCCATCAAAAGCTCTACCTCTGAAGGTCGGCGCTGGAGGGATGAAAAACCATTAAAATAATAGAACATGGTCCGACCAGGACGTTTTCAGCCAGTTACAGAGATTACCAGTGTGAGTAGGGGGCTTTAAGTCAGGTCAAGCAAATATTATTCAAATGTAGAATAGGATGCCAAATTTCTTTGTTAATATATTTTCTCATCACATGAGTAGCTTTTAAAAAAACGTAGCCAGGCAAGATCTACCATGCTTCTACAACAGTTATACTGGAGACGTCTATTTTTTCCCCCTCTTTACTGCCCACAGGGAAGTAAACTACAATATGTGCCCAGGTGATTCGAACATTAATGGTAAGAAAAAGATCTCTCACCTTTAAGTTGGCAGTACATGGGTACTTTTTGTGGCCCCAATACTCAGACCAGTCATTGTGAAATATTAACAGCTTCTTAGTCTCTGTTTTGTACAAGGAAATTTACCACGATCTTTGAAATTCTTCTTGTAATAACAAAGTTCTTTATTTCCTTTCCTCAGAAAATATCAAGAACTTATTCTACTGCAGTCACAGACAGGTTCTAATGTTTTTAACATGTTTTACTGTTTACAAATTTCTATAATGCAATCTCAAGGTAGTGCACATGCGAGAACATTGTCCAGTATGTGGGTGCCATGACCTGCTTTCCCCATTTTTTACTGCAGCTGTTGGTCAGTAATTTTACTCCCACATTGGTCTGAAGCTTAGATTTCACGGAATATGTTACCATTGCTTCAAATGCCCAAGAGTCCTGGCTTACAGCAGACATGACCTTAGCTGCAGAACACCAGCTCTACTAAACAAGCTGCCCACTCATATAGGTTCTGTTACACTCGTTCACAGCTATTTTTTAATAAAAAAAACATGACTACAATTTGATTTGTAGCCTGGGTGTAACCTTTGTTTTCAGATACACATTTAATTTATATTACTTCCAATTGTTTACACAAACCTAACTTATTTTTCCTCCAAAAGGGGCCCATAGCAAATATAAAAATGATTGCCCTTTCAGGTGCTGCTTGACACCACCACCCTCCTAACCACCCTCACAGGAGCTCCTGGTGACCGCATGCCATTTTCAAGACTAGAGTTCATTTTTGTACTTTCTTCTTGGCTAACATGACAGCATCGGTTAAGAGCACATCCCGGTGCAGATTCTCACTATATATCCTGTGGCCCCACAGCAGTCACATTGGCTGCCTCTTTGTCACGTACGCCGCGGAGTATGTAGTAATCCACGGTTGCTCGTATGTGGCAGATAGGGGGTTAATTAAAATTTCTGTAAAATTTGATTGCATTGGTTGTTTCCATAAGAGAAAAAGTGCTTTGATCTTAATTACATTGTTTTCAATAAAATTAGTTTGATTTTCAAATTTTTAGATCAATTTCTTAAATTTTTAAAACAATTTTTAGATTCCACAACACATCACAGAAGATAAACACTCGCTATATAATACACGGCAAAGGAAAGTTTTCAATAACGGGTCAGATCCGGATCATTATACAGAGATGAGTGGTGCTGCTCTTCTCTTCCTGAAGAAGTGGTTCGTCACAGATAGTTCCTTTCCTGCATCAACAACCGATTGACTGATGTGTGGAGTGGCCTAGCGTGAAATAAAGTCTAGCTACGCCCCTGGTTACAGTATAATGTACTAAAATATTTTGCACTAATCTGTATTTAGTGGCGCACCCAATTGTAGTGAATAAAGTCCAGCAATCCACTCAGAAATACATATATAAAAAATGATGTGCAATGGTGTTACACACTGTATAGTCCGGATAAAAATTCAACACACTGACTCCAGGAAGAGTTCACCCTCCCCAATAACAAGGGTCGGGCAGGAGAGGTTTGGCGTGCAACGTGGAGATTTTATATATTTATGAGCGCTTTTGACTCGGTCACCTTGTGAGTATATGGAATACAGTACCAAAAGATTTTATTCAGCGCTGCAGTCTGCGATATGTTCGTCTGCTTTTATCCTCTGCAGAACCACTTTATGTGAAGGCTGGGAGTCCCTGCTGTAGAAATAACAATTGTGATCTGATACTTTATCTACCACATCTATCCTCCTTGATATTGGGGATGGTGAGGAACTTTTCCTGGGGTAGGTGTGTTGA
Source organism: Rhinoderma darwinii (assembly GCF_050947455.1). NCBI lineage: Eukaryota > Metazoa > Chordata > Amphibia > Anura > Rhinodermatidae > Rhinoderma > Rhinoderma darwinii. The sequence goes on along the minus strand of NC_134697.1, from coordinate 37,223,810 downwards.
ATTTTTATCCGGACTATACAGTGTGTAGCTCCATTGCATATAATTTTTTTAATATGTGCTTCTGGTTACAGACCTTCTTTTTGAAAAATATGAGGGTGTTTCATATAAATCAATGGTGGACAGAAATGTTTCCCTAAGGTGTGTCTTAGAATAATATACCCCAAATATCATATATATATATATATTTGGCAAGGACGTGGTGTCCGAGGCACAGTTAGCTCCGCCCACAGCCCGACCTGCAAGAAGCCTGTGAGGAAGGAGATGTGAGTGCTCAGTCTGTCTGTTGTTTGTGCCTTTATTGGTCTGTGTGTCTGTGTGTTTGTGTGTGTATCATTTCCAGTATGTGCATACGTATGTGTGTGTCTAAGTGCCTATATATGTGTATCTGTATGTGTATAGATTTCTCTGTGTGCATCTACTACATTATCTGTACTCAGAGTTATCACTGTGTGTTATCTGTGGTGTTACGCCCCATCCATATGACAGGGATTCTCGGCCGCGTGACGGCCGTTCTTTGAATGGCCATCACACGGCCGCAGTAGGAACAATAGACCCAAAATGGGGCTATTCACACGGCCGATTTTTTGACGGCCCTGTAAACCGGGTCGTCAGAAAGTGGAACATGCCCTGTTTTGGGCCGTTCTCCCGGCCGCACGGCTCCCATAGAAGACTATGGGGCCGAGTAAAGCACGGCTGTCACTCTAAAGTGATCCGAGTGATGGCCATGCATTCTGCTGCTCGCTCGCTCTCTTCTCCTCCTCCTCACAGTGCGAAGTGCATGTGAGGAGGAGGAGGGTATTTTGTTACCTCCTCCTCACAGTGCGAAGTGCATGTGAGGAGGAGGAGGGTATTTGCCATATAGGTTTTTACAGCGTAAAACTACAGCTCCCAACATGGCCCGAACAATGGCAAGGATATGCTGGGAGTTGCTGTTTCACCAAAAAATAATAATCATACCACCCATAATCCCGCTGCAGATCATATAGTGGCTACAGTACTGATTAGAGGCAGAATAAACATTTACATTAAGTGACTCACCGGTGAGGTCTTTTCAGATTCTAGTTCTTTTTCTCTTTTCTGCTCGATCCGGTCCAGACCTCTATGACGACTTCTCCCGGCCACAGCCCATTTCTGCAGTTTGCCGCTCAGATGTCTCCAGCGTCTCACTTTTCAAACATTTGTGCACGTATAAACAAAGATAACATTCTCATGCTGCCACACACTACACCCCTATATATAATTGTTCCACATACTGACCCTGATTATAATAGCGCCATACACTGTATCCCTGATTATAATAGCACCATACACTGTGTCCCACACAGACACAGTGCTCCCTGTAAATAGTGCCCCCACAGAGCCCCCTGTAGATAGTGCCCTACATAGAGCCTGCCGTAGATAGTACCCTACATAGATCCCCCTGAAGATAGTGGACACATACAGCCCCCTGTGGATAGCGGCCCACATATAGCCCCCTGTAGATAGTGCCCCACATATAGCCCCCTGTAGATAGTGCCCTACATATAGCCTCCCCTGTAGATAGTGCCCTACATATAGCCTCCCCTGTAGATTGTGCCCTACATATAGCTCCCTATACTCACCTTGATGCCGTTCCCGCGCCCCTCTGTGTCAATGAAAGCCTGCTATTTTCTGAGCAGGTCTGCTGGGGCTGAATGATGCAAGCGGCACGATGACGTCATCGTGCCACTAGCGTCGTTGAAAGGCACTCATTGGCAGGGCAGACTTGCCCTGCCAATCAGCGCCTTTCTACAATGAAAGCGGCGCGATGACATTATCGTGCCGGTTCCCTTGTTGAAAGGTGCTGATTGGTGGGGCAAGTCATGCTGCCCTGCCAATCAGCGTCATTGTAAGGTGCTGAATGGTCGGGCACGGAGCGTGCCCGGCCATTCAGCACTTACGCATGTAATTGTATCTGCGTCCTATTGACGCAGCTACAATTAGTGCAGGAGGGGGTGACGGCGGCTCGTTTCAGCGGCACGGTCGCCCCATCAGAGAGGCAGCTGGCCACCGCCTGAGGCGAGAAGCTCATCTCGCCTCATGGATGGTGCGGCCCTGGTTACCAGGCAGGGATCTGCCCGTGTAAAAGGGACTTTAAAAATGAATGGAGCTGGGAGTTGCAGAAGCTGGAAGACTGCTACAAATAGATGGCATGGTTGCCAGCAAACATTGCGTTGTGAGCTATACCTGTGCAGAGAGGGAAATGGAGAGAATGTATTATAGATAAGAACACTGGGGATTAATGAAGAAGAGGGGAACTGGGGGCAAATAAATAAATGATTGTCTATCTGACAGCAATCAAGCTGAACTTTAGGGATCGATTGCAGAGAGGCGCTTTTCAAAAACCCCTGCCTTGGATACCAAGAGAGCTTGTAATTAATAATGGCAATAATGGAATTAATATGGCAATAGACATAGATCCAAAATTGGTGAAACCAACGATGCTCAACCCAAATGTGGTACATGGTCCTCTTGCTGTCATAACCTTTAAAAAACCATGCGGTGCCTGGAGCAACACTCTTGCTCTTTTCGAAGGGCACCACTTGCCATCACTTGAGATACACTATATGGAAAAAAGTATTGGGACATATCTCTTAATCATTAAATTAAGGTGTTTCATTCAGTCCCATTGCCACAGGTGTTTACAATTCAGCACCTAGACATGCTGTCTGCCTTTATAAACATTTGTGAAAGAATGGGTCATTGTAAAGAGCTCACTGAATACCAGCGTGGTCCTGTAATCGGATGCCACCGTTGTAACAAGTCAATTAGTGAAATTTCTTCCCTGCCAGATATTTCACGAACAAGTGTGAGTGGTATTATTGCAAAGTGGAAGCAACTCAGCCAATAAGTGGCAGACCACGTAAAGATAAAATGTAGGGTTGGCGAGTGCTGAGGCGCATAGTGCATAAAAGTCACCAACGCGCAATAACTGCAGGGTTCCAAACCTCCTATGCAGGGGCGGACACAGAAATCTGAGGGTCCCTGTGCAAGAACAGTATATGGGCCCCTGATCTCCAATACCTCATCATAAATCACCATTATGTTTTTCTAACAATCAGTGATTATTAGCCATGCTGTCATTTAGCTCAGGTATTTACATGCAATCCGACAGAGAAAGGCTGTATATAGTTGACAGTGGGCCCCCTTACCTACTGGTTCCCTGTGACGCTGCACCAATGGTATGTCCTCCACTGCTCCTATGGCATTAAAATAAGCACAAAAACTGTGCCCTGAGTGCTTCATGACATGAGTTACCATGGCTGAGCAGCTGCATGCAAGCCTTACATCACCAAACACAATGCCAAGCATCAGATGGAGTGATGTAAAGTTTGGCGAATGCCAGAAGAACGTTACCTACCCGACTGTATGGTGCCAACTATAAAGCTTGGTGGAGGAGGGATAAGGCTATGGGGTTGCTTTTCAGGTGTTGGCCTAGGCCTCTTTGTTCCAGTGAAGGGAAATCTTAATGCTTTAGCATACCAAGACATTTTGCACAATTGTAGCATCCAACTTTATGGAAACAGTCTTGGAAAGACCCTTTTCTGCACTAGCAGGGGCATAGCTAATGACTCATGGGCCCTGGTGCAAGAATTCTGTCTGGGCCCCCCTACCCTGCCCCAACACCACCAGACCCCGCGCACGCCTATGCCCAGCCGCCTTGCCCGACAGCTCCATGTATTCACCCACAGTATAATGCCCCCCACAGCTGCCTCCACACGGTATAACGCCCCCCATAACTGACCACCACACAGCATAATACCCCCATAGCTGCCCCCCCACAGTATAATGCCTCCCATAGCTGCCCCCCCACAGTATAATGCCTCCCATAGCTGCCCCCACACAGCATAATGCCCCCATAACTGACCACCACAGTATAACGCCCCCCATAGCTGACCACCACACAGCATAATGCCCCCCATAGCTGCCCCCACACAGTATAATGCCTCCCATAGCTGCCCCCACACAGCATAATGCCCCCATAGCTGCCCCCACAGTATAATGCTCCACATAGCTGCCCCCACAATATAATGCCCCCCATTGCTGCCCCCACAGAATAATGCCCCCCATAACTGCCCCTATAGTATATTGCCACCCATAGCTGCCCCCACAGTATAATGCCCCCCACAACATAATGCCACCACACAGTATAATGCCCCCTGTAGCTGCCCCATACAGTATAATGCTCTCCATAGCTGCTCCCCACACATAAATCCCCCATAGCTGCCCCCACACAGTATAATGCCCCATACAGTATAATGCCACCATACAGTATAATGCCCCCTCCCATATCCAGTATAACGCCCCCATGTGTGCCGAATAGAAAAATAATAACATAATTACTTACCTAACCCAATTCTCACGACGGGTGGAGGAGATTCTTCTCCTCCTCTGCACTGTGCTGTGAGAGACTCGGCTCAGACAGGCACGATGTAGTGACTGCGCCGAGACGCTCACAGCACAGTGAATGCTGGAGCAAGGCAAGGCTCTCGCATTGAATTCAATGGTATCTGCGTCCTGAGGACGCAGATACAGTTGGAAGCAGGACCAGCTCGGTCAGCGCTGTGTGGCCCCCAAGGCTTAGGAGCCTGGTCGCAACTGCGACCGTTGCGACCCCTATAGTTACGCCGCTGTGCTCCAGCAGGACTGTGCCCCAGTGTACACAGCAAGGTCCGTAAAGGCATGGTTGGGTGAGTTTGGTGTGGAATAACTTGAATGGCCCGCACAGGACCTCTCATCCAACATCAGTGTCTGACCTCACAAATGCTCTTCTGAATGAATGGGCAAAAATTTCTACAGACACTTCAAAATCTTGTAGAAAGTTGCATTAGCTGTGATTTTGTGAAAATGATAGCACAAAAAGAGATTTGTTATTTGACTGCATTGGGTGAATAAATGTATGCACTAAGCAAAGTCACACGCAAAGACCCTCTATGGAGTCACATGGAGTCCTATGTTTCATATTAGAACAGTGTGCATGACAAATTTATGAAAGAAATATAGAATAATGATTAATGATTGATGAGTAATCCTATACTTGGCACATTTTAATAATAAAGTCATTGCAGGGAACTTCATTGACTTTATTACTAACAGTAGCCAAGTTTAAGGTGACTGAAAATGTCATTCCTATAGCAACGGCACAACACTTCAACCCTTTGTTTTAATAGAAAATTAAAGTATAGGTAAGATTTCATGCACTTGAAATAGTTTGGGATTTATGTAAGTTTTGGCTTAAGAGGTATTACTTCACGACCGTTGGCTTCATAAGTTTGGATCTGTCCTATTCTCCAAAAGAACATAAAGTGGCCTTAAACTATTTTATTAAAATAACAAGCCCGGTTGGTTTTCATATACTGTACTCCAGATTTCTGCCACGTCTCCACTGTACCATTGTTAAAGCTCCCTCCGCTATTGAACAGACGTAATGCATTATTTAATATAGCGTGACCTTACTATACTATAAAAATATATATACAAGAGGTATTTTCTCAACAAAGAACATTTTCACTTAGAATTGTAGTGGTTTTAATGCTTGTTTTTTTGCGGGGCGGGCTATAGATTCTATTGGTACTATTTTGGGGTACATTCAACTTTTTGATCACTTTTCATTCCATTTTTTGGGGACGTTAAGGAGACAAAAAAAAACAGTAATTCTGGTGTTTTGTTTTTTACAGCGTTCATGCGTGGATTAAATAACATTTTGGAAAAGTTCAGACTTTTACAGATGCGTCGATATCAATTATTTTAATGGGTTTTGTTTTTACATTACCTTAGGGGAAAATGGTAAAAAGGTACTTTTTATTTTAATATTTTTTTTTGTACATTAAAAATAAACTTGAACTGCTTTTTACCCTTTTATTAGTCCTCCCTATCTTCTATTTATGTATTGCAGTATGTTGTGTTTTTTACTGGCTCCTATTAAGCCCTGCCTCTAGCAGGGCTATGGTGGACCAGGGGGCCCTTTATTAGGCGTGATCAGTGGCATAACTACCGCCGTAGTGTCTGCTACGAGGCCCGCAGCATGAGGGCACGGGCTCCCCCCCCATGGCCGGAGGCTCCGCTAGCAGCCGCTATGGCTGCTACAGCACGACGCCACTGAAGGGGTTGTTCCTACAAAAGACATGCATCCCCTATCCACAGGATAGGGGATACATGTGGGATCGCTGGGTCGCCCAGCGATAAGGAGAACGGGGGACCGAAAGTCCCCCGAAGTTCTCCATGAGAAACCTCCTTACCGCTGCCAGCGATCATACATGTATCTCCTATCCTGTGGATAGGGGATACATCTCTTTTGTAGGACAAACTATAGGCCGTTTTTTGGGGGGGATTGGGGGCTGTATGGCGTTTTCTACAGGGGGGGCTGTATGGCGTTATCTACAGGGGGAGGGCTGTATGGTGTTATCTACAGGGGGAGGGCTGTATGGCGTTATCTACAGGGGGAGGGCTGTATGCCGTTATCTATAGGGGCTGTGTATGGCGCTATCTACAAGGGGGCTGTATGGTGCTATCTATAGGGGGCGCTGTGAGGCGGAATCTATGGGGAGGCACTATCTACAAGTGGGGGTTGTGTGATACCCAGGGGAGGGGGAGCCCCAGTCAAAAGTTTGCTATGGGGCCCAGTCTTTCTTAGTTACGCCCCTGGGCGTGATAGATTCACTGGCCAGGAACCAGCAACATAGTTTGTTTCTTCCATGTTGAAAAAAATGGGTGTCGATCTGCCAATGTAGTCGCTGGGCGCAATGGTTGCCGTGATACTGTTATAATTAGAGTAAGGCGAATGCTGCCTTGTTGTGTATAAAATATTGTACAGCCCGGATGCCATCTTAGGCTGGTTTTGCAGATTCCAGTAACAGGCTTGTTAACGCACACACGTGTCCTCACGCCTGGGGGTGGCCCTTTGTCTATAAAAAGATTGTTAGCCCACCAAATAGTGTTCGGTGTTGGGAGAAAGCTAGCAGTGACCTGAACTGCATTCTGTGAGCTGAAGATAAGTGAGAGCGGTGGGTTTTGAGGGAGTGAGCTACTTGCCATTACCTGCGGTGGACCGGACTAGAGGATCGCGGAGTCAGAGAAAGAGAGAGCTTGAACGGAGGCGTCATATAAAGACTGGTGAGAACTGGGCTAGCCTGTATCTGTCTAGGGCCTGTAGCAAGCAATGGTTGGGGAGGTAGCCCAAACTGAGAAAAAATGCTAACTAAGCGGTTAGAGGAGGAACATGAAGAAGAAGTTAAGCACAGGCAAAAGTGAAGAGTGAGCCCACAGTGTTCAGCCACACGAAACCGACTTAGAAATAGCCGGTTCTCAAACAATTGGTCTATAGGGGCCTACTTTGTTAGCAGCCAAACAACACAACTACAAAGAAGGCGAAAGGTCTGAATCATGCAGGCACCATCTTACGGCCTACTAGGCCTGAGCAGACTTCCCCTTTCATCTGTGTGATCTGCAGACACTTGAAAAACCCGTCAGCTATCTTGCCAGCCCGCTCCACCTGAATATAGTTGTAATTAAGTGCTGAACCCCCTACACAGGAAGAATATATATAATATTTGTCGTCGAGTGCACCATCAGTAACGGCAAATGAACTGTACATATTGTTAAGCTGAAAGTAAAAGTGGATACGCTAACTTCCTGCCTCGTTTCATCTTTTACTGCGTGGGCTCTACCATCACACCATAACCACTCCCAACTTACCTCATTAAGGGGTAAAAGGTGGTACCCCCATTTATGTTGCCGATTTTGTTTGCCAGAAGGGCGGGCAGTCTGGTTGTGTAGGCAACTGTACAATTGGGAAAGTCTCCACTACAAAGAAGCTTTGCAGAGGAATACCTTGGTACCCTTTGTTATTTCAACCTGACTACGCACAGAGCTTGCTATTACAATGTACAATCTTGGAAGCATTATCATTACATTAGTTACTGCACAGTAAACTGATGCAGTCAAAATCACCCCTCCCACCACCCAATACAGTATTTTAGGAGCTGATCTTAAAAGGTAGAGTAGTGTCTGACAAGAAGCTTCTTGACTGGTTCCAGTAGCAACCAGCAGAATTGTGAATGCAGCTCCAGACAATAATACGTGTGGTAACTCAGGATCAGTACTAGACAGGTAGAGCACAGATTCTGCAAAGTTACTCGACATTAAAGTATTTACAATCCTTCATTTATAGTCTATTAGGTTTATATTTGTTTATTTGCAACTTAATTGTGCATTTCTGACTTGAATACATCCCCAAATTGTATTAGCATTGTTGCCTGCATACTGTATAATAGGCTTCTGATCAATTATTGTTTTTTAAAGAATATTTCATTACAATGCAGACTATTACATCACTGACACCACAAGGGGTCATTTATTTAAAGGCTATGTCCACCTTTGCAACCAATTTTTTTCCAATGCACCTAAAATGGAAATTGAAGCAACATTGCAAATAGTCTTAATTAAAAATATCCTATGGTCTTGTATCTACACCTCCTATACAGGTTTATAGTTTTTCATGGTAACAGACAACAAACAAACCTTGTGTAGTCTGATCCCGCAAACATATTGCCTTCCATCTGTATCCTTCTCGCTTACTTACCACATGCAAGTTAGTAAGAATAAGGGGAGCGATGGAAGGTTTTAGGACTGCAGGATGAGACTACACAGGGTTTGTTTGTTGTCTGTTACCACGGAAACATGTAGGCCTGTATAAGAGCTGTAGACACAAAATGAGAGAACATTTTAAATTAAGATGATTTTATTTTTTATCTTAGATGCATATGAACAATAAATAATATATGATTGAGAAGGCACCACTAAGCGTCTGTTGTATAAATAGTAGGTTGTTCTGCAAATGATATCTAGTATATACATGCAGGTGCTCTTTTGGGCAATGCATGGCTGAAGTCTTGGTGTAGAGGAGAAGGATTTGGGTTCCTAGAGCACTGGGCTGACTTTTCATTGGGGTACAAACTGTATTCTGCAGATGATTTGCACCTAAATGGAAGGGGGTCCGCTGTGCTGGGGGAGAGAATTCTAGCTGGGGTGGCGGAGTATTTAAACTAGGGCTGAGGAGGGAGGTCAATGTAGAAAAAAAAGGGGTAGCCAGGTTAGAGAGGGGTCAGACTATATTGGTGGGGGGAGAAACAGAATGTGGGGAGAGGACTAGACAACAAGATAAGGAGATCCTTTCGTTACAAAACATCAGTGTAAATAAAAAGGACCGATTAATGTCAAATCACATTTCTGATAATAAAAGTGAAAAACTGACAGGCAAGTTAAAGTGTATGTTCACAAATGCCAGAAGTCTAGCAAGCAAAATGGGGGAGCTGGAGGCCTTGATACTGGAAGAAAATATAGATATAGTTGGTGTTGCTGAAACATGGCTGGACTCTTCACATGACTGGGCTGTAAATCTACAGGGTTTTACACTTTTTCGTAAAGACAGGACAAATAGGAAAGGTGGTGGTGTATGTCTGTATGTGAGAAGTGATATGAAGGCGAGTGTGAAAGAGACAATAGTGGGTGAAGACTGTGAGGAGGTTGAAACCTTGTGGGTGGAACTAGAAAGGGAGGTAAACACTGAAAAAATTACTTTTGGTGTAATCTATAGACCCCCCAATATAACTGAGGAGATGGAAGGTCAGATATATAAACAGATGGAGCGGGCTGCACAGGCGGGTACTGTAGTGATAATGGGAGATTTTAATTTCCGGGATATTAATTGGTGTCATGGTTCGGCTTCAACTGCAAAGGGGAGACATTTCCTCAACCTGTTGCAGGAAAATTTTATGGGCCAGTTTGTGGAAGACCCGACTAGAGGTGAAGCTCTGTTGGATCTGGTCATTTCTAATAATGCAGATCTTGTTGGGAATGTCAATGTTCGTGAAAACCTCGGTAACAGTGATCATAATATAGTTACATTTTACCTATACTGTAAAAAACAAACGCAGGCTGGGAGGGCAAAAACATTTAATTTTAAGAAAGCCAATTTCCCCAGGATGAGGGCTGCAATTCAGGATATAGACTGGGAAGAACTAATGTCAAATAATGGAACAAATGATAAATGGGAGATTTTCAAATCTACTTTGAGTTATTATAGTGCAAAATTTATTCCTACAGGTAATAAGTATAAACGACTCAAATTAAACCCCACATGGCTTACACCTTCTGTGAAAGGGGCAATACATGACAAAAAAAGGGCATTTAAAAAATACAAATCTGAGGGTACAGCTGTAGCCTTTGTAAAATATAAAGAGCTTAATAAAATCTGTAAAAATGTAATAAAATTAGCAAAAATACAAAATGAAAGGCAGGTGGCCAAGGATAGTAAAACAAATCCTAAAAAATTCTTCAAGCATATAAATGCAAAAAAGCCAAGGTCTGAACATGTAGGACCCCTAGATAATGGTAATGGGGAGTTGATCACAGGGGATCAAGAGAAGGCAGAGTTACTAAATGGGTTCTTTAGCTCTGTATAAACAACAGAAGAAAGAGCAGCTGATGTAGCCGGTGCCAGTGCTGTTAATATATCAGTTGATATACTGAATTGGATGAATGTAGATATGGTCCAAGCTAAATTAAATAAAATAAATGTGCACAAGGCTCCGGGACCAGATGGGTTACACCCTAGAATTCTTAAAGAGCTTAGTTCAGTTATTTCTGTCCCCCTTTTCATAATATTCAGAGAATCTCTAGTGACTGGTATAGTGCCAAGGGACTGGCGCAGGGCAAATGTGGTGCCTATTTTCAAAAAGGGCTCTAGGTCTTCCCCGGGTAATTATAGACCAGTAAGCTTAACATCCATCGTGGGGAAAATGTTTGAGGGGCTATTGAGGGACTATATACAGGATTATGTGACAATAAATAGCATTATAAGTGACAGCCAGCACGGTTTTACTAAGGACAGAAGTTGTCAAACTAACCTAATCTGTTTTTATGAAGAGGTGAGCAGAAGCCTAGACAGAGGGGCCGCTGTGGATTTAGTGTTTTTGGACTTTGCAAAGGCATTTGACACTGTCCCCCATAGACGCCTAATGGGTAAATTAAGGACTATAGGTTTAGAAAATATAGTTTGTAATTGGATTGAGAATTGGCTCAAGGACCGTATCCAGAGGGTTGTGGTCAATGATTCCTTCTCTGAATGGTCCCCGGTTATAAGTGGTGTACCCCAGGGTTCAGTGCTGGGACCACTATTATTCAACTTATTTATTAATGATATAGAGGAAGGGATTAATAGCACTATTTCTATTTTTGCAGATGACACCAAGCTATGTAATATAGTTCAGACTATGGAAGATGTTCATGAATTACAGGCAGATTTAAACAAACTAAGTGTTTGGGCGTCCACTTGGCAAATGAAGTTTAATGTAGATAAATGTAAAGTTATGCATCTGGGTACCAACAACCTGCATGCATCATATGTCCTAGGGGGCGCTACACTGGCGGATTCACTTGTTGAGAAGGATCTGGGTGTACTTGTAAATCATAAACTCAATAACAGCATGCAGTGTCAATCAGCTGCTTCAAAGGCCAGCAGGATATTGTCGTGTATTAAAAGAGGCATGGACTCGCGGGACAGGGATGTAATAATGCCACTTTACAAAGCATTAGTGAGGCCTCATCTAGAATATGCAGTTCAGTTCTGGGCTCCAGTTCATAGAAAGGATGCCCTGGAGTTGGAAAAAATACAAAGAAGAGCAACGAAGCTAATAAGGGGCATGGAGAATTTAAGTTATGAGGAAAGATTGAAAGAATTAAACCTATTTAGCCTTGAAAAAAGAAGACTAAGGGGGGACATGATTAACTTATATAAATATATTAATGGCACATACAAAAAATATGGTGAAATCCTGTTCCTTGTAAAACCCCCTCAAAAAACAAGGGGGCACTCCCTCCGTCTGGAGAAAAAAAGGTTCAAGCTGCAGAGGCGACAAGGCTTCTTTACAGTGAGAACTGTGAATTTATGGAATAGCCTACCGCAGGAGCTGGTCACAGCAGGGACAGTAGATGGCTTTAAAAAAGGGTTAGATAATTTCCTAGAACAAAAAAATATTAGCTCCTATGTGTAGAAATTTTTCCTTCCCTTTTCCCTTCCCTTGGTTGAACTTGATGGACATGTGTCTTTTTTCAGCCGTACTAACTATGTAACTATGTAACTATGTAACTATGCTGACACAATTCAGCTACTTTCATGGAGGTCTGATGAGTAAGAGTGTCGATATCTACTGTAGTACTCTACTAGTCATCCCATGCTTGATTTATAAACTATCATTGAAGCCTCAAAACAATGAGAAAAAAAATAATTTATTTGACAAACCTTTCATTCATGAATTTATGGACCAGACATATCTACAGGTATTTAAAGGAACCATAGAAACACACATAGATGTTACGTGATTGATGTATGACAAACCATAGTGGTATTATACCCTCTAAAACTGTGGTTGACCAGACCAGCATAGCAGAATGATGCAGTCATGGATACTTACTGTAGATTCATCTTTTCTGGAAGACTCGGAGATAATGCACTATGAGATATGTAAAATGGAATTCATGGCCTGACTGACACTTTGCTTGAAAGCTTTTTCTAATTAAAGACCCCAATAATCTGCACTTACCACTCTTGAGAGCTTTTAGTAATTAGAGAATATTATACAAAAATAACATTACTGGTCCCTGACCTTCCTAATCACTGCTAGCCATCACTTCTTCACCATAAGACCACTTATTCATTTAACCAGGGACCATGGAAAGTCATTTAAAACTGGCAAGTGCCCCTGATGGGCTTTGAAATCTAGACTTTGGGTTGTAATTGTAGCTATAAGAGGAATTAACCGCAGATTAAAGATTGAATTCCTACTATTATTTTTTACCCTTCGGCATGTAATTGAGAAAAGCATCTGATAAGATAACATCCAGCTATAGCTTTTTCAGAAGTTATTTTATGTGATAAGTGAAGCAAGAATTCAATCATTGTATGAATTACTGATAAATGTGACGCTAGAAAAATACATATACAGGTCATTGTAATAAAACGATTCTCAAAGGTGTGAGGGAAAATAAGGTAAAAGATCTCAAACCCAGAAATAGATATTTAAAAAATATTCATCTTTCTTAAGGGGATAATGTATATCTTTACCATCTCATGTTGATTTTAAATAGGTTAACCCATGAAACACAAAAAAAAAAAAAGCTGTCAGAACTTCTAGTATTTTGCAATATTAGTCTATTGCCCACAAAAGTGTGTTTTATGGGACAATAGACCAGTGCTTTCAGGTCCGGCTCCCTGTAGCTCCGCCCCCCCCTTCACGGCAGTAGCTTCCCTTCCTCCAATGATGATTGTGCGGCACAGAGAGCGGGGGATAGAGGCAGCTACAGAAGATGGACAACGATTCCTTGGAAAGCAGAAACGATAGGGGGCGCTACCACTGACACCAATGTAAGGTATCTTTTGCCACAATAATTATTTTTACACAATGTACAGTACATTACAAATATACTTTATTTTACAGGGGGATTTGATATAAATATTTTTGGCACTGGGGTTTACTACATTTTGCAGACTAAAGCAGAGGCGAAACTTAAAGCTCCTTGGCCCTGATGCAAAATGTATAACAGGGCCCCTAACTATTACGGGTTATACTTAGCACTGTTCTCTTATGTGATATTGGTCCCCTCAGGCAACAGGGCTCAGGTGCGACTCCAACCTCTGCACCCCCTATAGTTATGCTCCAGGACCAAAGACCACACATCATATGGTTATACTACTTTAGGGGCTGCAATTAGATTTTTACATAACTTGGGAAGACGTTTCATTATCAGGGCTTCTGCAAAATAAGGGTGTGGGATGTGGCCCGGGTCTAATTATTGCCGATTGTTGAGTTGTGTTCACAGCAATTGCCATGTATGATATAATATTTAAAGTGATTTTACTGTCTCTTTAAGAGAAGGGATGGGGACTGATTTGACTTATTGAAGGTGCTCACAAGAAAGCATCAGAAGAGCCACTGTTAACACCTTCAACTACATGTTCTTGCAACACTTTTAAGCTTGAAAGTACAAGAAAGACAAAATAGAGTGCCAGAATTCAATGTCCATAAAGGTATTGTGTAAATATGTTTTTTTATATTAACTTGTTGCCCCATGGCTTGCTTGGTGGTGGTTGCTTTAGCAGAACAGGTATTGGTCTTCGAAGGTAGATGTAACATGACAGCAGGGAGACGTGGATCTGGGCACCATGTTACTAGAGGCAGTCAACGCAGGGTCCTCTTAACTGGGGACACCTATGGTGATTTAGGGATGCAGGAGGCATTGTATGTGCACCTCATCGTTAAGTGGCTGGGGGTTTAGTGACTATTAAAGCTCGTTTCCAGTCAGTGGTGGTTGGTTTTGCGTACGCCTGTGGTGGCGACGCTAGTCCACGTTAGGAGCGGTATCCGCGACTTGAGGAGAAGCTGGGAGAGCTGGAAGAAATGGATAGAGGCAGCATAGGCTCCAGCAAGTCGCTGTTGAGCAATATTGCACCCTGCCTGTGTAGTCTGCAAAATTCCTCCTGTGCCATTACTCTATAAAGCCATGACATGGTTATCTTACAACTGCACGATCTGATCGGTTGTATGGACGACCGCTGCATTATTTCTTTATACAAATTTTTATAAATATTAATTTATGTTATAAACCTAAAGAATATTTAGTACTCAAGTTAGCTTCATTTTTATTCTGGAGCTGTAAACTAGGCTAGTTTCAGGGCGATAGGAAATATATTGTCTTCAAACAACAACATCCCATTCTGCTGTTGTTATATCGGTTTACAAACAATGTAGCAGAGAAAAGTTGGATCACTGTAGCCCTGCACTTTAGACATTTATGGCATACTCACACAGGATATGCCATAATACACCTATCAGGAGTAAGCCAAAGGATTTGGCAAGGTGAGGCAGCCGATGGTGGATACATATAGTTGGAGACTAAATGGAGATGTCATGTGGCCGCACTCTCCACTGAAGTTACGAACATAGCGGGTTTGGATTTCTTGTGACTGTCAGGTCACAGTCACGGCAACCTGCCGGTCACATTGTGGCTAAATTGATTTTGAATCGAATTACATGCGATGCATGCAGGGGCACACCGTGATCTTTGGCCGTGCGACCGGAGATCCCGTAACAGTCTATTACTCAGGCACTTAGGTAAGGCTGGGTTTACACGTCGCATTCAAAATGCGTATTTGGCGCTTAGCTCGGCAAAAAGGCGCATTTTTACCACAATGTGAAAACCCAACCCAAAATATGTAATAAACAGGTATATTAACTAAAGGTACTTTTACATGGCCCGACCTGAGCCGTGTAAGTGAGTGCTGATCAATGAGACAGCTCGTTGATCGGCTTTCGTTTGCTCCTGTCACACGGATCTATGGATGGGGACGAGCACTCGTTACTCCGATCACTCATCCCCATACATTTCCATCATGTCGGCAGCGCATCTTCCTGTTTACACAGTATGATGACCTGCCGACATCGATAATAGCTTCAGTATTTAAAACTATATGATCAGCTGATGAACGAGCGTTTACTCATTTATCGGCTGATTGTTGTCCTGTTTACGCAGGGCAATTATCAGGAACAAGTGTTCTGTGAACGCTCGTTTGCCCGATAATTGGCCAGTGTAAAAGGGTCTTAAGAGCTTAAAGTTGTTAAAGGGACCACACCCTAGGCTGATGAACTGAGCAAAATGGCTGGAGAATCCTGACAAGTTGCCATTTAAGTTTTTCTTTAGCAGCAAAGATTGATGCCTGTAGTAAAATCAGCAGCATCAATTGACCTTTCATGTTCGTCTCTACATAATCTGTGTAACCGACCTCTCCCCACTTACACCGCCTCTGGGTGGTCTTTGTTTTAGACAATACTGTATGTATTCTGTTATAGCTTTTTCAAACGGATTGTATATGAATCAGGATGAATCATTTACCTCATTTGTCAGTTCAGTACTGTAAGGACAATTCCCGGCAGCTACCTTGACAATGACTGAGGGGTCTGGATTTTCAAGGCCCAAAATAGAAGAGACTTTAGTGAAACAGATTATGCCATTCTTATACAGAGAAGTTGGATTTAGTGACGTGTTCTGCTTTATCCCATCAGAAAAGTAGTCGAATGACTGAATATAATCATTTACAAAATGTCATATTAGAAAACACTTGTATCAGTCATATACAAAGTAAATGCCCCCTTAATGTAAAAACTAGTTATATCACATTTAGCAAAAGGCTTCTTTCATTTTACATCAATATTCTTCATCAGGCATCTTTGCTCTTTGCAAATCTTGTGTTGGAAAGTTCCTAAATGTGACTTTGAATTTGCGGGATTAAAGGGTTGGTCTGAATTAGACCCTTGATGACTATGACCCTTATGTTAGGGCATTGATGAAAACCCCTAATAAATCTCAAGTTATTAAAGCTACAGTACGTGCTTAAATGAGATGTAGCAAAAGTGGATGAGACATGCAGAAAATTCTAGGTTTTTGTACATAAATGTAAAATAATAAATATAATTGATTATGTTCACAGTAATGCATGGGCATGGAGATGATATTTTTTATGCCTGTGATCTTTTTATACTCTGGGTCACGGTACCCTGGAATGAACAGCTGTGTGTAGGTGGAGACATCATGTTCATACATAGCTCTGGATTATAAAGCACATTAAAAAAGTGTTGGCCATGACATATGAGTGGGAGTGACACACATTGTATTCAGTATGCAGGAATATTAAAGTATTTCAACCTTCCAGATCTAATGTGTAACCACTGCTTTGCTTCATAATGTGTGATGACAATGTTTGGGGGGGGGGGTGGGGGGGTGTAGTTTCATGGTCCTGTATGATACTGACAGCAGTATACGCAGCCATTACAGCAATTGACAAAAAATGCCGGATGTTTTTATTCCAGACATTTACTTTTAAAAAACACTTTTCTTAAATGTTCACAATTTTAATCTTCATATTTTTGCAAAATTCACAGAAAGTAAAGCTGTCAGTAGAAAGTAGAACAGTGCACACCACTGAAAACAGAGGATTTATCCCTGGTCTAAAGTCTATGAAGGTCCTGGGGAAGCCTCGAGCAGCCTTCCTTTGATCAAAAATATATTGACTAGTTAGGTTTTTTTTTCTTGGTCATTTCCTTTTGGGATACTATTGGTGGCAACCTATTATTTACATTAGCTGTTGTCCAAAAGATCTCAACTGATGTCTATGGCCACTAGCCAAACTGATTTGGATGCTAGCAAGTTCGGGGCATTCACAAATTATATTCTTTTAGGCCGGGTTCCCACGTAGCGCAAACGCTGCGGAATTACTGCAACGGAATTCTGTGTGGAAATTCCGCAGCATTTACAGGAGCAGCAAAGTGGATGAGATTTAGAAAAACTCATGCCCACGTTGCGGAAAAAAACGCAGCGTAAACGTTAATAAATTGACCTGTGAAGGTGCTTGGGAACTTCTGTGTCTCTCAATAAATGGAGGGTGCCTACACATACTTGGCCTCCGCTCTGTTCTTCTCCCCTTTCCTGCTGGATCACTGCAGGGCATGTGGGACATAGGATATCAGTTCTTGTCATCGCTTCTCGGCCTTTTGGCTAAGATCAAGTTTAGTACCTGCTCAAGCTGAGGTTAGTAATCATCCCTGCCGGTGGTTGATGGGCCATCGTAGAGGGATGACAGAACGCCAAGGTGAGGGCAGGGAACCACAACGGTCATCGCTCTGGTGTACGCATTTGGTTTAAAGTTACCATTTGTAGGTGACCAGGTGACCGCCGGATCGAGGTCAGGAGGTCGGGTAGTTTGGAAGCCCGAGTTGCTATGTGCCCCAGGGCTGGTGATCCTGGGGTGCCCTAACTCACTGGGGGTGGCATCCCACTGAGTGAAGGCACATTTGCACGCACTCCCTTTCACACTTCTGAGCACACACCTTTATTCTCCCGGCCTTCTGGCTGGGAGATGAGGAATTTTTTATACCTGGCGGATGTCCAGGCTGTATCACAGCGCACATCCACTTATTTAATTTTGTTTTTTCACTGTGTGTTTGTCACGTTTGTCACAAGGATTTTGGGATGTGGTGCCCTTTTGGGACCCTCCTGAGGTCTAGGGGGAAAATGTGTGGCCATCTGGTTCAGTTTTCCCCTGCAACCCGGCCTCCCTTCTTCGGAGGGGAGGTGCAACCTTGATGCAGGCTCCTAGGTGGACACTGGGGTGGCAGCCCAGGCAGAAGCCTAGGAGTGTATTTGGGTCTCCCTAAGCTTCGGCGAGGGGGGGGGGGGGGATCATCGATCCTCGATCCTCTAGGCCTATGGTTTGGAGGGTCAGGAAATGGTTATGTGGGGCCTCTCTCTTTTAAGAGAAGGGCTGCGATAGACCGCATCCTTGTGCACTTTTTGTGTGGCACCTCTGCACTTTTTATGCACTTGGGTGAGAGAAAGCACAGCTCTGGCTTTCAATAAAAAAAAATATCAGTTCTTGTAACCAGTGGAAGACCTATGCTTATTCGATCACATATTCTATGTATGGTGGCTGGGCAGAAGTGTAAAATTTACAAAAATGGCACAAACTGTGTGAAAATTATCTAAATAGGACACATGGCATGATAAATTTGAAACAACTTGCTAGTAAATGTTAGACACAATGATCTTCACCTTGTGGCTAGCGTATGTTCTCACTAATATTTTGGAGCAAATAATAGAGTAAACATTCTGCCTTTAATTTTCAGTTATTCCTGAATACTTTATCATTTGTACAATAGTCCCCCAACATACCAGAATAATAGGAGTGAAGCAAATGGTGGAAACGCACGCAATCACAAGGACAACCTCATGCAGATATTGGGAATCAAGTACTGCTGGTCCCCATAATATACACATTTTCTTAATAAACAGAAAGTGATGACATCACTCATTGTTTACACACATTAATTTATACCATCTTCTGCTTCCATTTGCATCATATCTGTATTATGTGAAGCAGACTGTGCATTAAGGATGTAGGAAATCAAATAAGCAACACTCAATGTACAAGAAGCCTGCAATATATTTTCATGTATTCAGGATGAGTTCATATCCCATCTGTCAACCAAATGTATGAAGTAATGTCCAAACAGATGTCCTCACATTGGAGTATGAAATTATGTATTTTATGAATAAAAACAAGAGACAATGTATAAAAGGTACCTTCAAAAGGAAATTTAGACTGTATGATTTATTAGCCATTAGAATGCACCCACCTCAATCCAGGGGCGAACACAGAAATCATAGGAAAATTCAAAATAAGTCCCACACAGAGTGGCCATAAATGTACTACTTTTTATTAAAGAGAACCTTTCACCTCCCCATAGATGTGCAGCTGAGTGCAGCATGTAATGGGGAGGGCTGCACAAACCCTGGGGCACTTTACATTTGTTTCTACCTCCCTCCGTTATTTAGGTATCGGTGCCATTATATTTGGTGCCCGATATTTAAATAACTCCCTGAACAGTCAATGGGGCGTGTACTGGCAAGGGGGCGTGTTACTATGGCTGTGACACTGTCCAATCAGATATGGACAGTGCCACAGCAAGAGCGAGGAGAGAGAGTGTGCGATTGCAGTCTTTTCACCCGAACTGGCAAGGGGGCGTGTCACTGCTACGGACAGTGTGAGCTGTGGAGGCACTTATAATCTGATGACCTGTGTTTTTACGGCCAGCGGTCAGGATCCTTAAAACCCGAGCCATAGACTTTTAACTTGCTGCCCGAGCGATTGGGCAGCTGAATGTCGGGTCTCCGGCTGTCGGTGACTGCCGGGGACCCTGGAGGAGGAGATAGAAGCAGCTTTCGCTGCTTCTGTCTTCTCTGATCACTTGTACACAGCGCTCAATGAACACTGTGTATAGGAATAGAGGCAGCGGCCGCGTTGCTGTCTCTATTGCTCCCGGTGATCATGTGACTTCTCACTTGATCGCCGGGTGCCGTTAGTGACAGACTGCTGCTGGGTCTAACTAGACCCAGCACAGCCCTATTAGTGACAATCGTCACTATGAGAGGGCTGATTTCCCCTGTAACTGGGGCTGCTGTGCAGCTCCAGTTACAGTGGAAAAGCATGGTGTAAAAGAAAGAAAAAATATATATAAAGTTCCCCAAAGGTCTTTTTTGACCTTTGAGGGACAGACCATAGTAATAAAAAAAATAGTAAACTAAAGTGCAAAAAATTTTTTATAATAAATACACATAAAATACCCACCCCAAAAAATAACGTTCCCCCCGCCAATCATTGTTATACACTAGTGCTGACCCAATTACCCTAGAATAGACATGTAATATATTAAAATTTACGGTAGACAATGACGATCACAAATAAAAGGTCTATTTTAGGGTAAAACTATGTTATTACCAAAAAAAAATAGCTGAAATGTAAAAAAGCTTATTTTTTTACTATTATTTTCAAACTTTAAGAATAAAAATTCTAAAATAGCAAAAAGGATGTGTATAAAAACGATAAAAAAAGAAACCTGCATTGTGTACGGAAAAAACATCGCAAAAATCACGTTGTTAGCCCAACAAATAAAAAAGTTATAGCCATTTAACTAACACATGCTAAAAAGGGCTAATCGGTGTCTGGTCCTGAAGGATCAAAATAGCCCGGTCCTGAACTGGATAAAGAGGACCTGTCACCTTTCCTGACATTTCTATTATAGTAAATACTTGTATTCCCCATGAAATAATTCCGGCGTTGTGCCATTCCTCTATTATTTCTCCAAGAAAGGTATAAATAAATTGACAACTGGGTGTTACCATTTCTCTTGTCAAAGGGGTGTGTCCATACACAATCTGACATGGATAGCACTGATTGGACAATTTCAGTCTGTGTAGGGCACACCCCCAACTGATAACACCAAGTTGTCAATTTATTCATGCATTTCTACAAGGAATAACAGAGGAACCGCACAAAATAGACATGTCAGGACAGGTGACCGGTTCTCCTTAACCCCTTCCCGACATTTGACGTATCCATAGGCCAAAGTCGGGTAGGGGAAGTATGGAACGGGCTCATGGAATGAACCCGCTCCATACGATGCGGATGTCGGCTGTTTGTTACAGCCGACACTTCAGAGTAACTCGTTAAATGCCGCGGTCAATAGCAACCGCAGCATTTAAGTCGTGGGGCGACCCCCTCTAACAGCTCATCGCGTCCCCTGCAACGCAATCGCGGGGGGGGCAATGGTTGCTATGGCTGCCTGGGGGTCTAATGAAGATCCCTAGGTCCGCCATCTTTGTGCACATATTAAGCCCTGGCAGGGCTTAATAGATGCCTGTCAGAATCACGATATACTGCAATCTAATGATCGCTGGTTGAAGTCCTCTAGGGGACTAATAAAAAAAGTAAAAATTAGTTAAATAAAGTTTTTTTATGTAAAAAAAAAATAAAAAGTTCAAAAAACACCCCTTTTCCCATAGAGCATAGTAAAAAGATAAATAAACATAATTGGTATCGCCACGTCCGTAAAAGTCTGAACTATTACAATATATCATTATTTAACCCACACGGTGTACGCGGTAAAAAACAAACCTGTAAATGCCAGAATGTCTATTTTTTTGGTCACCTCATCTCCTACAAAACATGAAATAAAAAGTGATCAAAATGTCGCATGTACCCCAAAATGGTATTATTAAAAACTACAGCTTCTCTCGCAAAAAATAAGCCCTCATACCACTTAATCGACGGAAAAATAAAAACGTTATGGCTCTCTGAATTTGGCGACACAAAATAAATTTTCTATTTTACACTTAGGTTTTTACTTGTAAAAGTAGTAAAATATAGAAAAAACTACAAAGATAATATTTTAGGCTGCCTAAACCATACAATCAGCCGATAAACAAGTGTTTGCTCGTTCATGGGCTGATCGTTGCGCTTACAAGGGCAATGATAAGGAACAAGCGTTTTGTGAACGCTTGTTTGCCCAATAATTGGCCGGTGTAAAAGGGCCCTAAGTGTGTGACTTGTCTATTGTAGGATCAGAAGTTACGTATCACTCCGGTGCCAGCTGCTCTTGGTTAAGCACTGTCTGTACTAATCCATTAAACCAGAATGTACAACTGTTTTGGCAACAGAAATGTCCCAAATGTACGTAATTAGTTCCATGGCATCTAGATAAAGATCAGCCAAGACAATAACTTACACAGAGGAGAAACAGTATTACAACGTGTTCAAAAAATATCCAAAGTTTTCAAGGTAGTCAGTTACTAAGAAACTTATTTGGCTATTGCTCTTTATATGGTCTTTCGGTGGGTGTTGGTTGGAATTTCTTTATTAAGAAAGGGATCTGTGAGTTGGACTGGGATCTGGTGGACTAATAGGATTGGGAATGGTTTCAGTTCATCATATTCACGCATTGAGGTCTCTTTCACATGAGATTATTTGTAAACATCTGTAATATGGACATAGAATGAGGATGACCTGACCCTCGTCCCCGCCGGCCACCGCATCCAGGCTAGGAATTGATGTAGAAGGTGGCCAGGCAAGTTTTAGATAAAGTATTAGTAATAGGCTGATAATAAGGCATCTACCAATATAATGTATGTTGTAATTGAAAACACAGTTAAAGGGGTTATCTCATGCCCTTTTTATGCTGAAGCTAGCCTGACGATCAGCTGATCACTCCAGGTTCGGCTTCAAAAATCTTTGGTGATCAGTGGATATTGCAGAGGGAAGCTGCTGGCAGCCATACATTTCCCCTGCAATAAATGGCCTTCCATGTAATACATGGATCCACCAGGACAAGAGTCGCTCTTTATTAGCAACTCGGTATTCTGGCTAATAAAGGGGTGTCCTAAGAAGGGGGCTCCCTCTCCATGTCATCTATACATCCTAATAAGCTTTCAACACATGAGTATATACATGTACAGAACTTAAAAGTTATGTAAACCTTTAAACATTGTTTTTTATTTTTTTTGTAAATATCACGATGATACACAATGTATCATGGTGTTTTAAAAAACTTTGTAATGGTTTTTTTTATTTAAAAAAAATAGCTTTTTAAGATACCGCTTTTATGTGTCCTGTATACAGAGCAGCCGTATCTGGCGCTCAAACATGAATCCGTCAGGTCAGTGGGACTGACAGATCCGGTGACAGCGGTTCCTACGTGTCTCTGACATGCAGGATCCACCTGTTATAGATCACATCTTAGTTCATGAGTTAGCAACATTTTGTTGCTTTTCTCCACAAATACTTTCTGGGATGATATTCAATATTAGGATCATAGATTTCATCACCACCAACTAAGAGAATTTTTTTTTAAAACATCCAATAAAAAGCATCTTAATCAGTTGGAATAAATAATTTTAACATCATAGAAATTTTGTAACATAAAAGTCCCTATCGTTGAAATTTTTAACAATAATTCTTACATCTTCAACCTGCATAACAATGCAATTTACATCTGTTACATCTGTATTTTCGTTCTTACGTGTTGTAAGTAGCTATGGACATTTTCTGTAAAACCCAAAATGAAATGAGGCCTCCAACTTTTTCTATTTTTTTTTGCACGCGTCTTGCTCTACACATTAGAAACACAAAGACTCTGATGATAAACAGATATCTGGAAAGCCGCCATAGTAACTTAGCTGTTCATTTAAACACTGATTAAATTGATGAAACCATTGCAGAAAACTGAGCTACTACTCATTACACAAGTGTGATTTCACACAAAAGACACATAAACACAAGTCCGTCACAGCATTCACAGAGCTTCATGCTCGATTTCACCCATTCAGTTTTTTCATTTTCTTAACTAAACAAAGACTATACCAGCTTGTAAAAGTTAAACTATTATGTATTACTGCAGATATTTGTGAAGTGTGTGGTGCATGCAATGGAAGTCTGGAGAACAGAATTTCATTGGAAAATTCTCCACATTATATAAAACATGTTTCAAAAATATAAAAATTTCAATGGACTCTACAATCCATAGGCCTCATATACACGTTCCGTTTTGTATGAAGTAATAGAATGGTCATAAAGGTGAATAAGTCCTACTGTACCTCCATAGGCCCCTAATATCATACAGAGGCAACAGAATTTTTTTTTCTGTAATAACGTGCCAGAAAATAAAATCAGATGCCGTATATATGAAGGTATTCTCCCCTAGAAGCAATGCTCCATGAAGAATAGCTCCATACATACGTCAACACACTGAGGCCGTACGACTCCATACTAGAGAGCAGTACAGGCTCCATGGATATGGCTCTTCCGTGAACATAGGGCCAAAATTTACTGCAACAAATTTGGGTCATAAGCTATAGCTGTTGTCTGAAATGGTTGGATAATCTCTGGTGATTGGTGGAATCACGTTCTGAGCTGTGTAAAACCGGCCTTAGATATAATAATTACAGTTAATTCTTCAAATGATCATCACTAATAATCATCATATCTGAAGTAATCTCATGCAATCAATGGAAATTTTTTCCAGTCGAATTTCTATTTTAACATATTTCAAAAAAGTTCTTAACACTACTTCCCCCTTCAATAGAGGAGGCTTGTGTAATTGCAGTAATACATAATGTTTATTGCTAGAATTTCCCTCAATGGCCCGAACACCCTATGTGGTCCAATCAATCAGTTGGGCCACACAATGGACTACTGTATGTATCATGGGCTAAAGTTCTTGGCCAACAAATGGTACGTGACTGGATGTGCATGCAATTTCAATAGATTTAGTGTATGAGAGGCCCAGCATCTTCCGGATACCACTGGCTTTTTTTTTTTTTTTTACCTGTAGTGTAAGGCTGGATTCACACGAGCATGTTCCGTCCGTAAAAGACGGAACGTATTTCGGCCGCAAGTCCCGGACCGAACACAGTGCAGGGAGCCGGGCTCCTAGCATCATAGTTATGTACGATGTAGGAGTCCCTGCCTTGATGCGGGACAACTGTCCTGTACTGTAATCATGTTTTCAGTACGGGACAGTAGTTCCACGGAGAGGCAGGGACTCCTAGCATCGTATATAACTATGATGCTAGGAGCCCGGCTCCCTGCAGAGTGTTCGGTCCGGGACTTGCGGCCGAAATACATTCCGTCCTTTACAGACGTAATGTAACATGCTCGTGTGAATCCAGCCTAAAAATTAGGATGGGGCCAGAAAACTCCAAACTATCCAACCTACAACAGTGCTCCATGGACTGTCTGACAGCCCCAGCAGACGTTAAATGCTAGTTTTAGCAGATTTCCTGGCCGGTAATGAGCACCGATAACAGCATATTGATCCGCGTATATAATTATATACTTAGTGTGGCAATCCACTTAGACATTCTGGACAGGGAGACACCCAACTTGGAAAGTTTTTAGGATATTACTGATACATACAGAAATATTTATTTAGAGTCCACATTAATATTTTGTGTATTTGAAATATTGTAATAGTTTTATTTGATTATTAGAGTTGTAATAATTTTCCGTGGCACCACAAACCGTGACCCCCCCCCCAGATTCACGTATATATTTTTCGGAAAATTAGAGAACCTGTTAAAAATTGTAATCTCACCTCTGATGACTATAGGCTGCCAGTGACTAATATCTATGGTCAGCTTAGATTACAGAATTTTGCAATATGCAGTCTCTAGAAGGGATCCCCAGTCCAGGGACTTCCTATAGCTATAGCACAACCAGTGACACACTAGTGTATACAATGTATCTTTCCTAGATGATTTCTCATGTGGTAATCCAGGTATGCCTGAGATAGGGGGACAAGAAAGTGAATTCCATTGAAGAAAGGGACTGATATGTGATGACAATCTCTGTACAGCGGGAAAAAAATTAATTATTACCAAAGTGGGAAACCTTTTTCCATGTGCTGTGCTCTAGTCTATTATTCATGCTGTCTACATGTTTCTCAGGCTGCCTGCATTTATTACTTTATCACCTCCCTTTCCCTGACACCTTTGATAATGTTAGGGCAGCAATTCCTTACATTTCTGATTTATCAGATCCTTGTAAAAGCAGTGAGTCCTCCTACAAACCAGGCAGCTCTCATTGAAAACTGACAAATGATAAGAGCTATTCCCACACTGACAGCTACATGTATAGTGAGAATGATACATACTGTACATGCAGATTACATAGACAAGCATGCAATGCTTCAGTGCAAGACTAGTATAGAACAGTGATTTATTAAATCTGACAGATAAATAAGAGAGATATATAAAGTCAAACACTCAAGTACCATCAGAATATATTTTGCCTAAGTTAAAGTAAATTGGATATGGGTAAAATTCAATTTCCACCTTTTAACATGTACATGTAGCTACCACTAGGGGAGCTCTGAACATACTGCATACTGTCCCTAAACTCCCCTTAGTGGTGGCCAGTATTTTAGCATTTCAATTCTGCCTTTTGTACTCTGCAGAGGAAGAGCGCCTGGATGCAAAGGTGTGTTTTACCGCAGGAGGGAATGCGTAATCAGAAATCAACCTAGTGTTTAAACCAAGTTTTTATGTTTAACATATTTTTTATACATTTTTTTAGAACTATTATTAATTATCTATATTAAAAAAATAATCCTAAAATCTTGCAGTTTTCCCTTTGGCCACTGAGCCTCACAATAGACTGATCCTTCCTGTTCTGTAGAGATCACTTCTCTGCAGTCATCTCATTATCATCGCAGCCAGGTTTAGGGTATGTTCACACGCTAGCTGGCTTTTACGGCTGAAATGACAGCCTGTTTTCACAAGAAAACAGCTGCGTCGTTTCAGCCGTAAATGCTCCTCCTCGTAATATACGAGGCGTCTGTGACGCTCTTATATCTTGAGCTGCTCTTCATTGAGTTCAATGAAGAACGGCTCAAATTACATTGCAAAGAAGTGTCCTGCACTTCTTTGCCGAGGCAGTCAATTTACGCGTCGCCGTTTGACAGCTGTCAAACGACGACGCGTAAATTACAGGTCGTCTGCACAGTACGTCGGCAAACCCATTCAAATGAATGGGCAGATGTTTGCCGACGTATTGTAGCCCTATTTTCAGACGTAAAACGAGGCATAATACGCCTCGTTTACGTCTGAAAATAGGTCGTGTGAACCCAGCCTTACAATAACAGCTAACACCTCTATATAGATAATACAGGATCCATCATTGAGAATAGGTGATGGACACAGACCCCCTCCTCTCCCTTCCTGCACAATGACCTCTGCAGAGGTCACAGAGCATGCCCAGACAACTCTTCCATAAAAGTCAATGGGTCACCTCCTGTTCCCAGGTTCCTATAGCTACTGTAAAGCATATCTCTAAATGCTGTTAACTGTAACGTCTATGGCCACGGTCCGTCGTTCGGCCGTTAACTTCAACGGCCGTGGCCATGGACATCTTACCTCGCTGCAGCGTCGTCCTCACTGCACTCACTTCTGGACTTCGAGTGTCTCCGGCGGGCCCGCGTGCGCACGGTCTTAAAGGGCCAGTGCGTGCATTTTTGCAGGAAGTCTGCAATCTAGCCCAGGATGCCCTGGGCTATAAAAAGGGCTCTGCCCTCTTGCTCTTTGCCAGAGCGTTATTTGTTTCCCATAGTTTGTCGTGCTTATGGTCTCCCAGTGTCTTCCAGTTTCCCAGTGTACCTTGTTCATGTATCCTGTTTCCGTGCTACCCAGTTCTAGTGCCGTGCTGTGCTATTGCCGTGCTGTGCTACAGTCTACGCTTGATTTGCTACGCCTTACCTGACGTCTTCCCGCCGCCTGGTCCTGGACGTGCCTGCCTCGTTACTGCCTACGATTGCCTTAGGTACCCTCACTGAACTGTTTGAACTCTGTACTTACCTGTTTGGCCAGCTGCCATCCCGCTACACAGTACAGCCCAGTGGGTCCACACCCTGCATCATGACATTAACAGCCGCTCAAGCAAGGTGTCTGCCCCCGTAATCATTTACAGAAACTCGGAAAAAAAAATCTACAAATTAAAACAGATTCGAAAAAAAAGGGGATTATGTTTCACTATCTGGTCTTAATTTGGAAAAAAAAATATTGGTGATACATTTCTTTTAAAGGGTAAATTCAGTTACACATGAGAATTCAAGGAGAAAGATACATGAAAGAGAGAGACACAGGGCGCTCCTCTAAGGTGATAAAGTAGGTTTAAAAGCAAACGGCACAAACATAGGTGATATACTCCCCTTCTACAATTGTGCAAGATGGTCGGCACAACAGGAACTTCTAGCATGTGGGGGCCATAGGCTCCACAGATTGGCCGTCTGCTGGCCTTCGAAGTGGGCACTGGTAGCTGAAGGGTCAGCGTGGGCCGATGTAAGAGACAGTCCAAAGATACTCTTGAAAAGGATTCACTCCTTACTGAAGGCGCACCTGTGGATAGTTGGCAACGTTCCTAATAACGGAAAGGTCTCTCTGTGAATGAAACCGAGAGGCCTTTCCGTTATTAGGAACGTAGCCGCCTATCCACGCCTGTGCAGGAGCGCCTTCAGTAAGGAGTGAATCTTTTTTTCGCGTACCTTTGGTGATAATATGGCCAAGGTAGTTGTCGCAGTTTTTCCACGAATAATAGTTGTTTTCCGATACTTTTTTTTCTTTAATCACTGCAACGCTTCTATATTTATATAATAATGCCCCCTGCATATTGTTATCAAATTTTTCTTGTTTTCATTTATGATTACGCTCCAATGTTTACATTGTGCTCCATACATGCATCGCTTGTGTCCCAGCATGCAATGCACTGGCAGCGGGGACTTAAATTTGATTTTACTGCGCATGCGTGATTATAATAAAAATATTTAGCTAGTTCATGAAGACGTTGTTCGGAAGAGCTCACGACAGGGACGTCACAGATGATGCACCGTTCGAGCAGGATTTACTTTGCAATCCAGTTTTTCAATCCTAACAAGGAGTCTCCTCAGATATACTGCCATGATACTGCAGGGGCTCTGCTCCTTCCCTGACCAGCAGGCCAGAAAGCTATTTGTTTTGGCTGCACGCTGTGAACAAAGGTTTACTACACAGAGCTTACTGTGGGGAGAATGACTGAAAAGGCATGTACACCAGCACTTGGCTCATTAGGTGGATGTGCACATTGTTATACACACTTAACACCAGGTGGCGCCATACTTTGTAATTAAATCTAATAACTCTTCACTGGACTATTTTTTAATGACTTTAAATATAAAAAAAATTTGGTATTTTTACTTACATAGTGTGGCACCACCTGGTGTATATACATAGTATGGCGTTACCTTTTGGTGTGTATATATATATATATATATATATATATATATATATTCTACTTTGCTGCAGGTATATACTCGTTTACAATTAGACATAGGGAAAATGTTATGCATGTGTGTGTGTGTGTGTGTGTGTGTGTATATATAGGGTGGGCCATTTATATGGATACACCTAAATAAAATGGGAATGGTTGGTGATATTAACTTCCTGTTTGTGACACATTAGTATATGGGAGGGGGGAAACTTTTCAAGCTGGGTGTTGACCATGGCGGTCATTTTGAAGTCGACCATTTTGTATCCAACTTTAGTTTTTTCAATGGGAAGAGGGTCATGTGACACATCAAACTTATCGAGAATTTCACAAGAAATACAATGGGGTGCTTGGTTTTAATGTTACTTTATTCTTTCATGAGTTATTTACAAGTTTCTGACCACTTATAAAATGTGTTCAAAGTGCTGCCCATTGTGTTGGATTGTCAATGCAACCCTCTTCTCCCACTCTTCACACACTGATAGCAATACCGCAGAAGAAATGCTAGCACAGGCTTCCAGTATCCGTAGTTTTAGTTGCTGCACATCTCGTATCTTCACAGCATAGACAATTGCCTTCAGATGACCCCAAAGATAAAAGTCTAAGGGGGTCAGATCGGGAGGCATTTCTTCTGCGGTGTTGCTATCAGTGTGTGAAGAGTGGGAGAAGAGGGTTGCATTGACAATCCAACACAATGGGCAGCACTTTGAACACATTTTATAAGTGGTCAGAAACTTGTAAATAACTCATGAAAGAATAAAGTAACGTTAAAACCAAGCACACCATTGTTTTTCTTGTGAAATTCTCGATAAGTTTGATGTGTCACATGACCCTCTTCCCATTGAAAAAACTAAAGTTGGATACAAAATGGCCGACTTTAAAATAGCCACCATGGTCAACACCCAGCTTGAACAGTTTCCCCCCTCCCATATACTAATGTGCCACAAACAGGAAGTTAATATCACCAACCATTCCCATTTTATTTAGGTGTATCCATATAAATGGCCCCCCCTATATATATATATATATATATATATATATATATATATATATATATATATATATATATATATATATATATATTATATTATATACCTACAGCAAAGTGGAATGGTTTAGGTGTTCCATGACCTGTAGGCCTATCCTCTGTAAAGTCAGAAAAAATCTGTATTAGGTGTTATTTACGCGGTTTTGCTGTGCGGCCAGAAATCGCACAAAAAAAAAAACAACAAAAAAACGCATACACTTTTACAGCGATTTGTTGCTATTTAGTAAATTATGACCAAAAAAAAAACATGCATTTTTTTCTGTGCGTTTTTTGGACGCGTGGCAACCATCATGTGAATACACCCTTTGCAGCTAACAACAGCACTTATATACTTATATATAGTTTGGGTGGAGCTGTTTAATATCAGGAAACATGCAGGTGAGTTGCCTTTAATCATAGTTTTTTCATCTATCTCATTACGCATGTTTACATACAATAAAATATGGAACATGCACAGCGATTAATGTGTGGGGCGTACATTAATAATCCAAAAAGATAACATATCAAACAGTCCATCACATGGCACATTCCAATAGCAACTCCCTACATACCACGCTCATGATACGATTTGTACACATACAGCTTTAACGTGTAATACGTCTGTGCAACGCGTGTGATTTTCACGCACCTCGCACGGACCTATGTTAGTCTATGGGGTCGTACAGACAGTCCGTGATTTTCACGCAGCGTGAGTCCGCTGTGTGAAATGCACGACTTGTCCTATATTTGTGCGTTGTTCGCACATCACGCACCCATTGAAGTCAATGGGTGCGTGAAAATCACGTGCACCACACGGAGGCACCTCCGTGGGATGTGCTTTTTTCACGCAACAGCAGTCAAAACTATGATTGAAAACAGAAAAGCACCACGTGCTTTTCTGTTTACAAACATACAGAGTGTCATAATGATGGCGGCTGCGCGAAAAGCACGCAGCCGGGCACAATATGGTGATGACACACGGAGCTGTTAAGTGACTTTTGTGCACGCAAAACGCCACGTTTTTTGCACGCGCAAAACGCACACGCTCGTGTAAATCCGGCCTCAGGATAAAGATAAAAACAAGACTTGCTGACAGAATAAACTCTAGGTGACATGTCTTACCTGAAGTTCACCTTGTATGAGGCTATGCAAACACTAAAGAGTTTTTGCTTTTAAAATGGAATTACTATATAACCAAAAGCAAACAAAATCTTACATTTGTTCATGAATGTTTCTGTTCTTAGTCGGCCCAGTATTCCACTTGTTTGCAGTAGTATGTGCACCAGAGCTGCTGTTCCCAGTTTGATTCCACAAGTAAGTTGCCCAATCCTTTGGGACCCTTGAGATAAGTGGCATCAGATACATCTAGCACACTTGAATAGAGTTTGTATGCTTATGTGGTCGTCCTGGTCATACCTCTGAACAAAAGCGCGGACCGGCTATGTCACTATAAGGGTATGTTCACACGGCGGGGGTCCGTAACGGCTGAAATTACGGGGATGTTTCAGCCTGAAAACATCCCCGTAAATTCAGCCGTACCGGCATGTGCAGGCGCTTGAACGCCGCGTCAATTACGGCCGTAATTGGCGCTGCTATTCATTGGAGTGAATGAAGAACGGCTCCAATTACGGCCAAAGAAGTGACAGGTCACTTCTTTGACGCGGGCGTCTAGTTACGCGCCGTCATTTGACAGCGGCGCGTAAAAATACGCCTCGTGTGAACAGACAAACGTCTGCCCATTGCTTTCAATGGGCAGATGTTTGTCAGCGCTATTGAGGCGCTATTTTCAGACGTAATTCGGGGCAAAAACGCCCGAATTACGTCCATAAATAGGCCGTGTGAACATACCCTTAGGGTATGTGCACACACACTAATTACGTCCGTAATGGACGGACGTATTTCGGCCGCAAGTCCCGGACCGAACACAGTGCAGGGAGCCGGGCTCCTAGCATCATAGTTATGTACGACGCTAGGAGTCCCTGCCTCGCTGCAGGACAACTGTCCCGTACTGTAAACATGATTATACTACGGGACAGTTGTCCTGCAGAGAGGCAGGGACTTCTAGCGTCGTACATAAGTATGATGCTAGGAGCCCGGCTCCCTGCACTGTGTTCGGTCCGGTACTTGCGGCCGAAATACGTCCGTCAATTACGGACGTAATTAGTGTGTGTGCACATACCCTTAGATTTGGCTTAAATTCTAGGGGTTATGATATTTGCACCTTATGGGGTATGAATGTTGCGCAGGGGATTCCCAGGTCATGTACGCGGCGTAGTCTCTGAAAGCAACCGCTGACAGCATGCAGATAGTATTCTCACAATGTGATTGCACAAATCTTCGGTCCGGGCTGGTAGAGTTCACGTAACACAATAAAACAGATACAGGTCAGGGCAGGCAGCGATTCCAAGGCAGGGAACAGTCTAACCCAGCATAGCAAACACCTTCACAAATGAACAGGACCAAGGAACCTTATGACATGTTCACACGTCGCAATCAAATCACGTTTTTTTTGTCGCAATACCCGAAGGATAAGGCTTCAAGGGGCAACATTAACGCGGCCGCGATGCTTCCGGAAACTGCTTAGACACACCATTTAGCATGTTGCTGCGAGTACAACTGCTGTTTACTTGCACAGTCGTGCAGCCATGAATGAATAGATTGTTATGGACGAAGGATTTTGCAGGTAAACAGACATTTACCTGCAACAGCACATTGGACATTAAACACACAGCAGATTCCCTGCAGATTTTGCATGAATTTTTTTTAAAACCAAAACCAGAATTGGATCCAGGAGAGCAGACCTATAGGGCCTTACTATATATATATTTCTACTTTTGAGGTTCCGTTCTTGGCAAAAAATAAAAAATACCTGCAAAATCTGTCAAGGTCTAACAACTAATTTGAAAACAGCGTGTCAGCGCCGATGCATCACGGTGGCATTAATGCGGACATTCAGACGTTGCAGTTGAGATGCGACTAAAACTGCATCCAAAAACCCAATGCGTTTTTACTGTAATTTGGCGTTCTTTTCAATGAGGTTGCGTTTTTAATGCAAGCGCATAAAAAAAACCGCATTAAATTGCTGTAAAAACGCATGCAGTTTTTTTATCTATTTTTTTATTTTATGTAGTTTTAGGCTGGGTTCACACGCCGCGGTCAAAATGTGTTTGGCTTTTCCACGGTTGGGGGAAACGACACTTTTGGCCCCTACGTGGGAACTCAACCACAGCTCATCTGCAAAGTCTGAATATACCCTAATTGCCCATCAAGGTGGGGCAATTCTGAGCAGGTTTATATAATCAGTAGTGATCAGAAGCACCTACAGCTGACATGAGCCACTCTTTTTAAGGCTGGATTCACGCGAGCACGTAACGTCCGGAACGTATTTCGGACGCAAGTCCCGGACCGAACACACTGCAGGGAGCCGGGCTCCTAGCATCATAGTTATGTACGACGCTAGGAGTCCCTGCCTCGCTGCCGGACAACTGTCCTGTACTGAAAACATGATTACAGTACGGGACAGTTGTCCGGCAGGGACTCCTAGCGTCGTATATAGCTATGATGATAGGAGCCCGGCTCCCTGCAGTGTGTTCGGTCCGGGACTTGCGGCCAAAATACTGTCCGTCCATTACGGACGTAACGTGCTCGTGTGAATCCAGCCTAAGATTTCATTTGGTCAGCTCATTGCTATGGAAATTCCAGCTGCAGTTCACACGTTGCATAAATACTGCAGATTTTCCGCAACGGAATTAGTTGCGGGAAATCCACCGCATAATACATCAGCAGCAAGGTGGATGAGATAGAACAAATCTCATCCAGACTCTGCGTAAATACTGAGCGGAAAAAAT
Organism: Rhinoderma darwinii; assembly: GCF_050947455.1. NCBI lineage: Eukaryota > Metazoa > Chordata > Amphibia > Anura > Rhinodermatidae > Rhinoderma > Rhinoderma darwinii. The sequence continues at coordinate 37,189,681 of NC_134697.1, read as the reverse complement.
GCTGAGAAATTGACATGGTGCAGAATTTCATTCTTCAGCATGTCAGTTGTATTTGCGTAAATGCTGCTTATTTGTTGCGGGTTTTCCCCATTAAATTCAATGGAGAGGTAAAACTTGCCACAAGTAGTAGTTGTTGCGTTATATAGTGGCGGAATCGCAGCAATTCTGTTGCAAAATACGCAACTAAAAATAAATCTTATACTTACCCGGAAGTCTGTTTCTCCCTCCAGGCCGGCCTCCTGGGATAACGTTTCATCCTATGTGACCGCCTGTGATTGGCTGCAGCGATCTCCTGGGTTAAAATGTCATCCCAGGAGGCCAGCCTGCTAAATGTTGCAGTTTTCCGCAGCAGACATTCCAGGCAAAAAACTGCGCTACAGTTTGGTGCGATTTTTTTTTGGACCGGAATTCCCTGCGACCACCGGGGCGGATACGCAGTGTAACTGTACACAGCGTATCTGGCTATTCAGACATTGAGGTGCAATTAGAACTGCATAAAAAAAAACAACGTTTTTTTTCCCCCTGCGACGGCAAAAACATCGGCATTAAAATGCACGCAGTTTTCGGATGCATTTTTTTATATTTGAGAGGGGGAAATTAGATTGTGAGCACCATTGGTGACAAGGACTAATGTGAGTGATAATCTCTGTACACCGCTGTGGAATATACTAATGATATAATATAAATAACGAACATGAAATGGGTCTTCTGATCTGACAGTGTTATGGCGTATCTCTCATCTATGCCATAACATTATGATGAGGGGGGTCCAACCTCTGGATATTGTATATTGTTAAGTATAACTCCAGGCTAATGGATGTGGGTGATGAATAAGCTGCCCAGGAACAGAACTGTCAAAGCGATCGCCTTCTACTACGAAAGAGCATCCTCCATTTACCTCTTCCTACAGCTTTAAGATCCAATAGGTCCCAAATGATATGTGCCCACAAGGTTGCAGTAAAGTTTTGCCATTACCGCCCAGCAACTTCAATGTTTGCCTATGGGGAAAAAGTTTGGAGCCACCGACATGGTACACACTTTGCATATTAGTGCCGCCCAGCCCTAAAACCACAATATCTCCAGTATACTCTCGACCGGCAGGTGCAGTTTTTGTTCAGGGAAATGTACTCAGAATTATTTTTGTGGAAAACTATAAACACTGTAAAAACCACAGTAAAATACAAAGTGTCAATAGAGGTTTCCATATTCCCTTTCTCCAATGCACAGACTGTATGTTGCCGTGTTCTGTGTGTATCTTGCTGATGACCATTCAAGACCCAGTATAAGGCTGGGTTCACACACACTATTTACGGACGTAATTCGGGCGTTTTAGCCCCGAATTACGTCCGAAAATGAGGCTCAATAGCGTCGGCAAACATCTGCCCATTCATTTGAATGGGTCTTACGATGTTCTGTTCTGACGGTCATTTTTTTTACACCCCGCTGTCAAAAGGTGAGGCGTAAAAAAGACGCCCGCGTCAAAGAAGTGCATGTCACTTCTTCAGACGTAAATGGAGCCGTTTTCCATTGACTCCATGGAAAAACAGCTCCATTTACGTCCGTAATGGACGCAGCGAAAAGCGCCTCAACATGCCATTACGGCTGAAATTACGGAGCTGTTTTCTCCTGAAAACAGCCCCGTAATTTCAGCCGTAACGGACGCTGCCGTGTGAACATACCCTAAGGCATTATTCACACAGTGCAGTTTTTTTTGAAGCCACAACCAGGAGTGAATCGTAAAGGGAAGGATAGTATATAGGAAAGATTCTACTTCTATTCTTTTTTTTTTTTTTCTTCCACTTCTAGTTGTGCTTTCAAAAACTGCACCAAATCTGTCAAATCTGCACTGTGTGAATAAGGCTTAAGGCATTTGAACTACTAGGCTTGCAGGTTATTGAAATGCTGCCATGGGAATGGGAAGCGATTGTAATACTAGCAGATTCCCTAACTAAAATCTGTGAAATGCTGCATAGGTGGAACTTACCTCCAATCTTTATTCTTTTCACTGTACTTCCTCCAGGTTTCTATCCTTTTATTATATTACTATGTTTTTCATGGTTTTAAACCTTTCTGCTGTGGCATTGCATTTGTTTCAATGTATTGTGATGAATGAAGTCATTAGAAACCATAATGCACTGAGAAGCACTGAGCCTGCTGTACAGGAGGAGTGGAGGAGGGTCATACATGGAGCGCTGGGGGCGGGGAGCAGCTTCTCTGTGTAGGGAGCTCAGATCAGGAGCAGTCCTGGGAGACACAAGGACAGCTGAGCATACCCTGCATGTATCACCAGCACATGGCACAGTAATCAGCACATGGCACTGTAACCAACACCCTGCCTGCAGCACCAGAGCCCGGCTCTGTAACCAGCTCCCTGCCTCTACCATCCAGCAACTTGGTAGTATCAGCAGCAGCACATGGCAACCTAAGAAACCACAGTGTGAGCTTCCTGTCCATGGTTCTATTTCTCAGCAGCTCCCAGCAATAATGTCATATTCTTAGAGAGCTGCAGCCATCTGTGCAATCTCTCTCCAACATGATGTCTTATGGAGTGGTGGATGTGTGTGTCCAGGATGTGCAGAAGAGGAGGAACCCCTCTAAACATTATGTGAGTAGTGGGGTTATCACATGCTTTGGGATCATGATAAAGGTTGACAGCTCTGGGGTTGATTTGTATTTGGAAACATGTAGCATGCATGGCCTCCTCTATAAACATGTTTGCATTATATACAGTAAACATCCAAATTGGATAAACTTGATCCACTTGTCTATATCCATCCACAAGGATATACACATGCTGAATGTCAACACTAGCATATATATATAAATATCTTTTGTTTTGTATTGTATGTTTTCTGTACTGTGGGTTGTGTTTATTTTGGGTGTTTATGTTCTCTATGATATTATGTTGTGTATATTTTGATTCTTTGATGTTCTGTATGTTGTATCTTACATAGCGCTGGTTGTAAACATACACTACAGCTTCCTTGACAATTTTTTTTAGAATAAGTTCTTGTATTGTCTGTGGTACCATAACAATAAGATGTGATCAGCTGGAATCTAGATAGTTACTAGTAAAATGTATCAGATCAGATGTGTCTTTAACCTTGCATTGACTCTTGTAGTCCTGATGTGTAGAGCGTTATGAATGATAACTTGGATTTGTAGATCACATTTGTTATAAAACTTTCCCATAAATGAATTGTATGAACAAGGAATATAGGATCTCCACTTTTTTGAGGGGTTACATGGACTGAGCTATTAAATGCTTATTACAAATTGTTGGAGACGTCAGTTGAGAATGTGACTGTTTTACATATTTCCATTCATGTTACTGTAAGGACAAAATGTGTATATATTGCAAAAGTCAATAAAAAAAAAATATGGGAACAAAAACAGCTGCATCCTCTTCTGTGGTCACCAAGATCAGCTGTCATTGTCCACTTTTGTTCCACATGTATATTACAGGGATGGAGCGCTCGGTCTGTGCCTGTGCTGCTCGACTTCCTAAAATTTAAAGTGGATTTCCCGTTTAATTGTGTTTAGCACCAGTGAGTGAGGATTCAATGTTAGGACTTGCTGGATACCCCACATGGTTAATCTGGAGGTGTCACTATTGATGGTCAGGGTTACACATGGGCAGAGAGACGCACATTGGTTACTTATAATGTGATCCAGTTTATAACCTTTCCACATATCAGGCATGAAACTTGTGCCAGTTCTTGGCTGGAGGTTACAAATCAAAAAGTTTTATCTCTTTCCACATATATTTTCCTAATGCCATTGTTATTTCTATGAATGGGATTTATTGTACACGCTCTGGTATATGTATTCAAGTCACATCCTGGCACGCAACCGTGCACCAAATGTCCCATTTCCTTAGTCACAAATATAATGTAGAGAGGAAGACCAGCTTGGCTGTTTAAGGCTGCATGCATATTGTTGGCTATGACTACAAAGCAGAATAACTGAGCTCAGTCCAACACTGCCCTATTATGTCCCGATAGTGGAAGACAACACAAAGTAGCCGGTACCCTCAGGCTGTAGAATGGGTGGATCTCTTCTTCATAGCGATGGCTTATTAATATCTAGGGTATTCTAATTTAAGATGGTTTGATTAAACACAGTGGGGGTTCTTTAGGGGTCCGGGTGTTGCATCTGATGAGTTCTCATGATTCACAAAATAAATAGTTACATGACTAATTCAGCTCTGCTATATCGGTATAGATTATGTCTCCGCATACACTTTGTTTAGTAGGTTTGACCTGACATAGTCATACAGGATATGTTTTCTCGCTCATGAGCTCAGTCCACCATAAACATTTCCTTGTGGATATATCATTATAGATTACATTAGTTATGGACTGAGCTCTTTTTTTTTTTTTTTCAGACTTTTTGTTTGCATACACACTTTGTAAACTTTCTAATTGTACGTCCTGACGTTATGAGGTCATTGCAAGTTGTACGATGATGTCATTCAAAGACCGTGTAATGTTTGTATGAGCAGGTGGTTTTCCACGTCTTCATGGGCTTCCTGTATAGAACTAATGCAGAAGATTGAGGAGTAATTATCCACTACAACCCCTCCGATTTCCATTTTTCCGGTGCAGATTAGAAAATTAAAATGATGTGACTGACTGCTATGGACAACTGGAAAAGACTTTGCTGAATACATGACAGGACCTGATCTTGTTCTTGGCATTAGATCTACAGCTGCTGCGTAAAACCCCATTAAAATGTGAATGAAGCCCGTTTTTGACCGATGTAATGCAGCCACGTTTTAGGGTCTGTATTACAGCTTCAATACCCAGACCCCAAATGGTTCTACTGAACCGAACTTATAACCCAATGGTTCTGGTGTTATGGGCCTAATATGGACACTAAAATAGGGCTGCATTATGTCTGTCTGAAATGGGCCTAATGAAACTTTCACAGTGCTGTATTTGCAGTCCATGAGAGGTCTGTCTATTTTGTGCCCAAAAATTAAATCTGATCCCATTAGAGACAATCGGGAAAACCTTTTATTGGGGTAAAGTTTTCTTTTTAATGGGATCCAATGCCACTTTTTTTTTTTTTTTTTACACAAAATAGGCAAACTTCATGTAGACAGCAATTACAACCATGTAAATGGAGCCTTTACAGACATTACAGCCAAGACTAAGGACGCAGAAGCATCCGAAACGCGTAGGCTCCGAGGACATCACCGCCCGCTTACCCACACACCAGGACTATCTCTCTCTGGACTACTTTTTAAACAAAGAACATTAAACTTGGAAACCCGCTTCCATTTTAAACCTCACGCAGCGCTGGTTCTAATCACCCCTTTCCTTACATGTAAATGGAGCCTTTGGTCAACATGCAAAGCCTCTATGGTGGCTGCCGAGGGGTTTTTTACGCCCTTCATACGTCTTAAACAAAAGCTTGTTGGAGTAAAATGTGCCAAATTTAAGAGTTGCACGCCTCTTAAAAATTGGGGCATCTTGGCTGTCCGTGCGCCACAAACTGATCTATGCCAGCTATGACCTGGCATAGATTTCTGCTCTACGTTACTTTTAATTTCTGGCATAAAAACAGATGTACACCAACATTTGTGACTTTATTTTCCGCCAGAAAACTGGCACAAATCGCATAACAAATCTCCCCCTAAATTCCTATTTTTTCCATACTGTGTAGCTGTGACCGCCGTGTGGTACCTCCTTGCGGCACTGTATTATGGAGATTTTCTCCCTTGGTGTTTTGTGGGGTATCTGATTCGAAATAGTGTGTTCGTATTAAATAATTTGGGTGCTTTTTCTCTATTAAAGAAATTACTGTAATATAAAAATTAGAATTTTTATTCTTTAAACATGAAAGAGCATTCTGTACCAAAAAACACCCGACTTAAGGTTCCGTGTAATGACTCCATAATGGAGCGGGGGAGGGCATTGTCGGTTGTATAAACTGAATCATTGTTCAGTCCTTAGTTTGTGTACTATTCCTTAAGTGTGTGTGAAGTGTACACAACAGGAAATGGGGTGTCACTGTGATAAATAAAGCCCCATGTACATGAGAATCTGTGGGCACAAAGCCTTTATGGCTACACAGAGTCTAACGGCGCTGTATATATTACCTCCTACAACAATGTGTTCTGCCCAAGAACAAATACTTCAAAGGAAGACTACATGCCACAATTTTCATATTAAATCAAAGGCATAGTATAAGCCCATAGATTTGTATGGTTGCCATATTTCACATCCATACAACATGGAACTGCGACACAGCCAAATGCTTGAGCCCTAAGTCACATTACATGCAGCTATCTAGCCACATCCATTTCTAATCAGATTTTCTAGAAAATTGATTTTTTTTTTGGTTTAGAAATGTGAATCGTATTAAGAGCATCTATGTATTTTGGGGCATTTTTATTAATGCAATGATGCCCATTTTATGCAATTTTGCCTTGTTAGTGGGTATGGCACACACTAAACACGCACAGCGGTACGCCAGTATTGGTAAATGCCACAAAGTGTATTATATCATACCTTTTATATGATAAGATGTTAAGTACACAGATGTAGCAATCTCCGCTCTACTTCATCAGTATGACATGTTTTCTTACGAATACTAGCTTTATTACTTTACGAATGTCTTTTTATAACATCTGAGCTGTGGGCTCAAAGGTCTAATGTCTGATCTATTTTCCTTTCTAGCTGGTGCAATGCACATAAAGCATAGTAAACAGTCAGATCCAAACATTACATCCCTGTAGTATTTATTTATTTTTTTCTAGAATTTTTTTAGGTTAAAGAAGGTCTTACATGTTTTGGTAGAGTTGGCTATGACCTTACCTTGCAGAGTAGTAACCCATACAAATAATAGACGTGAATTGGATAATAAGTGCAATGAACCCAGAGCAGACACTCCCTTCTTATTATGGAACACAACAGTTGTATCTGCTATCATGAAAAGCTTCTTAAAGGTCACCCCGAGTGTCGTGGGTAGTAAAGAACGATAATGATGGGAACCTGTCATAGATGCCCTAACCTACCAGATTCTTTATAAGTAGGGAACTGTCTGCCAAGAAAAAAGTGGGGTTTCTAAAAAGCCCCCAAGTCAATAAGGACAGAGCAACATGTACTGAGCATATTCTGCTTCTGGACAACCCGCTGCAGAGACGTATAGGAAGTCGGCTGGCCGGGATCAGGTGTAGGGCTCAAACACAAAATTGTGTTTTAAGCCATTCTGTACCTCCGGAAGCCTCTGATTTCCTAAAGAAGCTAAAGTTGTGTCATTCTCCTAGAAGACTTGATCCTAGGGCGGCTTGTGTCCATAATTTAGCGCCGAACAGACCTCATCAGTGAGGCATGAAGTGCCTACAGCTGCATACAGGCTCTGTGTGCCTGATGCCTACCTATACAACTAAGTCTTTGCCAGGACTGTTCCTGCCTGTCCGCAAGAGCACAATATGCTCTACAGCCATTTCTATGACCCAGGAGAATGAGGCTCTATTTTTCTTTTTTTATGGAGAACATAAGTTGCTGTATAGGCAAATAAAATAGAGGAGGGGACCTGCTGTCCGCCATCTATGAAGAATGTTACAAAGGAGAAAACAGCTGCAGCGGAGCTCATTAACCGAGTAGCGCTGCTGTTTCTAACATGCTCATTTTGCTATTAACAGAATGGCGTAAAGCTACACAAGGGTATATTCAAATAGCGGTTTATTACTGCAATAAACGTGATTTAACCGCAAAATCTGAATGTGCCCCAGAGGTTCATTGTGCAGCGACTTTTGTTAGTGAATTGATAGCTTTGGCTTTTGACGTCTATTGTCTTTTGCAATGGCCGCTAGATTGAAATAATAAATTAGAGGAACATATATATCCGTTAAAGTCTGCACGATATCGCCTTATTCAGTGTCAAAATATGGATTGAACTGGAACAATCTGTTAATGGCCGAATAATCTGTGCATATATGGATAGCTTTAAACAGCCAATCATTTTGGAAAACTTCTAGTTCTTGTAAGGCCTTATTCACACGCACGTGTTAAACGTCCGTGTGACGGCTGTTGAAAGAACGACCGTCACACAGACCTATATAATTCAATGTGGCCGTTCACACGGCCATTGTTTCAACGGACCGCGTGAAGGGTCAGTGAAAAACTGGACATGTCCTATTTTTTCACACTTCACGCATCCCTCCATGGACTCTAGTCTATGGGGGATGCGTGATATCGTGTCCCGTAGCGCAGAGCACTGACGCACCTCGGATGTGAAAAACGCTCGTTTTTCACGTCCGATATGTGCAACGCCCGTCTGATTCTAGCCTTAGTCTTCCCAATGTGCGGAGAACAGGGAAGGTAAAGCTGTAAATTTATTGTGGAAGCAGGAAGGCAGAGCAACCATGTTTCTGAATATCCCAGCAGCGCAGTGGTTTCCATGAATTATGATCATGGTCATGATTATGTTGTGACGTATGCGCCGGGAGCTTTAATAATCAATACTTCAAACCTGCAGGGGCAATGCAGTGTGAAAGTGGCCTGACTGAGGAGCTGTGGGCCTCTTCTGGCCAAGTGCCCTCTGGCACTGTCCAAATGCCCAAATGGTCAGTCTGCCCTGCTATTCATGAAGCGGCCTGATTGGAACAAGCACAGTCCCCAAAATAAGTGCTTTGGGAACAAATTTTAAGATTATTTATTAGGAAGTTCCACATTTAGGGCTTGTCCACACGTTGCAGAATTGCTGCATATTTTCCGCCTGGAATTGCAGACAGAAATTACGCAGCAGAATACAGTAGCAGCAAAGTGGGTGAGATTTAACAAATTTGTCAATTCCAGAAAGTGCGTTTTTCAGAGATGTCGTCACCATCTCCCAACATTGATAAAAAAGCTGCAAAATCGGCACCATTTTCTGCAGTAAAAAAACGCAGGAAATGGTACGGTTTTTCCACAGTGGAATTTCTGGTCGTTCTTGCGGAATTGCTGCAGAAATTTTCTGCAGCGATTCCGTTACGTGTGGGCAAGCCCTAAGTCTGTTACACGGGTTCCTGGAGAACTTGTAAAGAGTTGACTTTGCCGTTTCAGCACTTCTGATCTGTTAGATTTGTGATTTGAACCTGAAATTCCTTCGTCTGTTTGGGTTTCGTTCCCTGTTTATATATCCGTGCAAGTTCTGGATATACCCTGAGAACATAACAGAGATAAACTGCAGGATGCTGGGAAGATATTTTTATGATGGACTTTTCATTGACACTACAATTCTTGTTCTTGTACATCTCAAGATGTTGATGTCTGAGGAGACAGTAGGGTCAGCTCATGGGTGTTCATAGTATCATCCATTATGCTGTACCCACTGAGCACATCAAAGGAGATAGTACTGTACTGATCCGCAAGGCTCTTATTCTATGTAAACTTTATTTTTATGTATATCACAAGTGAATCATCAGAGGAAAACCTGTCTCAAAAAAGTTTTCTTTCTTGTCCAGGGATGAGCAGGAAGTGTCATGACTAACATTATCTGCAAGAACATTTTGATGGCCCCGGGCTGGTTGTCTGGGTGGATTTAATATCTGCTAAATAGGACATTGCAATGAATGTGATCTTTTGTGTCGTATGAAGTCACAATGAAGTTTGACTTTCTTTAGCCTGAGAATATAGATGTTGACGTGACTCAGTATTCGATACTACTTGTCTTTATACATTAGACAAGGATTTCATCATTCTGCTTCTATAACTTTGCTACTTAATTTATTTCACAGCTGCTCAATAGATTGGCTATGACTTGTATACATATGAATGAACATAGTGAGTGACTTGTGTGTGTCTGATGTCCCAAGCCCCTAACTCCACCATAAATACCAGTTCCTGAATGTTATTTCACTAGGTTCAGGGAGATAAGCGTCTGATTGAGACCCCTGAGTCGCTGATGTGGGGAAATACATTCGATTAGAGCAGGATGTAATCTAGCAGATCTGCAAGACAAACCTATCTGTGTGTCCAAAAAGCCAGCCAAATTGGCACATACTCTTTTTTTTTTTTTGTGATCATTGTGAGGTCATGTGGGCAGTCAGCTGGTGTATGTTTTTGGTTTTTTATTATTATATACTTCTGTTATTACGTGGTAACATTGGTGAGTATCATCTCTGTTGTATTTTCTTCCCAAGACATTTAGCGTATGTAGTTTACTTGTAAGATTTGACGTATCCTAGTGAGGAAGTGACATTCCCGCTGACAGAATTGACCTATTTTAAGGAAACAGCTGCAGTTTTCTTATATTGTCTTTTATCTTTTGCTCTATATCATTTCCTGTTATTTTCAGAATATTCAGAAATAAACAGTAAAACCCCGAAAGCAAAATGAAGTTTATTATCCAAGGATGAGAAGTAATGCTGTTAAATGTGCTAATAAATTATCTAATTCTGTATTCCATAAGCTATGGAACATTTCAGCTCTGCTACTTTGCACATATGGCACTCTTTTAGGCCTAAAGTGTTAAACGTCCGCGGGATGGCGGTTGAAACAGCGGCCGTTCCACGGACCTATGTAATTCAATGTGGCCGTTCACACAGCCGTTGTTTCAATGACCATGTGAAGGGTCCGTGTGAAAATAGGACATGCCCTATCTTTTCACGCATCACTCCATAGACTCTCAACTATGGGGGATGTGTGACATCGCGTCCCGCAGCGCTGATCACGGATGTACCTCGGACGTGAAAAACTGCAGCGTTCGTGTAAATAAGGCCTTACTGAGGTATTTTTCAGAAGTAATGGGGAATATGATGGTAAAATAGACCTCAGTGAGGGCCAATACACCTCTGTGTGTGCCACATTATAGGCCCATATGACTCGTGGGTTCTATGAAGACGTAATTTTGTCATATGCATGAACCTTTCTGCCTGAGTCTATAGGGCTCACTTGCTTTCAATGTCTTCTTTGCACTAGACATATAATGGCTAATTGCTTACAATTTGCTTTGGTTCATTGCAAATGTTGCCTGTAAATGAGTCCATTATTTTTTTCGAACGTTATCCTCGGGTCACTCTGAAGGCTGCACCCAGTCATTCACGTCATGTTTACAAGTATTTATTTACTGGGTGTTTCGAGACGTGAACTTCCACTGAGGTCTCGAAAGAAAGTGAGGTCTGTCTCCAGCTTGTTACTATGATCATGCATACAATTACTATGCATCCACATTTCGGGTTACAACAGTAGCTCAATACATTGTAACTGGAAATTGCATTTATTTTAATAATTTAGCACCAAGATTCCTTTGTACAGCATTGCTTGAGGGGATACCTACTGACCTGAATTAACATGACTTGCCTAAGTAGAGTCGTGTGTTATTGAATATTCTACTTATCCCTTCTTTTCCCACCCCTACCTCTGAGAAAAAGACACGTGACAACCGAGGTTGGATGTGAAATGGCCACAGCAGCCGTTTATTAATACACAGTTTTATAAAAAGCAATTTTGATCCGAAACATTCGGATAACTAATTAGGAATCCAACCAGAGAATTCCTCCTATAATTCACATGACCCAACATGGGTCAGAATCATAAATAACAATTAACATTAACATTAATCCGAGCAGGGGAAGTCCTTGAAGCCATTTTTAGATATGTTTTACCTCAAGTTAGCCATCTGCAACCACCACCAACAAATTACCTCCAGCCGTAAACCAGCTCGGAGGCACCGCTCACCTCTGCAGATGGCTCCAACCACCAGAAGACCACTTCAAAGGGATAACACCCTATGAAGTCTTCAAACCATGTAACTTTTTTGGGGGACGCATACCCCCGATGCGACCCCCCCCCACCATTTCGTACTAACCGACCTCAAGGACTCCCCCCGCCACAGCGAAACAGGCCTTGACCACCTTAAGCCTGTGAGTTCCGCCACACCAGCACCGCCCTTTCAATTCCTTCTGCTAGCGCCAGGCTCCACAAATCAATCCCAACCTCGGTCAGATGCACCCCATGACTCCTCCAGTAATTCCCTACTCCTGACTCCAAATCCCTGTGCCTCACACAAATGCCCCCATTTTTGGCCACAAAACGGGACACCGCCCGATTTACTTTTATGCGAGCCTTATTGACCCTCTCTACCGAACGAGCCAGCCGCCAATGCTGCCTTGGAACAATGTCGGACCAAACTATAACTAGTCCGGGATAAGATGCCCACAAACACAACATATCATGTTTGATATCCCACACCAACTCCCGAAAAGGGCGAACCCCCAAATCATTTCCCCCTACGTGCAATACCAGGACTTCCGGAACCCTATCCAGCCGAGAGTATGTCTGAAACTCTGCTAAAACCCGGCTCCACAACATACCTCTAAATCCCAGCTAATGCAAAACCGCGTCCTGCCGCGGAATGCGCAGCTGGCGGCCGTCAGAGCGGACGTCCGCCCTCAAAGCCCCCCAATGCACGTAAGAGTGGCCCAACAACCACACAAGACACGGGAGCTGATCTGAAACGGAAAAGAAAATTAAATACAAGCACACACGCTATTAACACCAAATAACAACATGACTCATAACAAATGAGGGCGCACATAGGACCTAAACCTGTTGGACTCCCAACGGCCAATGCGCCCAGCCTCGGTTGCTGCGCCAATCCTAAAGGAGTGAGATGAGTAAGGGCCCACAGAGACTCCGACCGCCGCCAAGCATTTTTTAAATACTGCGCCAAATTGATATCTGGACAAAAATGACCCATCCTCGTGGCGTAGCAACGGCAACTCGGGCGACCCCCACCTGTGGTTTAAAAGCACACATGCAAGCGACCGGACACATCGCCGATCCCGGGAGGGCAAACAAGACTATGCGCTTTCCTTTGCCCATTTGGTCAGTTTTTGACCACCGCAACCATACCTCGAGTCTATCCCCATATAGACCCACCTCCTCCAGTCTCAACCCCCCTGCCCGCTTGGTACTAGGTGAAACCAGCTCGCCAATTCTAAGTTCACCAAAAAACGCTAAGGAAAATGCTAACTGAAATAACTCAACCTCGGACGAAGACCGACAGACAGACACTAGCGATACGCCCAAAGAAACGAGGAGAGCAAAAGACAAAGGCCGTCTACAATCTGCTTCTACCCGACCTCGACGCAGACCCTTTAAAGCTTGTCCTACTATAAATTCCTTAGACACATCCCGAAAGCCCCGCAACTTAAAGAGGCTCTGTCACCAGATTTTGCAACCCCTATCTGCTATTGCAGCAGATAGGCGCTGCAATGTAGATTACAGTAACGTTTTTATTTTTTTTAAAACTAGCATTTTTGGCCAAGTTATGACCATTTTTGTATTTATGCAAATGAGGCTTGCAAAAGTCCAAGTGGGCGTGTATTATGTGCGTACATCGGGGCGTTTTTACTACTTTTACTAGCTGGGCGTTCTGACGAGAAGTATCATCCACTTCTCTTCAGAACGCCCAGCTTCTGGCAGTGCAGACACAGCCGTGTTCTCGAGAGATCACGCTGTGACGTCACTCACTTCCTGCCCCAGGTCCTGCATCGTGTCGGCCACATCGGCACCAGAGGCTACAGTTGATTCTGCAGCAGCATCAGCGTTTGCAGGTAAGTAGCTACATCGACTTACCTGCAAACGCCGATGCTGCTGCAGAATCAACTGTAGCCTCTGGTGCCGATGTGTCCTCGCTCGTCCGACACTATGCAGGACCTGTGAGTGACGTCACAGCGTGATCTCTCAAGAACACGCTGTGTGTCTGCACTGCCAGAAGCTGGGCGTTCTGAAGAAAAGTAGTAAAAACGCCCCGATGTACGCACATAATACACGCCCACTTGGACTTTTACTTTAAACACGCCCACTTGGACTTTTGCGAGCATCATTTGCATAAATACAAAAATGGTCATAACTTGGCCAAAAATGCTTGTTTTTTTTAAATAAAAACGTTACTGTAATCTACATTGCAGCGCCTATCTGCTGCAATAGCAGATAGGGGTTGCAAAATCTGGTGACAGAGCCTCTTTAAAACCAAAAGCCAATGCAGAAACGAAACGATCGACCTTCGCCAATGAAAACCCCGCCTCCCAAGCGTCCCCCAACCAATACAAAAGTGCCACCAACCTGTCTTGATCCGTGCTGACGTTACCAACTCTCTTACCCACTCCTCCCACTGCTTCCAACAAGCAGAATAAGCACTCCATGTCGTACGTGCCAATGACCTTTCGACCAATTGCTCTACGGGACCGAAACCAGATCCCAGAGATGTTCCGGACAAGCCAAACCGAGACGCTCCGCTCCCGGTGCCAATTGAGTAAATCGATCCCACTGCGAGCGAGAAAGAGCATCAGCGATACAATTCCGTACCCCCGGCACATGCACCGCCACCACCCACGCGTTCAAAGACAAACGCACCAAAACTAAATGTCGCAACAACTGAACTACCGGAGGAGTGGATGCGGTGATGTTATTAATGGCCAGCACCACCCCCATGTTGTCGCAGTAAAAACGGACCTTCTTATCCCTGAGCCTGTCCCCCCAAATGGTTGCCGCAACCACGATAGGGAACAGCTCGAGCAGGGCCAGATTCCGCGTGAGTCCACTGGACACCCAGCTAGCCGGCCAGTTACCTGCACACCAAGGACCACCCCCGTACACACCAAAACCACCTGCCCCAGCCGCATCCGTAAAAAAATTTAAGTCACTCGTATCCTGCGCTGGAGCCATCCATAGAGAGCGACCATTATACTGACCAAGAAAATCATCCCAAACCTGCAGATCAGCCCGATGCTCTTCCCTGAGCCGCACAAAGTGATGTGGCGCACGAACCCCCGCCGTCGCTGCCGCCAAACGTCTACTAAAAACCCTCCCCATCGGCATGATCCGGCAAGCGAAATTCAACTTCCCCAGCAGAGACTGGAGATCGCGCAACGTCATCTTTTTCAACCTACAAGCCCGCCGTACCTCCTGACTCAATGACCCTAGTTTATCCGCAGGAAGTCGACACTCCATTGCCACCGAATCAATTTCAATTCCCAAAAAACAAATGGTAGATACCGGGCCCTCAGTCTTTTTTGGCGCCAAAGGGATCCCAAAATCCTTCGCAACCTTCTGCAATGAATGCAGCAAATTACCGCAAATAGGCGAACCCCCCGGGCCGACGCACAAAAAATCATCCAGGTAATGTATCAAAGAGTCGACCCCGGCTACGCCCTTCGTCACCCATTCCACGAAGCTACTAAATGCCTCGAAATACGCGCAAGAAAGGGAACACCCCATCGGAAGACACCTATCCACATAAAAAGCCCCATTCCAAAAACAACCCAACAACCGTTGGCTCTCTGGATGAACCGGCAACAACCGGAAAGCCGACTCAATGTCGGTTTTTGCTAACAGCGCGCCGGGCCCCGCAGCGCGAACTAGCCCCACCGCCTTATCGAATGATGTGTACACTACGGAGCACATCTCATGATCAATCCCATCATTCACCGACGAGCCCTTGGGAAAAGATAAATGCTGAATTAAACGAAATTTTTGGGGCTCTCGCTTTGGCACAATACCCAATGGGGACACCACTAAATCCTTTATTGGCGGATCAACAAAAGGCCCCGCCATGCGACCCAACGAAACTTCTTTAAACCGTTTTTCCGACACGATCTCGGCATGCAAGTAAGCCGACTTTTAAGATTGCGCCGCGACGCCGGAACCTCATAAGGAGGCGGAGGAATAATGAAACCAACACGAAAACCTTCATAAATTAACTTGGCCGCAACCCTATCTGGATACTCATTTAGATACGGGACCATCCTTTCCACCCTCACCGGCGACAACCCCTTGACCAGCCGAGGAGGACTGGTTCCCTGACCGCTTCTTCCGCATACACTTGGCAGCCCCGTGGGATGAGCCATTACATTCTGAACACACGTGCTTGAACTTACATGTGGCCCCGAACTTACACTGGCCATCATTAAATTGCCAGCAGAATCCCAGTTTTGCCCCTGAACCTTGCCCGGCCTGGCTACACTGACCTCCTTGGCCAACGCTCCCGGGAAAGGACTGCTTCACCGGAGCCGTCACCCTCAACCAAAGCACAATATCCTTCTGGTCCCACCGAATCGCCGGCCGAACCGCCTTTCGCTGTCGGAATTGCTCATCGTACCTTAACCACGCCTGACCCCCGTATGCCCTATAAGCCTCCCGATGGCATCAAAATAGCAAAATAACGGCGAGCAATTTTCAGGCGCCTTCTCTCCGATCACGCTGGCTAAAATGGAAAACGCTTGCGACCAATTGACGAACGTCTGCGGGATAAGCCTATACCGCCGACGTTCCTCTTCCTCCTTCTTACTCTCGTCCCGCTTGCCTTTATCCAAATTGAATTTTGCAAGCGGCAGAAGAGAAAAAATCTCCACATACTCGTCCTTCCAGATCCGCTCGCGGACCTCCTGTTTTAGGTCTGCCCCTAACGGACCCTCGAAGCATACATACACCTCGCCACGAGCACGATCATCAAGTCGCACCCGATCGCCCTCTTTTTTCGCCTCAGTCTGCACGGATACCGCGACCGCCTCCTTAGACGCCGCCAACCCTTCCACAATCCCGGGACACGACTGTAACGATCCAACCTCACGGGGACCTTCCCAAACTACTGCCGGGGACCCCGCCGTAACTACCGGCGCCGCAGCCCTATCTAAGCTCCTGCAAGCAACCCACTAAATCTGCTAAGCCAACGCCGTCACGCCCGACCGCGCCGCTACCGGCAGCCGATGCCACGCTTGCTGCCCGACACCCGACATAAAAATCGCTGGATACGGCAAAGAAGGCGTTACGCACTCACCGGGCTGCCCAGGCGCTGTGTTCCCGTCAGCCGGACAATCCTGACCTCGCCGAAAATCGTCCAATTCGCCATCCTCCAAATCCTCTCTCGCTGTCGACTGGCCATCCCACCGACATCTCCTACACGGGGACAACGACCTGCTGACAGATGGGCCGGCCACCTGCCGCCCGACTGCAGGGACCCAAACTTCCGACCGGACCTGTTGCCTCGTCGCCGCTGATGATCTAAGCGTCCTCCTTGAAGGTCTCGAGGAAGCCTGCCCCCTGGCCGGAACATCACCATGCGGGGCGGCCGTAGGCTGTTCCCTGGCTCTTGCGTCGGATGGAGGAGGGGTGACAGGGAGCCCGGCCTGCGACCCCCTGTGTACCGCTGGACCTCGTCGCGGCTGGGGATTCCTGCCAGGACGCAGGGCCTGGGAAGAGGCGGCCCTCCCAGCTGCCTGGCCTGCAGCGTCCTTTGAAGGGCTCCCCCTGCGACGCCGTGTCCGCGGGACCACCTCCGGGCTGAGGCGTTCTGGAGGGCGGGACCGCCGGGAGCGACGGGGAGAGCCGGCCTGAGCCACCGCCGCCCCTGACGACGCTCTCTGCTTCATGCGAGCAGGAGCACGGGTTGCCAACCCCCCCCCCCCCCCCCGCCGCCACAGTACTAGAACTAGGGAGGGGGCCGGGGGAGGGGAGCCTGTCCCCCTGCGCTACTGACCCTGAGCGCCGGGCCTGGCGTGGAGGCGAGTCAGCCTCCGGGATTCTGGACAGTGCAGCCACGGTCTCCTCCAACCACCCGGGACCGTGGAATGCAGCTGCCGCACGCAGCTGCTCAAGCATGCCGACCTCCGACATGGCAGGTAAGCACGGAGCGGGGCAGCAGAGGGAGCTTATAACTTTCATGTGTTCTTCCTCCCGCTGCTTCCAGCTCCATGCCGAAAACAGCGGGAAGGCTGGTAACGTCCCTTGACTCCTCCCTACCCCTCTTCTATCTCCCCCTGCTACTCCCTCCATCTCCCTCTTGATTAACCCTTTCCCTACTAGGTCCTGTCATGGAGGCTTCCCTCTGAAGCCCTGCGTGCTTCGTCCAGCCTCATCTATATGTTGTGGCTGTGATTTGAACCCGGACGGGGTCAGTTGATCTGCTTGTATGTCAAATTTATGACAGGGCCAGACAAAACTGAAGTTAGTGTTGTACTATGTCAGACGCTACAAGCTTACGTACCAGGAGACCCATCCGTTAAAGCGGACCTGTCACCTGTCCTGACATGTCTGTTTTAGTAGATAATTGGATTCCAAATAAAATAACAATTCTGGCAAAAAAAATTCTTACAACTCTGGGTTGTTCCATTCCTCTGTTATTCCTACTGGAAGTTTATGAATAGACAACTGGTGTCCTTATTCTTTTTGTCAAACGGGTGTGTCCCTACAGTCTAAGGGTATCACACGGCCTATTTTCGACCATTTTTCGGGCAGTAAACGCATGAAAAATCAGAAGCCTCCAAACATCTGCCCATTGATTTCAATGGGAAAAACGGCGTTCTGTTCTGACAGGCCGCTTTTTTACGTGGCCAATTCGAAAAACGGGCGCATAAAAAAACGGCCGCGAAAAAGAAGTGCAGGTCACTTCTTGGGACGTTTTTCATAGACTCTATTGAAAACCGCTACAAAAACGGCCCTTGAAAACTGCTCCGTATTTCAGACGTTTTTAAGTTTTGCTTGTGAACATACCCTTACACTGTCAGCACTGATTGGACAGTGTCAGTCTCTTTAGGGACACACCCCCCCAACTTCAAACACCCAGTTGTCGATATATTCCTAAATTTCTAGGAACTGCACAATGTAGAGTTTCAAGCAAAAGTGCTCCAGAATTGTTCTATTACGGGGAATGCAAGTATTTACTAAAGCAGACATGTCAGGAGAGGTGACGGTTTCTCTCTCTAAGGCCGGATTCACACGAGCGTGTTCGGTCCGTGATATACAGTCCACATGTCGGCCACATCTCGCCCGACCGAACACACTGCAGGGAGACGGGTTCTTATCGTCCTAGATATTTGCGACACTAGGAGTCCCTGCCTCGCTGCAGAACTGGTGTCCCGTACTGAAAACATGATTACAGTACGGAACAGGGTTCCCGCAGCGAGGCAGTGACACCTAGCGTCATAGATAACTATGACGATAGGAGCCCAGCACCCTGCATTGTGTTCGGTCTGGGAAATACGTCCGGCATACGGTAAGAAGAGGCTGGACGCAGCCGCAGGGTTAAGGGAAGCCGGCATGACCGTCCTGGTAGGGAAAGGGTTAATGAGGTGAGGGAAAGTTGGGTTGGAAGGAGCTGAAGGAGGGACGGGGAGGAGTTAAGGGGGACGGGGGGGGGGCTGTTACTGCGCTTCCCGCTGTTTCTCGGCATTGAGCCGGAAGCAGCGGGAGGAGTAACATAGAGTAAGCAAGCTCCCCGTTGCCCGGTTTTTAGAAATGGCAGAAGCCATTATGTTAGAGCGGCTGCGGGACGCTGCTGTGCACCACGGTCCCGGATGGCTAGAGGAGACCGTGGCTGCAATAACGAGGATCCCGGACGCCGTTTCGCCACGTCGGGCACGGCGTTCGGGGTCTGTTGAAAGGGACAGGCTCCCCTCCCCCGGCCCCCTTACGAGCATGGCTATGGCGGCGGGGGGGGAGTCGGCAACAACCGCTCCTGCGCTGGGCAGGCAGAGAGCGGTGCCAGGGGTGACGGCGATGCAGGCTGGGTCGACCCGTCCCTCTCGGCGGTCCCGACCTCCAGAGCGCCTCAGTCCGGAGGTAGTCCCGCGGACACGGCGTCGCAGAGGGAGCCCGATCCCGGACGCTGCAGGCCAGGCAGCTGGGAGGACCGCCCCTTCCCAGGCCCTGCGTCCTGGCAGGAATCCCAGGCCGCGGCGGGGTCCGGCGGTAAGCAGGGAGTCGCAGGCTGGGCTCCCTGTCACCCCTCCCCCATCAGATGGAAGACGTGGAGAGCAAGGTACGGCCGCCCCGCATGGTGATGTTCCGGCCAGGGGGCAGGCTTCGTCAGGATCGTCTAGACGGACGCCTAGAGCTGCAGCGACGTCGAGGCAACAGGTCCGGTCGGAAGTCTGGGTCCCGGCGGTCGGGCGGCAGGTTGCCGGCCCATTGGTCAGCGCGTCCTCATCCCCGTTCCGAAGAGGTCGTTGGGAGGGACAGTCGTCGGCGAGAGAAGAACTGGAGGAAGGTGAACTGGACGTGTATCGTCGAGGTCAGGATGGTCCGGCTGAC
This sequence comes from Rhinoderma darwinii, assembly GCF_050947455.1. Taxonomy (NCBI): domain Eukaryota; kingdom Metazoa; phylum Chordata; class Amphibia; order Anura; family Rhinodermatidae; genus Rhinoderma; species Rhinoderma darwinii. The sequence goes on along the minus strand of NC_134697.1, from coordinate 37,169,654 downwards.
GGGAACACAGCGCCTGTGCAGCCCGGTGAGTGTATAACTCCATCATTGTCTTATCCAGCGATTTTTATGTCGGGTGTCGGCGGGGGGGCTGCTAGCATTGCATCGGGGGCTGGTAGTGGCGCGGGCGGACGCGACGGAGCGGGTTTGGCAGATTTAGTGGGTTGCTTACGGGAGCTGGTGGGGCGCCTGGATAGGGCCGCGGCGCCGGTAGTAACGGAAGTGTCTCCTGCGATAGTTTGGGAAGGCCCCAGGGACGTGGGATCGTTACAGGCGCGTCCTGCGGTGGCGGTTAGAGAGGCGGTCGCGGTGTCGGTACAGACCGAGGCACAGAAGGACGGCGATCGAGTGCGTATGGACGATCGTGCTCGGGGGGAGGTGTATGTTTGTTTTGAGGGTCCGTTGGGTGCGCATTTAAAGCAGGAGGTGCGCGATCGGATCTGGAAAGACGAATATGTTGAAATTTTTTCTCTCTTGCCGCTGGCTAAATTTAATTTGGATAAGAGCAAGCGGGATGAGAGTAAAAAGGACGAGGAGGAACGGCGGCGGTATAGGCTGATCCCGCAGACGTTCGTTAATTGGTCGCAGGCGTTCGCCATATTGGCTAGTGTGATAGGGGAAAAGGCGCCGGAAAATTGTTCGGCGCTGTTTTGTTATTTTGATGCCATTGGGGAGGCTCATAGGGCGTATGGGGGTCAGGCGTGGCTGCGATATGATGAGCAATTCCGTCAGCGGAAGGCGGTTCGGCCGGCGATTCGGTGGGACCAGAAGGATATTGCTCTCTGGTTACGGGTTACGGCTCCGGTTAGGCAGCCCTTTCCCGGGAGCGGTGGCCAGGGAGGCCAGTCTAGTCAGAGTGGACAAAGCGGCGGGGGAAAGGCGGGGTTTTGCTGGCAATTTAATGAAGGTCAGTGCAAGTTCGGGGCCACGTGCAAGTTCAAGCACGTGTGCTCCGAGTGTAATGGTGCATCACACGGGGCGGCAAAATGCCTGCGAAAAAAGAGGTCAGGGAACCAGCACGGGACTGGTCAAGGGGGTGTCGCCGGTGAGGGTGGAAAGGATGGCCCCTTATCTAAATGAGTATCCGGATAGGGCGGCAGCTAAGTTGCTTTATGAAGGGTTTCGTGTTGGGTTTGTTATTCCTCCACCTCCTTATGAGGTTCCGGTTACGCGGAGGAATTTAAAATCGGCTTACTTGCATGCGGAAGTCGGGTCGGAAAAGTTGTTAAAAGAAGTTTCGTTGGGTCGCATGTCGGGGCCAATTGTTGAGTCGCCGGTAAAAGATTTAGTTGTGTCCCCTTTGGGTATTGTCCCTAAACGCGAGCCCGGAAAGTTTCGTTTGATTCAACATTTATCGTATCCCAAAGGTTCGTCGGTAAATGACGGGATTGATCACGAGTTGTGTTCCGTAGTTTATACCTCATTCGATAAGGCGGTGGGGTTAGTGCGGGCTGCGGGCCCTGGGGCGCTGCTAGCAAAAACTGACATCGAGGCGGCGTTCAGGTTGTTGCCGGTTCATCCAGAAAGCCAACGGCTGTTGGGTTGTTTTTGGAATGGGGCTTTTTACGTGGATCGGTGCCTTCCGATGGGGTGTTCCCTTTCTTGTGCATACTTCGAGGCATTTAGTAGCTTCGTGGAGTGGGTAACGAGGGGGGCATCCGGGGTCGACTCGTTGATCCATTACTTGGATGATTTTTTGTGCGTTGGCCCGGGGGGTTCGCCGGTTTGCGGTAATCTGCTTCATGCTCTACAGAAGGTGGCGAGGGATTTTGGGATTCCTTTGGCGCCGGAAAAAACGGAGGGCCCGGTAGCGACGATTTGTTTTTTGGGAATCGAAATAGACTCGGTGGCAATGGAGTGTCGTCTCCCGGCGGATAAGTTGGGTGCTTTGAGGCTGGAGGTTCGACGGGCTTGTAGAAGGAAGAAAATGTCGCTGAGGGAGCTTCAGTCGCTGCTGGGGAAGTTGAATTTCGCTTGCCGGATTATGCCGATGGGAAGGGTGTTTGGTAGAAGGTTGGCGGCGGCAACGGCGGGAGTGCGTGCGCCGCATCATTTTGTGCGGCTCAAGGAGGAGCACCGAGCTGATCTTCAGGTTTGGGATGACTTCTTGGGCCAGTACAATGGTCGCTCGCTATGGATGGCCCCAGCGCAGGATACGAGTGATTTCAATATTTTCACGGATGCGGCTGGGGCGGGTGGCTTTGGAGCTTACGGGGGAGGTCCGTGGTGCGCAGGTCAATGGCCGGCTAGCTGGGTGTCCAGTGGACTCACGCGGAATCTGGCCCTGCTCGAGCTGTTTCCCATCGTGGTGGCGGCTACCATTTGGGGGGACAGGCTCAGGGATAAGAAGGTCCGTTTTTACTGCGACAACATGGGGGTGGTGCTTGCCATTAACAACATCACGGCGTCTTCTCCTCCGGTAGTTCAATTGTTGCGACATTTAGTGTTGGTGTGTTTGTCGTTGAACGCGTGGGTGGTGGCGGTGCATGTCCCGGGTGTACGGAATTGTATTGCTGATGCTCTTTCTCGCTCGCAGTGGGACCGGTTTCGGCAATTGGCCCCGGGAGCGGAACGTCTCGGTTTGGCTTGTCCGGAGCATCTTTGGGATCTGGTATCGGTCCCGTAGAGCAGCTGTTACAAAGGTCTTTGGCGCGCACGACGTGGAGTGCTTATGCTGCTTGTTGGAGGCAGTGGGAGGAGTGGGTAAGAGAGTTGGGTGACGTCAATACGGATAGAGACAGGTTGGTGGCACTTTTGTATTGGTTAGGGGAGGCCTGGGAGGCGGGGTTTTCAGTAGCGAAGGTGAACCGGTTCATATCTGCTGTGGCGTTTGGGCTTAAGTTGCGGGGCTTGCGGGATGTATAGAAGGAATTTCTGGTATCGCAGGCTTTGAAGGGGTTGCGCAGAGGTAGGGTGGAGGCGGATAGTAGAAGGCCGGTGTCGTTTGCTTTGCTTGGCTCGTTGGGGGGTTCATTAGCATCGGTATGTCGTTCTTCAGATGAAATGGATCTGTTCCGGTTGGCTTTTTCGTTAGCGTTCTTCGGAGCATTTAGAATAGGTGAGTTGGTGTCGCCAAGTACTAAACAGGCAGGGGGGCTGAGATCTGGGGAGGTGAGCCTTTTTGCAGATCGGCTGGAGGTATGGTTGCGTAGATCTAAAACTGACCAAGTAGGGAAGGGTAAACTGATAGTTTTGTTCGCTCTCCCGGGGTCGGTCATGTGTCCAGTGGAGTGCATGCGGGGTTTTACGAGAAACAGGGGGTCTCCAGATTTGCCTTTGTTACGTCATGAGGACGGGTCGTTTTTGTCCAGGTTTCAGTTTGGAGCTGTATTTAAAAAATGTTTGACGGCAGTGGGGGTTGCGGCAGGCTCATATTCATCTCATTCCTTCCGGATTGGCGCAGCAACGGAAGCGGGGCGCTGGGGGTTGGATGACGAGGGGGTGAGGCGTATTGGTCGTTGGGAGTCTAAAAGGTTTAAGTCCTATGTCCGCCCCCATATGTTGTAATTTTGTTGTTTATGTTTGAAAATGTTATATGGTGGTGCCTAACTGTGTTTTCCGTTTCAGATTCGCCTCCTTGTCTGGTGTGGTTGATGGGTCATTCGTACGTGCACTGGGGGGCTTTGAGGGCGGACGTCCGCCCGGATGGTCGCCAGTTGCGCATTCCGCGACAGGATGCGGTTGTGCATTGGCTGGGTTTTAGAGGTATGTCTTGGAACAGGGTGTTGGCGGAATTCCAGACATATGTGCGGCTTGATAGGGTTCCGGAGGTTCTAGTGTTGCACGTGGGTGGGAATGATTTAGGAGTCCGCCCTTTTCGTGAGTTGGTGCGGGATATCAAACATGATATGTTGTGTTTGTGGGTATCTTATCCCAAGTTGGTGATAGTGTGGTCGGACATAGTCCCAAGAAAGCTTTGGCGGTTAGCTAGATCGGTGGAGAGAGTCAATAAGGCTCGCATAAAAGTTAACCGGGCGGTGTCTCGTTTTGTGGCAAAGAACGGGGGCATTTGCGTGAGGCATAGGGATTTGGAGTCAGGAGTGGGGAATTTCTGGAGAAGTGACGGGGTTCATCTGACCGAGGTTGGCATTGATCTTTGGAGTTTGGCGATAGCAGAAGGCATAGAAAGGGCGGTGGTGGTGTGGAGGAACTCACAGGCTTAAGGTGGTCAAGGCCTGTTTCGCGGTGGCGGGGGGAGTCCTTGAGGCCAGTCAGTACAAAATGGTGGGGGGGTCGCATCGGGGGTATGCGTCCCCCAAAAAAGGTACATGGTTGAAGACTTCATCGGGTGTTATCCCTTTGAAGTGGTCTTCTGGTAGAAGGTATATCACTTGAAGGCTTCATCGGGTGTTATCCCTTTGAAGTGGACTTCTAGTGGTCGGTATATCACTTGAGGGCTTCATCGGGTGTTATCCCCTTGAAGTGGACTTCTAGTGGTTGGAGCCATCTGCAGAGGTGAACGGTGCTTCCGAGCTGGTTTACGGCTGGAGGTAATTGGTGGTTTGCAGATGGCTAATTCGGTGTGTTCTTGAAAGGAACATCTGAAGGGGCTTCAAGGACTTCCTCTGCTCGGGTTAATGTTAACGTTTAATTGTTATTTATGATTCTGACCCATGTTGGGTCATGTGAATTATTAGGAGGAATTCTCTGGTGGATTCCTAACTAGTTATCCGAATGTTTCGGATTTAAATTGTTTTTATAAAACTGTGAAATTAATAAACGGCTGCTGTGGCCATTTCACATCCAACCTCGGTGTCATGTGTCTTTACTAAATGGGGGTGGGGGGATAGTATGGTCTAAGGTTAACACACGACTCTACCTAGGCAGGTCATGTATATCGTGTGAATCCGGACTTAGGAGGTGAGGTTCCTGGGATAAAATGTATTCAACATTTCAAAATGTAAATCTACATTTTGCATGTTGAATTTTGCAAATATTGTGTTTTACCTAGGCTCTGTTCACAATTGCGTCCTGGTTTCCTTTTGTAACGGAACGCAAGATGCAAAGCCAGATCCATTGCGCAATGAGTACCACCTGCGTACAACCGACACCATGGACTTACAGTGGAGTCTGTTGAGTTCCACTAAGTTGACCGTTTTGACAGACTGTTCACTTCTGCGTTGAAGGCACTATTCAGAGTTTCATCCCCAGATTTCTGCAAATTATAAGGTAAAAATAGCGCTGCATGCAGTACTGTTTTTAACGTCCCAACGACAGACGCCTTTGGCGCTATCTCATGGACACCTTGGAGTCAATGGGGTCCGCCGAGTTGTATCTATCGTGTGAGGTATCTAGCAATGTGCTATGGTCTTCCTCATAAACTGACACGACAACGCAAGTCTGATCCTAGCCTTATGTACTGATTTTAGTTACTATGTGTTTTCTACTCTATCCACATGTAAAGCTACATGCAAAATTCTGCCTGATACTATATACGTAAAGCAATGTATTTAGCAAAGCTACTCAATTTCTTATGTACGGTGTACATCGCAACGATTAAAATTTCCCTTTAAAGAGGTTTTCTGTAATTTAAAACCTTTATGGGCTATCATTAACATAAGCCATCAATTTTTGATAAGTGATGGTCCAACTCCCAGGACCTCTACCAATCAGCAGCATGACACTGCTGCAGCATATTCTAACAAATAGGGCTGAGCTGCAGTACCAGTCGCAGACACGCGTGCGGATAAGTCTTTGTGTCAGGATAAACATTAAAGGGGTATATGTCTGTCATGGGGGGGTTGTCTCTTAATCCTCTTCTATTAGTAAAACCTATCTAGCCTAACCACCCGGGTGTATTTGAAGCCAATTTTTTTTAAGTGCACATGTTTATTTACTGACTCGGCAACCATTAACTCTTTTATTTGTGATAAATTGTCCTAAATTTTCATTCAGTGCACTTCTCTCATCGGTCATAAATAATGGCTGAAGACCCCAGGGTAGACAACGTTACAGATTGCTTGCCTACAGTCTGGGTCCCATGATAGTGACCTGTTGCTCTGGCATGTATGACCTGTCTGCACTCAGTTCATGTAGAACAATTCTCGGCCTCACTGGCTCTTTGGAGAATGTCACAGTCATAAATTCTCCTTATTTTAGAGTAAATGTCACCATTAAATTTTACAACAGTACACCATTGTACAGTGCTGTAGAATGTCACTGCTTATCTACAAACTGAACAAATGCACAATAACTATATATAGGAGTCTTTCCTGGTTTAGAGAATTTGTAGGAATACCAATGACGGTCTGAATAAAGTCCTGCGGGTGCTATTTGGGCATTATATAAAACATATTGGATACCCTGCTACTGGTGCTGGTGTAGCTTATATCATGGGCATCCATGAACAAAGAGCTCTGTGTGAATATATTTCATGCTGGACGTAAACTAATACTCCAGCAGGGATACCGGCCATGCCCAGGACCTTCTCCCGGGGTCCATATTCGTGCAGGAAATGCATTACAGCGTGCAAGCTCACAACAATTTGTGGTTTGCATAGTCCTTGCCAAGAATCTGATGGACATTTCCGTTAGGACAATTCTGGCTGCCGTTGCTAAGGAGGTTTCCTCTGCCTGAATGAGGAGCATCATTATTCCCTAGGGATAGCTCTTGCAACCGCGGTGCTCTAGGCAGCAATGCCGATTGAAAATGTCACTATGATCCTATGCATAAGCTTCCATGGTGTGTACTTTGGCACTACCGGTTAGGAACACCAAGCATAGCCATTTTGCTTTAGAAGTGTCGAGACTGTGGTTTTCTTGATGTAGACCATCTTCGCTTTACCTACAGTGCCAGCCCTAAGGCATTGTTGAGGATACGACTATGGCTGCCTCCACAGACCGTGTGTTCATGCAGTGTAAGGCCCCATGCACACGAACGTGTTTTTGCGTCCGCAATTCCCCCAAAAATCCACGGGAGAATTGCGGACCCATTGATTTCTATGGGCCCATACACACTTTCCGTGTTTTCACGGGTCCCCGCATGTCCGCAAATCCGTGCCGCACAAACTCAGGACATGTCTTATTACGGCCCGCAAATTCGATGCGGACATGCCCATAGAAGTCAATGGGCCCGTGGAAAATGCGGGTACACCTCCGTGTGTCAACCGCAGTTTGCGGATTTGCGGAAGTGTTGCTAGGCGACGACCGGGAATGAGTTCTGTCGTCATCCTGTTTTACCTAGGCTTTTTTTTTTTTTATCCGCATTTTGCGGATTACATACGGATGAACTGCGGAGGACATTTCACGGAACACGGTCCTGGAATTTGCGGACCAGAAAAACACTACGGTCGTGTGCATGAGGCCTTAGGCAGGGTTCACACGACCTATTTTCAGGCGTAAACGAGGCATTTTACGCCTCGCATTACGCCTGACAACACGGCTCAAATACGTCGGCAAACATCTGCCCATTCATTTCAATGGGTTTGCCGATGTACTGTGCCGACGACCTGTAATTTTATGCCAAAAGACGGCGCGTAAAATAACAGCGTCGTCAAAGAAGTGCAGGTCACTTCTTGGGACGTAATTTGAGCCGTTTTTCATTGACTTCAATGAAGAACAGCTCCAAATTACGCCCGTAATTGACGCCTCGCAAAACGCGAGTACGAGCAATTACGTCTGAATTCAGGAGCTGATTTTTCTTGAAAAAGGCTCTGTAATTTCAGCCGTAATTGTCGATAATAATGGAGGTAGAGATTGGGAGGTCCTAATCCTGCCTTATAATAAGTAGTCATTTATTTCAAACTAGCACCAGCGTAGATTCAAGCAGGCAAGGTTTAGAGGAGCTACGTTTTTGCTTGTTCTCCCCCCCCTTGAGGTTTAAAGAGGCTCTGCCACCACATTATAAATGCCTTATCTCCTACATAATCGGATCGGCGCTGTAATGTACATAACAGTAGTTTTTCAAAATAAAAAACAATCATTTTTGAGCAAGTTATGAGCAATTTTAGATTTATGCTAATTAGTTTGTTAATAGACAACTGGGCGTGTTTTTACTTTTTTACTAGCTGGGCGTTGTACAGAGAAGTGTATGACGCTGACCAATCAGTGACCAATCAGAGTCATACACTTCTCATTGTTCCAGCTCATTGTTACAGTGTGATTGTGCAGTGAAAGAAGCTGGGCTGGAACAATGAGAAGTGTATGACGCTGATAGGTCACTCTCATACACTCCTCTGTACAACGCCCAGTTGTCTATTAAGAAACTAATTAGCATAAATCTAAAATTTCTCATAACTTGCTCAAAAATGATTGTTTTTCAAAATAAAAACCACTCCTGTAATCTACATTACAGCGCCGATCACATTATGTAGGAGATAGGGCATTTATAATCTGGTGACAGAGCCTCTTTAAGTAAAAAACCTGGTCTTCCTTGAATGTGTCCTTGATAGGTTGATCTGTACCTTCATAGGGAGCGTATTATTACTTGGTTTTAGCCACTATATGAGAGCCGTGGACGCATAGGTGCTGGACACATGCAAAGAAGATAAAAGCCAAGGTGTTTTTTAAATTCTCTCTGCTCTCTCCTTCACGTCCAGTTTTGCAAGACACCCGATTAAAGGCCCTTTTACATTGGGCGATTATCGGGCAGACTAGCGTTCATAATTGCCCTGTGTAAACTGGGCAGTAATCAGCAGATGAACGAGCAAACACCCGATCATCTGCTTGTCATATCGTTTTAAAAAAGTTACATTTTATCGTTGTCAGCAGCACATCTCCCTCGATGTCTTGTTGATTGGCGCTCGCTGCATCAACCGAATATCGGCAGGCAGGGCCGCCATCAGGGGGGTGTTAGGGGTACTGGTGTGAGGGGCCCGGCCAAACCTAATTGAAAGGGGGGCCCGGCAACTGCCGCGACATTCTTTTGGTAGGAAAAAACGGGCCCCTGCAATGCGGCCCGTTTTTTTCACCAAAAGAATGTCGTGAGCTGCTGCTGCTGCGGGCCCCCTCCCCTCCCCTTCCCTCGTCATTGGGGCCCGTCAAACAGTCCGCCCGCGCACCCGATCGCGCGCACAACGAAGCTGCCGCGCGTGCGCACTCGCGAGCGCGCACCCACGAACGCCCGCGACCGCCCGCGAACTCCCGCGCGCGCGCGCGCGGCGCGCCCGCGATCGCCCACGCGGCGCACCCATGGAAACACATGGACAAAACTTACCTGGAGCCTGGCTGGAGGTGAAGGACTGGACGTCTGGACCGAAGACCTCGCCTGGAAGACATCGCCGGAAGAGGACTGGAGTGGGAGCAGCTCTTCAGACACTGAGTAAATTATCTCAAAGTGCTGATCATGTATGGCCCTGTTCACACAGTATTTTGCAGGCAAAAAAAAATCTGCCTCAAAATTCCTTAAAGAATTTTGAGGCAGATTTTGACCTGCCCACACTATCTTGCCGCGTTTTTTGCCCGCGGCGATTGAGGACAGCAGACAAAAAACGCAGCGAAAAATGCATTTTCTGCCCCCCATTGATTTCGATGGGAGGTCAGAGGCGGAACCACGGCAAGAAAGGACGTGCTGTTTTTTCTTTTTTCCGCGACTGGCTCCCATTGATTTCAGATTAAATCAATGGGAGGCGGTTTTGGAAGTTTTTTGGTGCTGATTCTGACGCAGTGTCCGAGTCAGTATCAAGGCCCAAAAACTCTGTGAACTGGGCCTTATTGTTAGGGCTTATTCAGACAAACGTGTAATACATCCGTGCAACGCGCGTGATTTTCACGCGCCTCGCACGGACTTGTGTTAGTCTATGGGGCCGTGCAGACTGTCCGTGAGTTTCATGCAGCGTGTGTCCGTGTGTCCGCTGCGTAAAACTCACGACATGTCCGATATTTGTGCATTGTTCGCACATCACGCACCCATTGAAGTCAATGGGTGCGTGAAAATCACGCCCAGCACTTCCGCAGCAGTATGATCTATGAATGAAAACAGAAAAGCACCAGGTGCTACAAACATACAAACAGTGTCATAATGATGGCGGCTGCGCGGAAATCACGCAGCCGTGCATCATACGCTGCTGACACACGGAGCTGTTACGGACCTTTTGCATGCGCAAAATGCCACGTTTTTTGCGTGTGCAAAACGCACACGCTTGTGTAAATCCGGCCTTAGGGTAGGAACACACTAGGCATGAACACTGCGGATTTTATGCAACACCTTTTATTGTGGATAATCCGCAGCGTATTACAGTCGCAGCCGAGTGGATGAGATTTGAACAAATCTCATTCACACGCTGCAAAAATAATGGACCTGCAGTGAGGCTTTTTAAGCCGCAGCGTGTCAATTTATTCTGTGGAATCGCTGCTCCTCTGTTGCGGAAATGCTGCGGTTCTGCCGCAAAAATCACAAAAGAGAAAAAAAAAAGGTACTTTTTTAAATTGATAAAGTTTAGACTTGCCCCGGCCGTAGTCCTGGTGACGCGATCCTCTATTCTTAGCGCAGCCCGGCCTCCTGTCATGACGTTTCATCCCATGTGACTGCTGCAGCGGTCACATGGTCTACAGCGTCATCCCAGGAGGTGGGGCTACGTTCAGAAGAGAGAGATGCGTCATCTAAACTACGGCCGGGGCAAGTCTAAACTTTTTTTTCCCTGCAGGATTCCCGCAGCGGACAAGACTCACGAAACCTGCGCCACTATTTGGTGCGGTTTTGCTTGCAGAATTCCCTGCGGCTACCGGGGCGGATAAGCTGTGTAGTTTTACTCAGCATATCCGCCTAGTGTGTCCCTTATGATGTCGCTCCTGGAGCTGCTGCCGCTCTCTAAATAGGCAGTTGGTCCAGTAGAATTTGGAATTATTTTTTTTTGTGAACCAGCTTAAAAAAATACAAAACTTTTGTGTTCGGGCCTGTTCACATCACCGTTCGCTTCCGTTCCGGGGTTCCGTCTGAGGTTTCTGTCGGGTGAACCCCGCAACGGAAAGTGAAAGTGACAGCACAGCTTCCGTTTCAGTCACCATTGATCTCAATGGTGACGGAAACATCGCTAATGGTTTCCGTTCGTCACCATTCCGGCTGGTTTTCGGACGGAATCAATATCGCAGTCGACTGCGCTAATGGTGACGGAAACGGAAGCTGTGCTGTCACTTTCACTTTCCGTTGCGGGGTTCACCCGACAGAAACCTCAGACGGAACCCCGGAACGGAAGCGAACGGTGATGTGAACAGGCCCTAACACAAAAGTTTTGTATTTTTTTAAGCTGGTTCACAAAAAAAAATAATTCCAAATTCTACTGGACCTATTTAGAGACCGGCAGCAGCTCCAGGAGCGACATCATAAGGGACACACTAGGCGGATATGCTGAGTAAAACTACACGGCTTATCCGCCCCGGTAGCCGCAGGGAATTCTGCCAGCAAAACCGCACCAAATAGTGGCGCAGGTTTCGTGAGGCTTGTCCGCTGCGGGAATCCTGCAGGGAAAAAAAAGTTTAGACTTGCCCCGGCCGTAGTTTAAGTGACACATCTCTCTCTTCTGAACGTAGCCCCGCCTCCTGGGATGACGCTGTAGACCATGTGACTGCTGCAGCAGTCACATGGGATGAAACGTCATGACAGGAGGCCGGGCTGCGCTAAGAATAGAGGATCGCGTCACCAGGACTACGGCCGGGGCAAGTCTAAACTTTTTTATAAATTTAAAAAAGTGCCTTTTTTTTTTCTCATTTGTGATTTTTGCGGCAGAACCGCAGCATTTCCGCAACAGAGGAGCAGCGATTCTGCAGAATACATTGACATGCTGCGGCTTAAAAAGCCAAAAAGCCACACTGCAGGTCCATTATTTTTGCAGCGTGTGAATGAGATTTGTTCAAATCTCATCCACTCTGCTGCGACTGTAATACGCTGCGGATTCTCTACAATAAAATGTGTTGCATAAAATCCGCAGTGTTCATGCCTAGTGTGTTCCTACCCTAAGGCCGGATTTACATGAGCGTGTGCTTTTTGCGCGCGCAAAAACTTGGCATTTTGCGCATGCAAAAGGTCCATAACAGCTCGGTGTGGCAGCATGATTTCCGCGCAGCCGCCATCATTATGACACTCTTTGTATGTTTGTAGCACGTGGTGCTTTTCTGTTTTCATTCATAGTTCATACGGCTGCGGAAGTGCTGGGCGTGATTTTCACGCACCCATTGACTTCAATGGGTGCGTGATGCGCGAACAATGCACAAATATCGGACATGTCGTCAGTTTTACGCACGACCCCATAGAGTAACACAGGTCCGTGCGAGGCGCGTGAAAATCACGCACGTTGCACGGACGTATTACACGTTCGTCTGAATAAGCCCTAACAATAAGGCCCAGTTCACAGAGTTTTTGGGCCTTGATATTGACTCGGACGCTGCGTCAGAATCAGCACCAAACAACTTCCAAAACCACCTCCCATTGATTTAATCTGAAATCAATAGGAGCCAGTCGCGGAAAAAAGAAAAAGCAGCACGTCCTTTCTTGCCGCGGTTCCGCCTCTCTGCTGTCCTCAATCGCCGTGGGCAACAAACGCGGCAAGATAGTGTGGGCAGGTCAAAATCTGCCTCAAAATTCGGTGCGCGGTTCCAGGCGGTCGCCGGTGCGCATGCGCGGGAGTTTGCGGGTGCGCGCGATCGGTCGCACGGACGGCGGTGTTTGACGGCCCCCATGCCACCCAGGGCCGATATCAGGGGGGGGGTATTAGGGGTACTGCCTGTTAACGGTATTCCGTCCAGCACTATATCATGGTACCCAGGGCCGCCATCAGGGGGGGTATTAGGGGTACTGATGTGAGAGGCCCGGCCAAACCTAATTGAAAGGGGGGCCCGCAGCTCATGACATTCTTTTGGTGAAAAAAACGGGCCCCATTGCAGGGGCCTGTTTTTTTTTCTACCAAAGGCAAGTCGCGGCAGTTTGCCGGGCCCCCCTTTCAATTAGGTTTGGCCGGGCCTCTCACATCAGTACCCCTAATACCCCCCCTGATGGCGGCCCTGGGTACCATGATATAGTGCTGGACGGAATACCGTTAACAGGCGGTGCCACGGTAGGGGGGCCCAGAAAATTTCGCTGTAGGGGGCCCTGAAATTCCTGATGGCGGCCCTGTCGGCAGGTGTAAAAGGCCCTTAACAGGTAGCTCTGATAAAACAATGTTTGATTATTGTGACTGCTGGTCTTATGGGTGCTAAGTTAAGTGCGATTTCTGAGAACCCTAAAACACCTTGAAGATCCTCCAAATACGAAAATAATAAAGTCTATAATATAATTGCCTTTAAAATTCTGCTCTGGACCCCCACTGCTGACCTCCTCTGGTCCAGTAGCTTATGATCGCACTAGACATGTGATGTAACTATGTCACGTGGTGTGACATGTCAACCCTGCTGGGACCAATATTGGAAAGGTTCAATTGGAGCAGAATTTTAAAGGTATGTACTGTATATAAGAACATTTTATTATTAATTTGACCTTTATTGGATTTTTCCTGCATGTAACATCTGGTGTACAGTTCCTCTATGCCAATCAATAAAGATCTGAAATCCTTGACGATGGATTAACATCTTTATTGATATAAGCATTAAATTACTCTGCGCTTTTCCTACTATACTTTAAAAAATAAATAAAAAATACACCTATTAAAATGAATAATATGCGACTATTACAAGCGTTTGTCCATGTGGATTTTTTTTTTGTAAGGCAACTTTAATCCTCCTTTTGATTTCAGTAAATTGGTCCCAAGCAATTAATTTTCTTGTGTTGTTTATTGTAGCTCAGAAAATGAGAACGTGGGTTTGACACTCATTTACCAGATATTTCTTACAGGGAGACTTACGTTCAGGATAAACAAAAAAAACAACGAGACCGCTTGTTGATCAGCGCTTGTTTGCTCCTTTAACAAGGAGCAATGATTGGTTATGTTTGTGGATGAGCGATTATTACTACGATCGTTTGTCCCGATACATTTCATTCAGGTTGTCAGCAATCTCCCTGTTTATACAGGGGCATATGCTGCCAACATCGATAATATTTAGTGCTGCGTGAAAGATGCGATCAGCCAATGAACAAGCATTCCCCCGTTCATCGGCTGATCGTTGCCCTGTTTACACAGGGCAATAATCGGGAACGCATGTTCCGTCATCTTGCAAGGCATTTTCTAAGAAATTTCACTGCAGCCCTATCTGGAAAGCTGCTTCAACTAAAAGGAGTATCGTTGGATTAGGAAATTGCTATTTAAGCATTTCAGAATACTTTAAAATGTCTTTCTTTCGCATATAGTAGCCTGGCATGAATAAATAAGCATTTTTAAGATATTTTATGGCTTTTAGCTTTCCACATTCCTATTGCAAAAAAAACGAAGAATTGTTTTGTTATAAATATGCATTGACCGGCTATTTGTCATGAAGCCTTTTTATGCTTTTAATCAGTTTTTAGGAAAATTGATGGTGTTTTCTGTCTAATAACCCTACATGGGTTTGAAGTTTATAAATTTTGCCAAGTTTACTTTATAAGGCTGACGTAGTTGGAGAGAGACCATGTGAAGGTAACGTGACCTCATTATAAAAACAGCCAGGCCCTGGCGTATAAGTTCAGTGCAGGACAAGATACAGTCCTCCTAAATTTACAATGAGATAAATCTGTAGGATACAGTAAATCTACTCATGTATACAATGCACTTTCCGGAGTCTCTGCTGCTGTGTAAAGATGTTTTAAAATAAATTCTGCATTTTGTAACTTGTTAAATGGGTTCTATTGTTATACATAACATGGCTTTAAAGGGCTTTCCCAACTGGACAACTCCTCCTTGGAAGGGAGCCACTCCAGCGACCAGCTCGTCACTGTTGGTCCTCCGGCTTTAGTAGCTGCGGGCAGTGGACACTTCAGAGGAAATGCAATATTACTCTCCTCCCATTTAAATGAATGGTATACATAGCATAACAATGTCCAGCAGAGTGCAAGCTGCTCTTTCCATCATCTCCTTGCTCTAGCTATATGGAATAGGACATACAGAATTTCATTTGGGACAACACTTTTGAAGCATTGGTTTAGTTTTGCCAAAATTTTACATATGCCATTTAAAATTCTGTCAGTCTCTAACTTGCTCCTTAGTAATACGTTTTTTTTAAATTTATATTCATATCCTTTCTGTATGGGAAACCATGTCCTAGTTTAAATAATTATCACTATCACAGAAAGTGATGACATACCCCTGGGATATGCCATCACTTATCAGTAGGGGTCTGACTGCTGGGAATAGCTGGTATTGTGGGCAATTGGATGTGGTCAACATTAATTCTGAATGCAGGAAAATGTCCTTTAAAAGAGTTGCCACCTTTTGAAGAACTCCATAAGTTACCTCCAGCTCCTCTGGAACGTTTCGTCATTTTCAAGTCTTTCTGCCACAACAATTTCAATACTTCCATGTTTAGTTCCTGAAAATGTCGGACTGTTGAGGAAATTCCAGATTAATATTGAGTTTGAAACTATTATTATGGAGGGTCTTCAGCCTACGATCTGGTGGCTAAAGGCAAGAATGTGATTTGGTATTATTACAAGGTAGCTCACAAATAAATATAATGTTGGCTTGGTCATTCTATTTAAAAAGCTTTAACCATTTGTTAAATAGATATATAATATATATACATATTATAAAAAAGGATTGCATAAAATGTATTCACTAGCTAATAAACCGTCAAAAAGTGCATAAACCCCAGTTGTATAGAGTGATTCTTCCAAGAAAAGTGTGTTCTGTAATATTCTTAATGTTTATTCAGCAGTAAAACTGGACACATTGAAAGATGAAGACCTAACTAGCAGACTCATATCTGTGGATACAATGACAATAAACATTTCCATCTGGCAGTGAGACAGAGCAGTGTTTGACATGAGTATTGGAAATGAAACTTGGAATGGAAGGATGGGAATATTCTGCATGATGAGAAATCTACTTTTCCCCCGAGTACCAATCACTTTACAAAGGATGTGGCCAGCACGGAGGGAGCGCGGCGCAGCTGGACCACTTCGTGATTACTGAAAATGTTGTAACCTGAGACGACTTCTTGTCCAGTAAGGTTTTCAGATCCCATTAAGTCTGCATAATACTTGATGGTTTTCTGGAGCTTCTGTCAAGTAATCAGATAGGATCAGGCTGGAAGACCCTCCAACATGACCCCCTTAGCCCCATTCAAAAAGCATTATATCCCATCACAACACTTGCATTTCATTGTGTTGAGTTGCTTGATGTTCAACTCTCATTCATTATTAAAAATGCTACTTGAGAAGGGCTTGACCAGTTCCAAAATGTGGTGAACGTAGTATTCTTAATAAAGCAAGGCATCTGTCCGTAAAGTCAATTGTGTGAAAAGAAGCATCATTCAGAGCCAGGGGATGGCTGACTGACATTAGGGCAGAGCCAGAGGGCCTATGTCAGGAAAAAGGCACAAAGCCTCTGAGTTAGATGCATAATACTAAAGTACAGATACATTAGATAAATGCTGCTCAACGGCATTGGGTTAACTTAAACGTGTTTCCCCAGGAAGGACATTTATGACATATCCACAGGATATCAAGAAAAAAAGGATTTTTGAAGCAGCACCGATCCCGAGTATGATGCGGTGCACGCTGTCAAGCCAGGCAAACCCACTCCGGCACGATGTAAATTTCAAAGAAGTAGGAGGACAACAGCACACGTCTTCAAATCATCAATGTGGTTTTATTGTCAAGACATCCACAAACGACAGGCAACGTTTCGACCCATAGTGAGTGAGGGGTATTTGTCAAGCCTCACAACAAAGACCCCTCACTCACTATGGGTCAAAACGTTGCCTGTCGTTTGTGGATGTCTTGACAATAAAACCACTTTGATGATTTGAAGACGTGTGCTGTTGTCCTACTACTTCTTTGAAATATCCACAGGATATGTCATAAATGTCAGATAGATGCAGGTCCCACCTCTGGGACCTGCACCTTTCTCTAAAACGGGGACCTCTAAACCCCATTCTAGGTTTTTGTGCTCATTCTGACTCCCGGCCACCTCCTGATTACATGGTCGGGAGTTATGGAAACAGCGTAACTCGCTGAGCTTTGCTGTTTCCGTAATAGTAGTGAGTAATAGTTACGGAAACCGCGTAGCTCGCATGCTACTCTGCTTCTGTAACTGCCATTCACTACTATGGGAGTTACGGAAAGCGAGTAGCTCAGCGAGTTACGCTGTTTCCATAACTCCCAACAATGTCATATTGTAACTCAATGAGTTATCACTGTGCACCAAATGAGAAACGTAAGTCTGCTACATCTGTAATTTAGTTTTATTACATGTAACTAGCCTACATGTGTTAAGTCAGTCATACAAATTCCCATATTCCTTCTGGGACCTCGTGGAGCATTGACTTTTTGCATATCCATATATAGACCAAGCCCATTTCTAATAAGTGTGAATAGTGATCTCTTAATTTTTTTATTGATATTTTGTTGACTTAGAAGAACCCAGGTACACAAAGCTACAGACATAACTGTACTTATATGACATCAACTCACCGGCCAAGGTGAGGTAATGATTCCTGTACACTCTCTTTTTTTTTGGCTGGAACTTTTTAACAATAGTCAGTAGTGGATGGATGAGACTGTGAAATGTGCTTACCTCAGTGTGAGTGATCGTGAGATGACAGCGCTATTGT
Organism: Rhinoderma darwinii; assembly: GCF_050947455.1. Classification (NCBI taxonomy): domain Eukaryota; kingdom Metazoa; phylum Chordata; class Amphibia; order Anura; family Rhinodermatidae; genus Rhinoderma; species Rhinoderma darwinii. Next base: position 37,152,048 of record NC_134697.1, on the reverse strand, counting down.
TGTGCTGCTCCCCATAGTATGATACTTCCTGAACAGTGAGGAAATCTCCGCATAGGCCATCACTAGACAAGGTTGGCCGGATGAATAACTTCTCACTTATCATCGGGGGCATATGAGTATTCGCATAGAAGTCATGTAGATCTCATCAGATTTTCCATTGAAGACCACCTTTAGGTTCATGTCGTATACATGAAGGGAAATGGTGAAAATGGATGTACCTTCTCCATACTCTTAAATCGTGCATCAGTAATCTGACATGGTTTTGTCCATTACATTAATTTGCCAAACTGCGTATTCTTGAATATTCTAGTATGATGAACGTAATCTGCTCTCAGGGTCTGTTTTTGATAGAAAAATATCACACAGCTAGATGACCTTTGATGCGCAATAGTCTGCAACATCACTTATCAAAGTATTTCCAATGACAGAATACAATCACAATAGAGGTCACATTAGGTCTTTGGACGATCTAAAGTCTTAAAGGGGTTAAAGGGTTCTATGCTTAGGGTTACTTAGTGGTGAGACCAACACATGTCATACGGGGGACTGCCAGATACTTGAAGAGAGTATTAGCTTTTTTTTTGGAAATGACACCATTTGGAGGTAAAATTCCAATTTTTATAAAGCCCGGATAACCCCTTTATGGCTACGATAACTCCATTTGGGCTTGAAATAATACTCAATTAAATAAGTCAATAGGTACTTGATGGAATGACAGATCTTTAGCAGAAAATGTGACAGATGAGTTGTTTTTTTTAAAGCATAAAAGCATTTGTCAGGGTTTATCATGATATTGGAGTTTATGACTTGTTGTGGTCCCACCACTCCTACAGCAGCAACCCCAACCACAGAACCGTACAACACAAAATAAATACACAAAACCTTTTTAATGGGGGTTAAATGGCAACAAATTTTACTTCTTGCAAGAAAACAGATATTGAACAACAGTTGAGCTGACCCTATACACATAGATTATTAACCAAAGCCTTTACGTTTGGCCAAAGTTGAACTCATTTGTATCTAATTAATCTGTTAGTTTTACGAAAGAAGAGTCCGCTTTCAAGTGTTGCTGTAACGTCACTCCCCTGCCAGTAAGATTGGGGAGCAGAGAGAAGCTACAGTGACCCTTTCAGCTATGTGGAAAAAACCCTAGGGAACCATATCTATAGGATTGCCCTTCCATTGGGCTTTAAAATGCTATTGTCAATAAGTTGTTTGTACTTTTCTATAGAATTGTTGCAAGTTCCTACATGTAACAATACAATATAATTTAAAGTAGATACAGTAATGTTACATAGGTTGAAAAAAGACCTCGGTCCATCAGGTTCAACCTTTCTCAATAAATTACCCGTCATTCATTGCTTGATTAACTATAACCCTCAATGACATTCATAAATAAATAATCATCTAGCCTTTCTTGAAATGCTGACATAGTATCTGCCATCATTACCTCTTGGGGTAGGACATTCCATAGTATGACCACTCTAACTGTAAAGAACCCTTTTCTATATTGATGTCAGAAACGTCTTTCTTCCTCACGCAATGATTGTCCCCTAGTCCTTTGTAAAGTCCTTGCAAGGAATAGATCATTCGGTAGTTCTCTGTATTGACCACACATATACTTATACATATTAATAAGATCACCTCTAAGACATCTTTTTTCCAAGCTGAACGAGCGCAATTTTTCTAGCCTTTCATTGTAAGCGACACCTCCCATCCCATTTTAATAATTTTGTTGCCTGCCTTTGAACCCTCCAGTTCTCCTATGTCCTTTTTACAATGTGGAGCCCAAAACTGAACTCCATACTCTAGATGTGACCTTACAAGGGATTTATAGAGGGGTAATATTACATTTGAATCCCAGGTTTTTATCTCCCTTTTTGTTACCTGAATATCCAGGTCCTTCTCTTGTTCCGTTATCCCCAGTTTTATTCCATTTAATGTATATGAATTAATGCTATTATTGCGTCCTAAGTGCAAAACTTGACATTTATCAACATTACATTTCATCTGCCATGTTTTTGCCCATGCTGCCAGCTTATCTTGGTCTTTCTGTAATATTTTAAAGTCAAGCTGAGTTTTAAGTATCCTACAAAGTTTTGTATCGTCAGCAAAAACTGACACCTTGCTATCAATCCCATGCACAAGGTCATTAATAAAGAGAGGCCCAATTCTTTTTAATAACACCGATCCTTATGGTACCCCGCTGCTGACTTCTACCCATTTTGAGTAAGTTCCATTTATAACGACTCTTTGTTTCCTGTCCCTTAACCAATTCTTTACCCACTTGCATACACGTTTCCCCAGTCCCTGTGCCTGTAGCTTTAGAACAAAACTGTTGTGTGGAACAGTATGAAATGCTTTTGCAAAATCCAAATAAATCACATCAGTCGCATGACCAACATCCAGATTTACACTCGCCTCCCCATAGAAACCGAGCATGTTAGTTATGTTTTTCATGAATCCATGCTGGTTATCAGTAATTAGACTTTTCTCTGCTATATACTTTTGTAGTTCATCTCTTAAAATATATACATTAAAATAGCTCCACAGATAATGCTGCAATGCAAACAAAAAGAAGGTAGGAGTGTAGGAAAATGTTTATACTATACCTTCAGATGAGTGAGAATTAGAGAGAGAGGATACGGGAAGCTTTATTTACTCACACATCTCCGATCTCTAAGGCCAGCCATATATATATATATATATATATATATATGCATTAGTTGGCTGGTAGTAAGGGTGATACATTTAACCTTTACCGATATATGCTAGCAAACAAGAGATATGTATTCTGCTGCTATGTACTATTTCTAGGCAGAGGGGTAACTTGATTCTCCTGGGCCCAATGCAAAATCTGTAACAAGGCCTCCGCCTACCGTGAGCCATTTATAATACTTGTGTCGTCTTATGTGGCAGAGGGGTGTTTGGGGCCCTCAAGCACTAGGCCCGGGAGGGGTGCAGAGATAGATCATTAATGTGGTGGGAAAACCCTTTTTAACAATATTTAGTCAGAGTTAAGTGGCTAATCTAGCCATTCTAGATCTAAATTCAGGATATTGACTTTAAAAAAAATTATAGGAGCTAACATTTACTTCATTTTTGAGGTTTTTAAATAGCCATAAATTATTTTATGGGCGCAGTGGCCTCCCCATTTGATATACAAGTTCCCAGGGTTAAAGTTTCTATTTTATATATTTTTTGTATACATGTATAATATGTATGAAGCACTCAAGATGTATGTTATGGCAAAATTATGTTTAAGAAGGTGTTTAGTGGCTTTTAAAACGGCCCTAGAAAGCCAAGAACAGCATAAAGGCAAACATGACATGTTGGGCTGTGTGCCCTTCACACTCGATGAGCAAAATATACCCCAAATATCACTGGTTTTACTTGTTGGTTTTGGCTCGAAGACCTGTAAAGACTAATAAACACCTTTTTAAGCCCGATTTTTCCTTAATTAACTTTTTAAGGTGTGTTCTTATAGTTTATTTATGTTTTTAATTTTATTTTATACTTTGCATCTGCTGTGATTCCTGCCTTGGCACTTTATAAATACTTGTTTAAGGGCAGAAAAGTCCAATTTAAGATGTCTAGCCCTTTTTGAGGATCTTTTTTTCAGGACTATTTTACAACTTGCAGGACATAGTAGGTTATTTCTTTACCTGCTGTAGTCCTGAATGAGAAAATGCTGGATTCTAGTACTTCATGGTGCTTCCAATGGCATTGACGTAAAAGCTGTATTGGATATCAGTGCTGTCTGGTGACTCGTCTTACATTGCTCACCATAGATAATAGAGTATGCTCCTCTGTATATGTGGTTGTTATTATATCTTTATGCTTATTAGGCCCACGAGGAAATGATATTGCTGCAGATTTTTTTGTCCACATTTACAGTAGTCGCAAGTGGATACGATCTTAACAAATCTCCTCCACATGCTGCGAAAATTTACCTGCGGTGTGGAATTAAGGGGGCTCTCTGGAATTGATAGCCTATCCTAAGGACCTCAGTCGTCAAAGCCTTATTCCACTCTAAACTACTGTGTAATAAATATAGATTGCTTTAAATTAGTTCTAAAAATGTAGCAGGGGTATTCCCGACGTATAGGCTATGTACACCTTTTGATGTTTTGTTTTTTTTACTTCCTAAATACATTTTATTAAAAATTATTTTTACTTTTAGAGACACAGCTGCTTTGTACTCTGTAAACAGAGCAGCTGTATCAGTCGCTGAGACCTGAATCTGTCAGGTCCGCGGGACTGACGGGTTCAGTGACAGCGTATCCTGCATCGCTCTGACACGCAGAAACCACCTGTAATCGATCACATTTAAGTTACGAACTTAGATATGATCGGTAACAGCTCAATCCTTTGTGTCAGAGGCAATCCGGACACGCTGTCACTGAACCCGTCAATCCCGCGGACTTGACGGATACAGGTTTCAGTGCAAGATGCAGAATGCAAAGCAGCTGTGACTCAAAAAGTAAAAATATTTTTTAGTAAAATGTATTTAGAAAGTTACACCAATCACACTGATGAGTATGGTCACATTGGTTCAGATGCGCTCCATAAAGGCCGAAGCATATCCGACCCAGAATTCGCTGGGAAATCTGGCTGAATATTGCCACCAAATGGTGCTTTAGGGCGGATTCACACGAACGTGAATTGCGTCCGTGCAGGTGGCGTGGTTTTCACGCGGCTCGCATGGACCAATAGAAGTCTATGGGGCAGTACAGACAGTCTGTGCTTTTTGCGCAGCGTTTGTCCGCTGCGTAAAAAGCGCGACATGTTCAATATAGCGGCGTATTTCGCGCATCACGCACCCATTGAAGTCAATGGGTGCGTGAAAACCACGCATGCCGCACGGAAGCACTTCCGTGCGAACTGCCTGTTTCGCGCAACAGCTGTCCAAAGGATGAATGCAAACAGAAAAGCACCACGTGCTTTTCTGTTTACAAACATCCAAATGGCGTGTCATAATGATGGCGGCTGCGCGAAAAGCACGCAGCCGCGCATCATATGATGCTGCCTCACGGAGCAGGTAAGTGGCTTTTGCGCAGGCAAAAGGCTGCATGTTTTGCGTGCGCAAAACCGCCACGTTCGTCTGAATCAGCCCTTAAGTTGATATTCAGCCAGACATTGACCGCTGCGGAAAATGGCCGAATGAAATACCAATGCGTCCTGTGATGGCGTTTCAACACATGAAGCCTCTGCAGCCTGTGATTGGCTGCAGGGGTCACGTACTAAAATGTCATCACAGGAGGCTGGCTGTGCACAGAGCAGCTGTAAGAGCAGGGACGCGTTGCTATGGGAGCGCCAAGAAAGGTGAGTAAAAAAAATGTAAGACTTTAAACTTTAAAAACTCTTATTATTTTTTTAACCTGCGGAATTTGCTGCATATATGCAGTGTAATCACAGCAAATACCTAACAATAGGCATTTGTTGCAGAATTTGACTTCCTCATTGAACTCATGTGGAAGAGATTTGATAAAATTTGCGGTTTTGTGGTTACTGTAAGTACAGCAGAATTTCTGCATAGAAAGTCTCGTGGGAAATTCGGCAGCGTATACGCCACGTCATAGTATACCCTAAGGGCTTATTCAGACGAACGCAATATACGTCCGTGCAGCGCGCGTGATTTTCACGCGCGTCGCACGGACCTATATTAGTCTATAGGGCCGTGCAGACGTGCGTGATTTTTACGCAGCGTTGGTCTGCTGCGTCCAAGTCACAACATGTGCGTTCTTCCGTGCGAACTGCGTGATTCACGCAACAGCTGTCAAAAGGATGAATGAAAACAGAAAAGCACTTTGTGCTTTTTCTGTTTACAAACATCCAAATGGAGTGTCATAATGATGGCGGCTGCGCGAAAAGCACGCAGCCGCGCATCATATGCTGCTGCCACACGGAGCTGTTAAGTGGCTTTTGCGCAAGCAAAACGCCGCGTTTTTGCGTGCGCAAAAACGCCACGCTCGTGTGAATCCAGCCTTAGACTATTTTTTTTTTTTTGCGTGACGGCATCGGCTCATACTGTGGTTCTACAGTTGCATTCCTTAGAAATACATTAAGTTGCATGTATGAACGACTTTTTATGTGACTGTCGCGCAATAATATTTCAATAATACACATTTTGTTGCACATTTCCCAAAATTGACAAAACTATAATGCAAAATTGTTCAAATAGATCTTCAATATAACTTATTTTCCAATCCCCCCCCCCCCCCGCCCATTTGCATGATTTATAATGTAAAAAACCATTGCTCAGCAATTGTGCATCTACCATAGAATTGCACTGTGTATGGCTAGCTTAGATCAGAATTGCGGTTCTGAAGGGGTTAATGTTTGGACATTGGGTGACAAGGAGATAAATCTATAAATGTGCAAGATGGTGTCTAGGAAAAAACAGCTTACATGATCCTTCCTGGGCAAAGACTTTGTGGAATCTACTTGTTTAGGTTGCAACTTTGATGACCTTCTACTTCCTGTTACGTTCTAAGAAGATAATGGCTTCTATTTCCAGAGGTCTTCTGCTGCAATCTTTATCTCCTGCTAGCATGGCTTTTCTCCAAGTAGATAACCTAAGCTTGAGCCCAGAGATGACCTCATGTTGTGGCACCTCCTGTAAACCATTAACGTTCAAGGGACTTTTCAATGATAAAATCCGATGTTAAAATTCCTGTTTCTTATTATCTATTATTTTGAGCGTGACAACCAATATCATCCAATATGGCCTCATTACAGTTCCTAAAGGGGTTGTCCGTTTAAAACATATCATCTTAGAAGGGGACAACTTTTTGAGACCCCCCCCCTTCTATTGGTTAGCCACTGTAAAGAGCAGCTCTATCTCGGGATGCGTATTACACATATTACATGGTCACTCATCAACTTCAGGAGATATGGAAAAGCATATCAAAACCTTCACTGGAAGCTGTTCTCTCAGCCATTTTGGCATACCTCCCAACTTTCAAGTATTGCAAAGCGGGACAACATATGCGACGCGGAGCGCGTCACAGCAACGTTTTTTCCCTGTTAAACCACGTCTCTAACGACACCCAATCCTAACCCGTGCTCGCTCAGTTCAGCCCACACAGTATCATGCTCCCGTAGTGCCTCCCCACAGTATCATGCTCCTGTAGTGCCTCCCCACAGTATCATGCTCCTGTAGTGCCTCCCCACAGTATCATTCTCCCGTAGTGCCTCCCCACAGTATCGTGCTCCCGTAGTGCCTCCCCACAGTATCGTGCTCCCATAGTGCCTCCCCACAGTATCGTGCTCCCATAGTGCCTCCCCACAGTGTAGTGTCCCCATAGAACCCTTCACAAAGTATAACGCCCCATAGTGCCTCACATAGTATAATACCTCCATACGGTATAATGCCCACACAGATGCCCCCATACAGTATAATGCCCCTTTAGGTGTCAAACAGTATAATGCACCAATAGTGCCAAATAAAAAATACTCACCTAATCCCATTCCCATGAGTGGAGGAGACCCCTCTGCGCTGTTCTATGAGCGGCTTGGTGCAGACAGGCGCAATGAAGTCACTGCATCGCATCTGTCTGTGCCAAGCCGCTCATGGCCGGTGTTACATAGTGAATGGTAAGGGTATGTTCACACGGCCAAATTACGGACGTAATTCGGATGTCTTACGCCTGGAATTACGTCTGAAATTACGGCTTGAATGCGTTGACAAACATCTGCCCATTGAAAGCAATGGGCTGACGTTTGTCTGTTCACACGAGGCGTATATTTACGCGTCGCTGTCAAAAGACCGGGCGTATATAGACGCCCGCGCCAAAGAAGTGTCCTGTCACTTCTTGGGACGTAATTGGAGCCGTTATTCATTGACTCTAATGAAAAGCAGCGCCAATTACGTCCGTAATGGACGCGGCGTTCAAGCGCCTGCACATGCCATTACGGCTGAAATGACGGGGCTGTTTTCTCCTGAAAACAGCCCCGTAATTTCGGCCGTTACGGACGCTGTAGTGTGAACATACCCTTTAGCATGGATCTCACTTCTTCATCATTGGATTCAAAACCAGAAAAAGAAACAAGTCACGACCAGGTATTTGAAAAAATACAAACAATCTTTATTAAAGTCAATTAGGCACATAGAAAAAACATATAACAATTAAACATAATAAAATGCCATGGACCCTCAAACAAAAACGGAATCCGAACGTAAAAGCAGAGTAGCCCCCCAGATGTAAAAATGGTCTAACAGATCCTATATACGGCTAAAGTGCATAAATACATATTATTGAGCAGGTGCTAGGCATGGTACGCTTTGCACAGATGAAAACACAAATAAGTATAGAGAGTATATATAAAGTGCAATCTTAAGTATAAACAACATGCAAAGCAATATACCTACACCTACGTAAGGAGATGAATAGGAGATCAGGACCGGGAGGGGGGACCTCTGCTTGACCCGACGCGGAATTTCGCTGGTGCTTCGTCAGGGGATTCAACTGTATCTGTGTCCTAAGGATGCAGATTCAGTCGAAACCGGGACATACCACCAGCTGCCCGGGACTGTGGGACACCACCCGGAATCTGGGACTGTCCTGCTGAATCAGGGACGGTTGGGAGGTAAATTGGTTGCCGCTCAACTTTTCCAGAGACCGATTTAATTATTTATTTTCCTAGAGCCATAAAGAAAATTACGGTCATGGATCTTGCATTTTACATTCACTAATATTTATAAGCCTCTGTATACAGGCTTTGCTTTCTGGGAATATACATCTAGTGAGAGTAAATCCCATGAGGCTATGGAGGATGAATAAGTGTTGGGGGAAGGGATAGCATGAGAAAAAGCAAGTTGCAAACACTGGCGTTGCTTTGATAAACTGCAGACTATATTTATAATCGTCTGAAACGTGTGTAATAGAATTTGCAGAAGACTGTCCAAGAACCTGTGAGGAGTAAAGTGGAGCACAGACATTCAGGATTTCCCATTATATATGTTCTTATTTATTTTCGGCATGATTATAGTGGGTTAAGAAAAGTGAGGTTATGTTCACACAGAGTGTTTTTGGATGTTTTTCGAGCCGAAAAATCGGGAGCAGAATGCTTCCAAACATCTGCCCATTGAAATCAATGGGAGAAATGGCGTTCTGTTCCTATGGGCCGTTTTGAAAAACGTCCGCGTAAAAAAACGTCCGCAAAAAAGTAGTGCAGGACACTCTTTGGGAAATTTTTGGAGCTGTTTTTCATAGATTCTATTGAAAAAAGCTCCAAAAACGCTGCGAAAATCGCGAGTGGCTTCAAAAACATATGAAAATCAGGAGCTGTTTTCCCTTGAAAACCGCTCTGTATTTTCAGACGTTTTTAGTCTAGTGTGTGAACATACCCTGATTCTCATCTCTGCACCACAGTTAGATCTATAGGGCCTATTTGGCCGGTGCAGCGAGCACCGAGCGAGACCGTTGATTGGCGCTCGTTTGTTCCTGTCACACGGAGCTATGTGTGGGGACGAGTGGTCGTTAATCCGATCGCTCATCCCCATACGTTATCATGCCGCTTGTTTACAGTTGTGCTGCTGACCACTAATATTTAACTTTTTTAAAACGATACAATCAGCTCGTTCATCTGCTGATTATCGGGAACGAGCGTTCTATGAACGCTTGTCTGCCCGATAATCGCCAAGTGTAAAAGGGCTTTAACACTGCCACCAAACTCAAGAGAAAAAGCACATTATAGCCGTGGCGCACACCCACTGCAAATTAATGAAAAGAGTACAAATTTTATTTGATATGGACCAAATAAAAAATGCACAAATATCTATTGCCTGTAACGTAATACAAGGCGGGCTACAGCCGAAAAGACCTCTCCACTAGGATGTAAATCTGGGTCTCTAGACACTTTTTAAGTATTATGTATGTTATATTGCCATGGACTGGACTGTAGTTCCTAGTCCGGAATACAATAATATAATAAGGTCACATGTACTTATATTTCTGATAATTAATGCTATACAGTAGAATTAAATTTATATATAATCAAAAATGACAACAATACTAATGCCACCTAAACACTATAAATAAATTAATATGCATTGCTACTGAATCTACTTACAATAGTGAGGTTCTTAGCGCACATTTTAATCAAATTGTGTGAGCCCACCTGCCACGACAAGCCGACCTCTATAAGATGGGTCCCTACGCTGCTATATATATATATGTATAGCATTTACAAATCCAAGACAGGCATACATATTCCAAAATGCTGCCCTGAATGAGGACACTGAATTGGTAAATGTTTACCACTGTACTGTCCAAGCTAAATGGTTTCTTATGGGAGGTTAAAGGGGTTGTCCAGTTTTAAAGGAAAACTCCAGGTACAGCCGATATATTGCGTCATACCTAGTGCAGGGCCTGGGGGGTGGTACATGACTCAGGTATTCAAAGAACACCTAACGATTAGTTATACACTGCCCCCTCACACCCTTCAATGAGTATAACCTTGTAGCTGCTTTGCTGGAGTGTTCCTCTTTGATATACTTTGTGTTTCAGTTCCTCATCATTTTTAAGATCTTTGCTGTCAGTGAATGAAACCGGCCATAATGTTGATAGGACTATATTATGGTTTATTTCACATGCATGCGGTTACCAATATTGTTTAAATACAGTATAGGAGTGGTTTAGAAAAACGCATGGCATGGATCGTGTAGCCTTCTGGATGAAATTGCTGAATCACATCAAAATATTGATGTCACAGATGGCATCATTCTTATGCATTCTTCCGGTTAAAAAGCATAGAATCTATTACAAAGCTTGTTCTGTATCATTCTGAAATACAAGCTGCTCTTGTTTTGAAATATTGAGTTTCACAAGTGAAAATAATGGAGTATTTTAGTGGAACCACATCTTTGCGTGATATACTGTAATATCTCTGCATGTTTGTCATGTTGAAGTGCGTGCTCCTGTACTGTAACCCCTAGATGACATAGGAAGTGTCCTAAAGAGATCTGCACAGAGCAGGTGGAGGGGACTGCCATAACGGCCCTTTTACGATAAGTGGCCAGTGCCGCGAGCGCTGATCAATGAGACATGGTTGATCGGCGCTCATTTGCTCCCGTCACACGGAGCTGAGGATAGGGACGAGCGGACGTTACTCCGATCGCTCGTCCCAATACATTATTATCATGTCGGCAGTTTACACAGGGAGATGCGCTAACGACAACGATAATATTTTACTTTTTAAAACGATACGACCAGCTGAAGATCGTTTGCTCGTTCGTCTTCTGATCGCTGCCCTGTTTACACAGGGCAATTATCGACAACGAGAGTTAGGCCTTATTCAGACGAACGTGTCTGTTTTGCGTGCACAGAAAATGATGCGTTTTGCGTGCGCAAAAGTTCAGTATGGCATCTGTATATGGTGCGTGGCTGCGTGATTTTCGCGCAGCCGGCATAATTATGACGCTCTGTTTTTATGTTTACAAACATAAAAGCAGGAGGTGCTTTTCTGTGTTCATGAATTTTTTTTACTACTGTAGCGCGAATCACACGCGGCACCCGGAAGTGCTTCCGTGTGCCGAGCGCGATTTGCACGCACCATTGACTTCAATAGGTGCGTGCTGCGCGAAACACGGGCAAGTATAGGACATGTCGTGAGTTTTACGCAGCGGACATACGTTGCGTGAAAATCACGACCTGTCAGAACGGCCCCCTTGACTTACATAAGTCCGCGCGACGCGCATGATTTCCACGCGCGTAGCACGGACGTAATACACATTAGTCTAAATAAGGCCTTCTATGAACGCTCGTCTGCCCGATAATCGCCCAGTGTAAAACCCCCTTTAACATTCAAGCATTGGTTTACACAGAATGCGCAGGTCAGCAGGGAATATAAACTAGTGCCTAAAGAGAGGACCCGTAAGCTCCCCCTACATGTCCGTTCTAACATACTTGCATTTCCCTTAAAATAACAATTCTGGTACATCTTTAATTAAAACTCTGACTTGAGCCGTTCCTCTGTTATTCCTCCTGGAAATGTATGAATAAATTGACAACTGGGCATTACCATTTCTCTTGTTAAAATTGTGCGACCATACACTCTGACAAGGAGAATGGTAAAGTTTAGTTGTCAATTTAGGCATACATTTCCAGGAGGAACATCAGAGCAGCAGCACAATCCAGAGTTCTAAAAATAATTGTCATTTTATGGGGAATGCAGGTATTTTCTTATAGGTCCTCTTTAAAGACACATAGACAGATAATGATATTTCATGTCTGGTGGACTGATTGTGAAGCTGCAGGGAAATTGAATTCCCTGCAGCTGCCTTCCTCTACTATTGGTTTCATCTGCTTGTAAAGGGTATGTGCACACGACCTATTTTCAGACGTAATTCGGGCGTTTTACCCCTCGAATTACGCCTGAAAAGACGGCTCCAATACGCCTGCAAACGTCTGCCCATTGCTTGCAATGGGTCTTACGATGTTCTGTTCAGACGAGGTGTAATTTTACGCGTCGCTGTCAAAAGACGGCGCGTAAAAAGACGCCCGCGTCAAGGAAGTGCATGTCACTTCATGGGACGTAATTGGAGCCGTTTTTCATTGACTCCATTGGAAAACAGCTCCAATTACGTCCGTAATGGACGCCGCGAAAAACGCGTGCACTTGCAAAAACGTCTGAAATTCAGGAGCTGTTTTTGCCTTAAAACCGCTCCGTAATTTCAGACGTATTTTGTTAAGACGTGTGAACATACCCGAAGAGTGCATTTCCAACTGTTCTTTATGGGTGTCTATAAGTACCTATTAGGCTTCATGCACATGACCGTGCCCGTAATTACAACCCGTAATTACGGGCAGGGCCGGCCGCGGGCAGCCGGCCGTTTTTACGGGCCGTGCACCCATTATAAAGTATAGGAGCACGGTCTGTAAAATTAAAAAATTAGGACAATGTCCTATTTTTTTAGGCATGATTCTACGGCACGGACAACCTTCCGGAGACATACGGGAAGGTGTCCGTCGGCCATAGAAATGAATGGGCCCGTAATTACGGGCGATTTTACGGTCGTGTACATGGGGCCTTATACTGTAATATGGAAATGGATGGTATGTCCACTTTTTACACACTACCTATCCCAGTTCCTGCTTTTTGAGCAGTATATAAAGTTTTGGTATAGAAGGGTAGCTATTTATCAAGGTACTTAGGTGGGTTTTCTTTTAAGGCCTCATTTATGATTCCAAAACGACAGAATTTTGGGTGATGGGTCCTGGGCAGCTTCTTCTTTTAATATTTGTATTTGAAATAGTTACAGCTTGAAGCTCCGTGTTCACTTTTTCCGATCTTAGAGGCCATTTGTGTAAGGAAATTTGAACATGAACGACATGGAAAGAAAAGATGTTTTGGTTGTAAAGATTGACTTATGTGACCTTCTAGTCTTAGCATTTTGTTGTGTAAGGTCAGTATGGTTATTTATTGAACTTTATTGGCTGCTCTCACAGTGTAGCTATTGTCTGTTATTTATAGGGAATGTCGGTCTCATGTATTTGACTTTAGTTTCATTAATTAGATAGATCTGTAGAAGAGAACAAATGTGTTTTTTTGCTAATTATTTTTTGCTCTTCAAAGATTTTTTTTCCTGGGGACAGCCATATTGGAGGCACATGTATAGAAAGTGCAGCAGGGTATATGCGCTTTATGACAACAGAAATAATGGGTATTAATTGTCCAAAAAATGTCCTGGACTATTAGGCCCTGTTCACACAGAGTTTTTTTTCAGGCAGAAAAAAATCTGCCTCAATTTTCTTTAGGAAGTTTGAGGCAGATTTTGACCTGCCTGCACTCGCTTTGCCGCGTTTTTCGCTGCATTTTTCCACCGTGGCCATTGAGTGCCGCGGACAAAAACTCAGCAGAAGCTTTCTCTGCCATTGATGTCAATGGGAGGTCAGAGACGGAAACGCCAGAAGAAAGGGCAAAAAGCTTCTTTTTCCTGCGAGCGTTTTTTTATTCCCGTTTTTTAAATCAATGGGAGGTGTTTTCGGACATATTTTGGCACGGTTTCCCAGTCAAAAAACATTCAAAAAAACTGTGTGAACAGGGCATTAGGATGTGCTCGAACATGGCGTACTTGCATTGTATTTCCGCAGCGTAAAAAAATCCGCTGCGGAAACTGCAATGTCTGCTAATGGGAAAAATATTCTTCTACGCGGACCGATTTCTTGCATTGTGGAATAATTTTTCCCATAGGCATGCATTATAAAGTATAATGCATGTACACCACGTGTGATCGCAACCTTGCAGTCTCCAAGGAGCTGATGGAGTACAGCCCCCTCCGCCAGAGACCGGGTGTGGCAGGGCATACTGTATGTATACAGAACTTATCTGTGTGTATAGTATTGCTGTTCTGTTTTTTATTTTAGTTTTTTTTCAAGGCATCTAGCAATACACTAGAGTCGTCATTTAATCCCCACCCTCTAATGATAATGAGATGACTCTGCTCATTTTGTCCGAATCTACACTGCAAAACTGACGTGAGCTGCAGGACATCGGAAGTGTCAGCCCATTGTGTCTGTTCTAGTGTCCAGTGTAAAAATGTAAATATTTCAACAACAACAAAAAAAAACATTTTTTTTAATGTTTAGAGTGAATTGGGTTAAATAATGTCATTTTCTGATATTTCCTTTTACGTACTGTAAGAATCAAGAAATGTTATGTAGAATTGTAAATTGCTTAGTTGTTATAGATAGGCCACCACTTTTACTGCAGTAGAAGCCCAATGGCAACCATTGGCTTTGATTTCATTTCCCTACATTAACATGACTATATAAAACTAGCTGCCTCATATTTGCTGCAAATATTCTGACAATGGTGTGAGGAGAGGGGCTGTTGTGGTGGTCTATGCATGATGTTAACTATAAGTGAGATCATGTGGTACTTTCTAGAACTCCTATTCATTTAAATTACTGTATGGTACATGAGATGCCTCCTCTTCATGGATGGTCAGAACAAAAACTTGGTGGACCATATGAGTGCCCAATGGATAGGCCAATAAGTATTTTATATGTCCTATTGACAAGCCACTGTACTGGGGTCCTAGGACAACATCTGCATGTAGTTTTATGTTCTACCTGTGTTTGTGTGGTTTTCTCTGGGAACTCCCAATTTCCTCCCACACTCCTAAACAACTGGTTAATACACTTAGGCTGGGTTCACACGACCTATTTTCAGACGTAAACGAGGCGTATTATGCCTCGATTTACGCCTGAAAATAGGGCTACACTACGTCGGCAAACATCTGCCCATTCATTTGAATGGGTTTGCCGACGTACTGTGCAGACGACCTGTAATTTACGCATCGTTGTTTGACAGCTGTCAAACGACGACGCGTAAAAATACAGCCTCGGCAAAAGAAGTGCAGGACACTTCTTTGGACGTTTTTGGAGCCGTTTTCTCATATACTCCAATGAAAACGGCTGACTATATACTGAAAGCATACTGATCAATCATAAAGGCTTGGTTATATAAGTCATGGAAAACATGAGACATACCAATCCTTCTGGTCTGTAGTTGGTTACCAACACCTCAGCACAATAACTTATCAGCAGATGGCAAGTACTTAACGAAAACTTCTGCATTTTATAGTTTTGGCAAACTTGGCAGTGTATTTGCCAGGCTAACAAATACAGTACCAACAGTATGGAGTATAGTCACTGATGTCATGCCAATGAAGTCCTGAATGTGTGTGCCAGAGAAATATTGGTAATTCGGAATAGTTTTAGGCAGCAGAGCGAAGTGCAGTTCTTCTCATTCAGCTCTGTTCCAGGTTTTCTATTAACTTGGCAGAAAAACTCTACAAACTATCCTGGATTGACTTCTATGTTGGAATGGCTAAATGGTCATTAACTCTCTCTAGTTTAGCTAGAACACCGGAGTAATAGAATATATACACCTGTTTACAGCAACTAATAGAAACATACAGTTGTATTACTATAATTTATATTGTATATTTACAGAATAGGTTAGTGTGTATGTATATCTAAAAAGATATATCTCAAAATCGGGGGTGATTGCATTTGTGGTACTGTATGTTAGTTACCTTTTGTAGAGTTTGATGATCTAATAACCAATATCTATGGCTGGTTCCACACATCGTGGTTGTGGTGTGTTTGCTGCATTGCGTTTACTTTACAACTTCCTAGAAAAAAAGAGAAATATATAGATGTAAACGTTACAGTACTCCTGCCCTATTCAATACATGCGTTTTTGGGTTAAAAAAATATATGCTACAGATGCCTCTCAAAACAGTGTGCCATCCACGGATGTCCTTCATAACCGTGTGCCATCCACGGATGTCCTTCATAACCGTGTGCCATCCACGGATGTCCTTCATAACCGTGTGCCATCCACGGATGTCCTTCATAACCGTGTGCCATCCACGGATGTCCTTCATAACCATGTGCCATCCACGGATGTCCTTCATAACCGTGTGCCATCCACAGATGTCCTTCATAACAGTGTGTCATCCACGGATGTCCTTCATAACTGTGTGCCATCCACGGATGTCCTTCAGAACCGTGTGCCATCCATGAATGTCCTTCGTAACAGTGTGTGTGTGTGAATGTGTGTGTGTGTGTGTGTGTGTGTGTGTATGTATGTATGTATGTGTGTGTGTGTATATATATATATATATATATATATATATATATTTACAGCTGTGTTCACGGTGCATCCTACTTGGTTTATATATAGTAGCATTTGCAGCTGTGTTCACAGCGCATTATTGTTCACTTATTTTTAAAAGCAGTCGTGATTTTATTTTCTCCCTTAAAGTGAACCTGCTTAAATATATTCTTATGACATGTCATAGTGACGAAGTTTGTATCAGTGGGGGGTCCACAACTGCTCGCTAGAACAAAGGGGCAAAATTTCTCAGCTGAGCTCGGTGTCCCATTTTTCCTCTCCTCAGCAGACTGTGAAGAGCCGTTGTGGGGCTGTATACCTGTATACCATACATCTCCCATCAACTGCTCTCCTTGGAGAGCCGATAGACCCTGGTAGCTGTCTAAGGGTATGTGCACACGATAGCAGAAATTTACGTGTGAAAAGACAGACTGTTTTCAAGAGAAAACAGCTGCCTCGTTTCACACGTAAAAGCTCCTCCTCGTATTATGCGAGGCGTCTGTGACGCTCGTAAATCTTGAGCTGCTCTTCATTGAGTTCAATGAAGAACGGCTCAAATTATGTTGCAAAGAAGTGTCCTGCATATAATGTATATAAGTGCCCTGCACTTCTTTGCCGAGGCAGTCAATTTACGCGTCGTCGTTTGACAGCTGTCAAACGACGACGCGTAAATGACAGGTCGTCTGCACAGTACGTCGGCAACCCCATTCAAATGAATGGGCAGATGTTTGCCGACGTATTGTAGCCCTATTTTCAGACGTAAAACGAGGCATAATACGCCTCGTTTACGTCTGAAAATAGGTCGTGTGAACCCAGCCTAAGGCTACATCCACACATTGCGTAATTTGGTGCAGAAAACCTGCATCAAAACCTTCGGTAATTCCGCAGGTAACATTTGCACCTAATAGTGCGTTTTTTTTTAATGCATTTTAGTTGCGGTTTCTACATTATAATATGGAATTAGGTGCAGTTTTATGCTGAAGATTTTGTTGCATTTTTTTTAATAAACTTGTCAGATGCGTTTCTGCCTGCGAATTGTAAGATAAATTGACATGCTGTGGATTTTAAAATAGGCACCACAGGTCAATATACATACGGAAAATATGTAGATGAGATTTCTTGAAATCTCATTTACTTTGCTGGTTCTGTATTACGCTGCAGATTTGCTGCAGGAAAATGCGTAAGGCAAATCCGCACGTAATACGCATTGTGTGTATTTGGCCTAAGAAGAACTAAAAATTCTGGTGGGAAGCAAACAGGTATATTTCCCAAACCAAATGCTCCTGTTTCTTTGTTTTAGTTATTTTGGTGTCTTGGCATCTGGATCTCCACTGTCATAAACTTCTGATATATGTCTATGTCTAAAGTTGACATACATTTTTTTCTTTTACTTTATTTTTTTAATTACTAAATAAATAATAATTGGGGAGATTTATAGGGTTCTGGTAAATTGAACATGGGGGCGTTCGTAAAACCTCTTTCTATCCTTGACAATGTTACTGATTCTTTAAACTTTTTTATACTGGGCTTTCACAAGCCAGAATATGTTTGGGCCTCACCACCTGTTGTCAAAGTCCACGCCAAAATTAAAAATACTATTCTGTATGTCTCCTGAACCTAACATGATGACTCCTGTCAAAACTGCCTCACCAACAACTGGGGGGCACCTCACTCGTGAGATTTGCCTCTTAGTTTGGGAAGCACTGCCTTAGAGGGCATCTATACCCAGTGCATATTTTTACATGGATGCTATCAACATATGTATAACTAACTATAGCAGTATGCGTGATTAACCCATTAGGAGTACGCCTCTTATCATGTTCCTTACTATTCAGGACTGTCATGCATTGTTGTTCATGCGAAAATGATGCTAGTACTAGCCTGGGTGGTCATTTAGCCAGGGTTTGAACTCTGTTTCCCTTGAAGTCGTGTGGAGGAAAAAGTGACAACCTCTAGGAGCACATGGTGCCTCATGTATAAAATTTGTGTAAGAGAAAAAGTATCTTTTGTTGGCCTTATAGTAGTAAGGTTGAAAACCAATCCCTTATAAAGTCTTTATTTGGCAAATGTCGTCTAGTTCGAAGAGGGGAAAATATTGTTACCATTATCAAACTAATCCGGTCGCAAGTAAAATCTCTACAGAATCCTGGTGTATAAAAACAGACGAAAGCACAACCATTGTTGTAATAGGTGAAATTGGAGCAATGTCAAATTTGACAAGTATTATTGGTGTCTGGCATCTATAGCGCCAGATGTAATTAAAGGAGGCCTCCTGTTTAATAGGTTAGCAGCAGATACATGTTTTTCCTTATGGAGCCATGAAACACCTTGTGCTAAATATTGTATATTCCACATTTTAATAGAAAGTCTGGACGTTCCCTTTTCGCTGTTTCCTGATGGGTCTAGCAGAACACATGGAGATGAGAATCACACAAGCTTTTCTTTTGTATTGTTAACTGAAGGAAGTGGCGTGATATACATTTCATGATCGGTAGTATACATGGCTTTCTTCTCTAGAGAATTGTATAAAATGTATAAAAGGCCCCATGCACACGACCGTGCCCGTAATCACGATCCGTGATTATGGGCACGGCGGGCCGCAGACAGCCAATATAAAGTATGGGAGCACAGTCCGTAAAAAGCAAAAAATAGGACATGTCCCATCTTTTGTGGAGCCTTTCTACGGCACGGATGTCTTCCCTTAAATATACGGGAAGGTGTCCGTCGGCCATAGAAATGAATGGGTTCGTAATTACGGACTAAATTTAAGGTTGTGTGCATGGGGCCTAACAGTTTATATTTTTATGGCATTGATGTGAACTTAACAACATATGCATTTTAATGTATCTATTGTATATTTTGTCCCCATAGTAACATAAAAGGGTTGTAACCTCGGGTCCCCCGCTCAAGACTCTTTCTCCGAAATTCCAGAGCCGGGAGCCACTCGCCTAGAGCATCTCTCACTCTGGCAGACCCAGCCCGTCCATTTATTTCATGGACAGCCATTCATTTGCATGGCCAGTCAGAGTGTAATATTATATTTCCCCTGCT